>NC_071088.1:20437500-20758125 GCF_027358695.1 Spea bombifrons | reverse complement strand
ATACCGAAATTTCAAGTCACAGTAATTCACTAATTGTATCTAGCCAAGACCGATCATCATATTGAAGTTGTAACAGTATTCTGAAGCTCTGCCTTAGGAGAATCTGGGGCAATCGTTGCTGTCAGCAGCCATTGTGAAGAGCACAGAGGACAACAATCTACCTTGAAACAGAACCATCTCTGAAAATACTAAAAAAAATGCCACAAATACAATACTTAATCACAAAGGAGTGCTCTGCAGTTTCCACTAACCAACTTTACAGTGTGTTATAAAAGGTATACCCTGCTCCTACAAGAAGGGCTGAGTTGGCCCTGAAGCACTGATAGCTTGACTAGTAAACTGTGAAAGGTTATGATGTCGTATACAATAATTCAACACAATTTCAAAAAGAAGCAATCTCTCCTCCATTTGCGCTGGCATGAATTGTAATATAGCCTGTCTTCCAGCAACTGCTGTCTAGTGGTTTATTTCAGGAATACCAGCGTTCAAATTGACAACCTATGTGAACAGGTAGAAAACTTACTAAAGTAGAAGTGGATCACCATATTGTGTATAGACACTTTCAAGGTGAGCAAGGAATGAAGGTCGTACTCTTATTATATGATTGATATGAACTGTAGTAAGTATTACAGCATTGCCTAGCATTTTGAGGGTATATCTGCATAAACACAAGGATAACTGTAAGGAGCTAGACATGTGAATGGGACATCTGGTCAACCACCAGATGAAACAACTCTTGAGGTCTCTCGCACCCTTAGTTTCTCCTCTGAGAAGAGCTGAGATGCCCCTTGATACAGAATAGTTGAATTTCAGCCCTATGTCCCCCATGTCTCTAAGGAAATTCATGACTTTATTCAGAAAAAGAACAATAAACCAGGATTTTTAATGGGGCATGAAGATCAAGTTTGCCGTAAAAAGGTTCTACTATTTCTATGATACAATGCAAATAACGAGAACATCATTTTATTATTTGACACTAATTTACTTTCCACCGTCTTTACATGCAATTTATTTCCTTGTAAGACTTTTGATTGTCTGTGTAAAATGCTATGTGGCATAAATAACGTGTTTCCTATATTTAATGCTGAAACTAGCTAAACATTAAGATTTTGAGTCTGTCCCCAGGATAATCTGTGAATTTTGCATCTTTTGATATGAGAAGGGCAAATTGGCTCTGACAGAAGTTAATCAAATAACTGCTCACAATGTATTCATATGTATTAAGCAAGTTAATCACGCAGATTAATTCTTATGGAAAGTTAAGTATTACCGTATTTGCTCGATTATAAGACGACCCCGATTATAAGACGACCCCCCAAAATCTGAATATTAACTTAGGAAAAAAAGAAAAAGCCTGAATATAAGACGACCCTAAAGGAAAAAAGTTTTACCAGTAAATGTTAATTCATGTAAACTATTTTTTTTAATAAAAGCTATGATTGAGAAAAATATTTTTTTTTGTTTTTATTTCTTGTATTTTCCAACCTGTCCCCCAGTTACGCACATCTGCCCCCAGGCTTGCCACACCAATATGGCACTGTGGCCCATGATATGCCTTTTAACCCTCTATATGCCACTGTGCCCCATGGTATGCCTTTTGACCCCCTATGTGCCACTCTGCCTCCAGAAATGCCTTATACCCCTATATCCCATTCTGGCATTTAGGGGGTTAAAATGCATATTATGGGGCAGAGTGGCATATAGGGAGGTATAAGGCATTTCAGGAGGCAGAGTGGCATTAAGGGAGTTAAAAGGCATTATATAGAGCACTCTGCCTCCAGAAATGCCTTATACCCCTATATGCCACTCTGGCATTTAGGGGGTTAAAAGGCATATTATGGGGCAGAGTGGCATATAGGGAGGTATAAGGCATTTCAGGAGGCAGAGTGCACTATTAAATGCCCCCTAAGTGCCAGAGTGGCATATAGGGGTGTAAGGCATTCCAGAAATGCCCTACACACACACACACACACACACACACACACACACACACACTTACTTACTTACTTACCGGTGCTTCCAATTTCCTGCTGTATTGCCGGGGCAGCGGGTTGACGTCTCATTCCGCGGCAGCCGGAAGGAGGTGGAGTTGGCAGCGGGGGTTTGTATGCGTCCGTCGCAAATACCTTCCCCGGCTCTCAGCGATCAGGAACTCTTGAACTCTGATCTCTGACAGTCGGGGAAGGTATTTGCGACGGACGCATACAAACCCCCGCTGCCAACTTCACCTCCGGAAGCACCGGTAAGTGTGTGTGTGTGTGTGTGTGGGGGGGGGGGGGGGGGGTCGACGACAGGAGGATCCAGGTCCCCTGCAGCGGTGCGGGGGATCTGGATCTTAGTCTTCTAATCAGACCTCTATTTGAGGTCTGATTAGAAGACGACCCCGATTATAAGACGAGGGGTATTTTTCAGAGCATTTGCTCTGAAAAAAACCTCGTCTTATAATCGAGCAAATACGGTACTTTCCATCCCTTTTCACCAAATTAGTGTAAAGCTCTGTGTTTGCAGGTCACATTAGACAGCTACAAAATAAGGTTGACTAGCAAGACTATGTACTCCAGAACCTGTAACTACACACTAACATAACAGCATGCATAGAATACCATATATATATATTGTGTGCGAGCAGAATACAGACCATTGTTTTTTTATAACAAAAAAGGAAAAATTGACAAATTAGTAAAACATCTGAAATAAATTCAGAAAATATCTCAACAATCACCAGCAGTAATAAGTAAACAATTAGTGAACTCCACAAACTGTGTGTGTTAGGTCTGATATCAATAATGATCCATAATAATAGTATATAGTATCAGTGACAATAAAAAAGGTAATAATCCCCAAAACAGCCTCCTGGTGCTATATATCCCAGCAATCTGTAAAGTCGCAATACATAAACGTTGGTGTTAAATTCACATGTAGAGCTCCTAAAACTTAGGAGCAAAGATGTATAGCCCAGGGAGGCGCTGGCACCATGGATGAATCTTCTACTTTAGTAGAATAAGAAAGCACTGCAAAATCTTCAATAAGCAAAAAAAATCTTTGTTGGCTGTAAAAACTTCCCTGCAACACTCTAGTCTCTCGTTGAGTGAAAAACATGAAAGTTCTGTGTTCATCGGATATTTCTGGATGTTGACGTCACTATAAAAGTGAGCGATTATGTGAAGAATCTTTATCTCCCATGTTTTCCCATTCAAGGATAAATGGGTGCTGCTAAAAGCAGGGATAAGGGTGAACGTAGCACTTCACGTTTCTATAAGAATCCCTGCTGTGACAATAATCAGAAAGTGCTTACTTAAATTTCACAAAAAAATGTCTGTTGAGCTTTCTTAGTAGAGATAGGAGTTCCCAGACATCCCTAGTCAAAAATATAATAATTTTGGTTTAAAAAGGATTGGAGCCTGTTGTACTGCGCTGCTCTATATGATGACACTCGAGAAATCCCTAAACAATAATCACCAATAGCAAAGTCAGAGTGATAGGCACAAGCACTATATGGAGTTCTAGAATTATGGCATATAGAATGTTCTACCCACAATGCTGTTTTATTACTCAGCCAAAGCTTTTAGGATTATACACTTCTTCACAAGATTAACAATAAAACAGCACGTTGATGCCATATGCCTTCCCTGCTATACATAAAGTGCACTGCGGAGAGTTCAGATCAAAATGATGCTTACTTGTGTTCAGCTGCTCCCCCACATTGCTAGCTCTTTGTCTATAGGGTAGGCTCAGGATAAGAGGGTTTAAAGTTGAAAGTACCATTTCAACCAGCATTAGAATGCATTCCTTCATTACAACTTTCCAAATACATTTCTTTAACCGTTTCATTTGGAGTCACAGTGGATAAGCTGTACAACCTTTATATCTTACATACATATACATATAAAAAAAACAACAGTGCGGCTGCCTTAATAAATTTAATCTGGCGGCATCATAGGCAGTACAGCTGTGCTTGTCTTATGTATTCCCCCTATATGCATTAAAAAGGGTACTGAATATGAAGTAGACATGGGCGTAGGAACCCCTAAAAATCTGGGGGGGATAGCATTTTTTCTGGTAGGGTATACCTGACCATTTCACCAACAGGGACTTTATGACATCACATTATAAATACATAGACATTAATATGAAGTTGGTCCCCCTTTGCCGCTATAACGGCTTTCACTCATCTGGGAACGATTTCCACAAGATTTTGGAGAGTTTCTGTGGGGAATTTTTGCAGCCATGCCTTTATGGGCCTTGTTTTGTACACTGGGGCAGTCATGATGGAATAGAAAAGGACCTTCCCCAAAACCGTTCCCACAAAGTTAGAAGCATAGTGCTGTCCAAAAAGGTATATCACCTACAGCTCATAAAACGTTCTACTGGATGAATGGGAGAAAATTCCCACAGAAACAGAAAAATCTTACAACCACAGATGGACCCCACTGGACACGGCCACAGAGACTACTATGGTGTATTGAAGGATCCATCTAAGACTCCTAACACGTCATGCACACAGGAACATATCCACACACTTAAACACTTGAATAACATACACAAGCACACAATAATACACCCCAAAACATTCCCACCCTAATATACCTAGACACATGCCCACCATAACACACCTGGAAACATACTATCATACCCATAAAAACAGATGTGCACAATAACAAACCCACAAACATACGCTATCACACCCAGACACGCAAACACATCCTTCACTTACTCTGCCTACCCCTAGATTAACTCGTGGTGCTTTGTATTAGTGATGCCCTAGACCAAGTAGCACCCCGAAATATTCTCTTGTGTCCGAATGCTGTGACATACAGTGACACACATACTCATTTTAACCAGAAATAGGCCTGGATTTAACCCTAGGTGCCCCTGAGTTAAACATGTGTTACAGGGAATCATAATCTTCCCTTTAAGTACGACATGCCTGCTCATACACACATATACACTATCCATACACACATATACACTATCCATACACACATATACACTATCCATACACACATATACACTATCCATACACACATATGCACTGCCCTTACGCATGCCTGCCCACAAAAACGCACACATACACTGCAATTGCCTGCACATACACACTTGCCAGTACTCACACATATGCACTACCCTTATACACGCCTGCCCAAACATAAACTGCTCACACACACACACGCCTCCCCATAAATATACACTGCCTTTGCACATACTTACACAGACGTATACACTATAAGACAAATACACTCCTTATATACACACACATATACACTGCCCATACAGACGTACACATATACACTGCCCATACACACGTACACATATACACTGCCCATACACACGTACACATATACACTGCCCATACACACGTACACATATACACTGCCCATACACACGTACACATATACACTGCCCATACACACATACACTGCCCATACACACATACACATATACACTGCCCATACACACGTACACATATACACTGCCCATACACACACATACACATATACACTGCCCATACACACGTACACTGCCCATACACATATACACTGCCCACACACACGTACACATATACACTGCCCATACACATATACACTGCCCATACACACGTACACATATACACTGCCCATACACATATACACTGTCCACACACACGTACACATATACACTGCCCATACACATATACACTGTCTACACACACGTACACATATACACTGCCCATACACACGTACACATATACACTGCCCATACACATATACACTGCCCATACACACGTACACATATACACTGCCCATACACATATACACTGTCCACACACATATACACTGCCCATACACACGTACACATATACACTGCCCATACACATATACACTGTCCACACACACGTACACATATACACTGCCCATACACACGTACACATATACACTGCCCATACACATATACACTGCCCATACACATATACACTGCCCACACACACGTACACATATACACTGCCCATACACACGTACACATATACACTGCCCGTACACATATACACTGCCCATACACATATACACTGCCCATACACACGTACACATATACACTGCCCATACACATATACACTGTTTTGCACATCAGACCGCCCCCTCGTCTTGCACATCAGACCCCCCCTCGTTTTGCACATCAGACCCCCCCTCGTTTTGCACATCAGACCCCCCCTCGTTTTGCACATCAGACCCCCCCCCTCGTTTTGCACATCAGACCCCCCCCTCGTTTTGCACATCAGACCCCCCCTCGTTTTGCACATCAGACCCCCCCCTCGTTTTGCACATCAGACCCCCCCCCCCTCGTTTTGCACATCAGACCCCCCCCCCCTCGTTTTGCACATCAGACCCCCCCCTCGTTTTGCACATCAGACCCCCCCCCTCGTTTTGCACATCAGACCCCCCCCCCTCGTTTTGCACATCAGACCCCCCCCCCTCGTTTTGCACATCAGACCCCCCCCCCTCGTTTTGCACATCTCTTACCTTTCTCTTCTTCTCTTCTGCTTTCTGCTTGCTCTTCCTCCTCCCCTTCTGGTGGTTTGCCGCTCTAGTGCAGTGCAGCTGCGCAGAGCTGTTTCTGCTGAGCGCCGGGGCTGGGATATAAACGTCATATCCCATCGCCCGGCACTCAGTGACAGACAGCACACCGGTAAGTGTTGGACTGGTTAGGGAAATCCCCAACCAGTCCTGCACGCTGCAGCTGCTGATCGGGCAGCTGTGCACCGAGGGCACTGGGGGGGATTGCTCTATTATCGGTCCCCCCCGCATGATTTCCTGGGGGGGATCTGTCCCCCCCGTCCCCCCCGGTTCCTACGCCCGTGGAAGTAGATGCTCAAAAAGTGAACTTTTTGGCAATTGACTGAATTCCATATAGACAGTCTGATTTTATATTATCACAGCATAACCGAATAAACCTTCACAGGCTTATTGCTTTCTTCAAACATAGCAACACTGGTTTTCATGTAAACCTAACCGCTTTCTAACAAATAAACTAAATAATGCAATTTACATATGAATGAAAAATGAACTGGCTGCCTGCAATTCGGTATGGATCTGACTCTCCGGGATATGTTATAAAATGACTGAATTGAACGCTGACACTTTGAGAAGCATATACTTTTGAAAGATGGAGTGTTTTTTTTCCCCCGTTTCATATTGTTCACGCAGCTGAAAGAAACAAGATGAAAAGCCGTGTACCTTATCTCTGGTGGTAACCGAAGGAGCCGAATGGAAGCGTGTATCGAATGGGTTGACTGAACCTGACAGAGATGTGTATAAAAAGTGAACTTTAAAAAAAGATAAAAAATGTCATCCTCAAATAGTTGAAAAAAAAAATTAAAACAAAAAAAGGAATCTTTGTTAACGGAAAATATAAATTGAAGATGAATTGTGTTTTGCGAACAAAGGCAGCAATCAGTAACAGAAAGATTTTGGTTGGTGGAGGTGGATAATTATTAACGGGGGTTATCCAGAGAAATGGATACTTTGTGAGTGTAGATTTATACATAGAGTCAGCATCGTTTATTGAAGACAAATTCGATGAGTGTTTTGCAAATATTACGTTATATGTTTTCTGAAAAATGTTATCCGATGCTTTTTTTTATATTCTATTGCACTTTGTAAAACAGTACTATGTCTTTAAAAATGTCTGGATTTTTAGGCGTTAAATATTTAGAAATACAAAAGTCTGGCTTTGAAGACAAAAGCAGCTTTGGGGGAAATATTGCTTCAACTGTATCACAATAATAACAGCCATTCTTTTCTAGATGGGAGGATAGCAAGCTGTGTTTAAGTGGTAGGTTTGGCCCTGTTGGTATCTACTGCAATTTCATTACTGTGAGAAAAGTAGCTTTGGTAACAACTCACTGAAAAATGTCAAAATGGACTACACAACAACTGTTCGACATTCAGTATTCATGGTCAGACCTGTTTGGTAATCTCTTAAGAAAATAAGTAAAATGTTTTTTAAAAAATGGATTTTCGGGAAATGCTTTGACTTGATAATTGGGGACTATTCACTGAAGAGGGAGTTTGCCGGAGAGCTCAACATTTCAACTCCCTGATATCATTATGCATTAACAGGGGCAATCCCTAGTGAGGTCCTCCTGCAATAAAGGTTGGTCAGGCCCTATATAATGCATAGTTTAAATCAGTCAGGAGGGTTTTAAGAAATCTCCACACGTTAGTTATGCATTATACAGTGCCAACTCAAGCAGGAGCAGCTCCCTGGGGTTTCGCCTTCATAATGCATAGTGAAATCAGGAAAAGTATGACCAACTCTATTGCAAACTCTCTCTCTCTTTAGCGAATAAAACCCCAAAGCATTTACAAAAATGTTCTGGATCAAGATCTGGTAATGCCCTACAGCTGCTTGTCCAGCTTCTGTGACCAACTTGCTGATTGAGCATGATGGTGGCTGTACCAATTAATACAAGTAACCCAACTTACTTGAACATAGTAAAAAGTACTGGGCTGCTTTAATATTGGGGATGTGGGACCTTTTATTGGAGGAAGAACTGAATAGAAAGTGGTTGGAATCAGCTAAACACCAACGTAGAGATCAAATGGTTGCCCTGGAGGTTGTGAAACCACAAGAATTCCGAAGGTATGCTCGTAGTCCTCTACTTAAGCACAAAGGAGTCAATTAGTGTTAATTAGTATCTTACATGGTATAAAACTGGTATAAAACGCAGCTATTTTAAATTTATATCTGCCCCTGAGCGTACGGTATCAGTATAACCATGCAATAAAACTTTAACATGTCCTAACGGTGAACCTTTTCCTTCGCCCAGTCACTTGTCGCTAACAGTGTACTGAATATGAAAATATGTTCCCTGACAAGTAGTTTTTGAATTAACTCCACTCTAAGGTGCCAAAGACAGACTATCCATCATCCCAAGTAGTGTTCGGAATTCATGTTGTACTTCATATCCTGTTTAATGGATTAGGTTAATAACAGGCCTCATAAAACCGGGATGAGATGTGGTGCAGTCATTTTAATAAGAAAATTGCATACAATATGTAAACACTATAACAACAATCATTGTATCCACAAACTCCAATTGTCTCAACATATTTTCTGACATGTTAATACAGTTCTATCAGCATATGGGTGCTTAATATAATTATAAGGGATGGGATGCATTCTTATCTCTATACAAACATAATTGAATATATTAAACCCTTTGAGAGCCGACCATGTTACTCAGGGCCGGACTGGGACTGAAAAGCAGCCCTGGAAAAATTTGGAGACCAGCCCCATATAGTTTACCTCACGGTGAAGCTCTTATACCCACACGCACCCCTTATACACACCCGAGTCACACTATGTGCCATTCTTTTTATCTCATTATTTGTATTAAAATGCCAGAAAGCAAAAGTGTTAAAAGGCCCTAATAAATGAAATACATTACACATAATGGGATCAAAACATTTACTACTGCGAACATTTTTAGATGAAAGAGTTCCATTTTATTCAGTGGAACAAAACACTGATCACATTATTCTTCACGATATTCTGGTAAGAAACTTTTATTTCTTTATTAATTCATGTAGACTATTTTTTTCCATATTTAATAAAAGCTATGATTGAGACATGTAGGGGGTTAAAAGGCATATCATGGGACAGAGTGGCATATAGTGGGTATAAGGCATTCATGGAGGCAGAGTGGCATGAAGGGGGTTAAAAGGCATATCATGGGGCACTCTGCCTCCAGAAAAGCCTTATGCCCCCTATATGCCACTCTGCCTCCCTGATATGCTTTATACCCTCCTATATGCCACTCTGCCCCATAATATGCCTTTTAATCCCCTATATGCCACTCTGCCTCCCTGATATGCCTCAACCCTCCTATATGCCCCTCTGCCCCGTGATATGCCTTTTAACCCCCTTTTTGCCACTCCACCTCCAGATATGCCTTTTGACCCCCTATATGTCACTCTGCATCCAGAAATGCCTTATACCCTATATGCCACTCTGTCCCATGATATGCCTTCTAACCTCCTATATGCCACTCTGCCATATAGGGGGTTAAAAGGCATATCATGGGACAGAGTGGCATATAGGGGGGTATAAGGCATTTCTGGAGGCAGAGTGGCATAAAGGGGGTTAAAAGGCATATCATGGGGCACTCTGTCTACAGAAAAGCCTTATGCCCCCTATATGCCACTCTGCCTCCCCAATATGCTTTATACCCTCCTATATGCCCCTCTGCCCCATAACATCCCTTTTAACTCCCTTTATGCCACTCTGCCTCCAGATATGCCGTTGACCCCCTATATGTCACTCTGCATCCAGAAATGCCTTATACCCCTATATGCCACTCTGGCATATAGGGGGTTAAAAGGCATATCATGGGACAGATTGGCATATAGGGGGGTATAAGGCATTTCTGGAGGCAGAGTGGCATAAAGGGGGTGAAAAGGCATATCATGGGGCACTCTGCCTCCAGAAAAGCCTTATACCCCCCCTATATGCCACTCTGCCTCCCTGATATGCCTCAACCCTCCTATATGCCAATCTGTCCCATGATATGCCTTCTAACCCCCTATATGCCACTCTGCCATATAGGAGGTTAAAAGGCATATCATGGGACATTTTTGTTTACTTTATATGGCAAGCCGATCCAGCTTGCCATATTAAATAAAAAATAATATATGCCACTCTGTCCCATGATATGCCTTCTAACCCCCTATATGCCACTCTGCCATATAGGGGGTTAAAAGGCATATCATGGGACAGAGTGGCATATAGGGGGTATAAGGCATTTCTGGAGGCAGAGTGGCATGAAGGGGGTTAAAAGGCATATCATGGGGCACTCTGCCTCCAGAAAAGCCTTATGCCCCCTATATGCCACTCTGCCTCCCCGATATGCCTTATACCCTCCTATATGCTCCTCTGCCCCATGATATACCTTTTAACCCCCTTTATGCCACTCTGCCTCCAGATATGCCTTTTGACCCCCTATATGTCACTCTGCATCCAGAAATGCCTTATACCCCTATATGCAACTCTGGCATATAGGGGGTTAAAAGGCATATCATGGGACAGACAGGGCCGGACTGGGACTGAAAAGCAGCCCTGGAAAAATTTGGAGACCAGCCCCATATAGTTTACCTCACGGTGAAGCTCTTATACCCACACGCACCCCTTATACACACCCGAGTCACACTATGTGCCATTCTTTTTATCTCATTATTTGTATTAAAATGCCAGAAAGCAAAAGTGTTAAAAGGCCCTAATAAATGAAATACATTACACATAATGGGATCAAAACATTTACTACTGCGAACATTTTTAGATGAAAGAGTTCCATTTTATTCAGTGGAACAAAACACTGATCACATTATTCTTCACGATATTCTGGTAAGAAACTTTTATTTCTTTATTAATTCATGTAGACTATTTTTTTCCATATTTAATAAAAGCTATGATTGAGACATGTAGGGGGTTAAAAGGCATATCATGGGACAGAGTGGCATATAGTGGGTATAAGGCATTCATGGAGGCAGAGTGGCATGAAGGGGGTTAAAAGGCATATCATGGGGCACTCTGCCTCCAGAAAAGCCTTATGCCCCCTATATGCCACTCTGCCTCCCTGATATGCTTTATACCCTCCTATATGCCACTCTGCCCCATAATATGCCTTTTAATCCCCTATATGCCACTCTGCCTCCCTGATATGCCTCAACCCTCCTATATGCCCCTCTGCCCCGTGATATGCCTTTTAACCCCCTTTTTGCCACTCCACCTCCAGATATGCCTTTTGACCCCCTATATGTCACTCTGCATCCAGAAATGCCTTATACCCTATATGCCACTCTGTCCCATGATATGCCTTCTAACCTCCTATATGCCACTCTGCCATATAGGGGGTTAAAAGGCATATCATGGGACAGAGTGGCATATAGGGGGGTATAAGGCATTTCTGGAGGCAGAGTGGCATAAAGGGGGTTAAAAGGCATATCATGGGGCACTCTGTCTACAGAAAAGCCTTATGCCCCCTATATGCCACTCTGCCTCCCCAATATGCTTTATACCCTCCTATATGCCCCTCTGCCCCATAACATCCCTTTTAACTCCCTTTATGCCACTCTGCCTCCAGATATGCCGTTGACCCCCTATATGTCACTCTGCATCCAGAAATGCCTTATACCCCTATATGCCACTCTGGCATATAGGGGGTTAAAAGGCATATCATGGGACAGATTGGCATATAGGGGGGTATAAGGCATTTCTGGAGGCAGAGTGGCATAAAGGGGGTGAAAAGGCATATCATGGGGCACTCTGCCTCCAGAAAAGCCTTATACCCCCCCTATATGCCACTCTGCCTCCCTGATATGCCTCAACCCTCCTATATGCCAATCTGTCCCATGATATGCCTTCTAACCCCCTATATGCCACTCTGCCATATAGGAGGTTAAAAGGCATATCATGGGACATTTTTGTTTACTTTATATGGCAAGCCGATCCAGCTTGCCATATTAAATAAAAAATAATATATGCCACTCTGTCCCATGATATGCCTTCTAACCCCCTATATGCCACTCTGCCATATAGGGGGTTAAAAGGCATATCATGGGACAGAGTGGCATATAGGGGGTATAAGGCATTTCTGGAGGCAGAGTGGCATGAAGGGGGTTAAAAGGCATATCATGGGGCACTCTGCCTCCAGAAAAGCCTTATGCCCCCTATATGCCACTCTGCCTCCCCGATATGCCTTATACCCTCCTATATGCTCCTCTGCCCCATGATATACCTTTTAACCCCCTTTATGCCACTCTGCCTCCAGATATGCCTTTTGACCCCCTATATGTCACTCTGCATCCAGAAATGCCTTATACCCCTATATGCAACTCTGGCATATAGGGGGTTAAAAGGCATATCATGGGACAGAGTGGCATATAGGGGGGTATAAGGCATTTCTGAGGCAGAGTGGCATATAGGGGGACACACTTACATACACACACATGCCGATTTTTTTGTTCTTAACAAATACAAAAAACATACAGTACAAAAAATACATTATTTTACTCACCTTCTACTTCTCTTGACTTCCTGGTAGCTGCACACTGTTCTCCTCTATGCTGACAGCCAGGATGCCACTGACCTGACATCCGGTGCTGCAGCAGTCTGAGCGCGAGGGGGCGGAGCTTCCACCTCACGCTGCTCCCATCACTATGCAGCCATCAGGCTGCTGGGAATGTAATCTAAACGGCCGGTGCGTGCTGATGCCGCCGGCCGGAGCTACTTTAACACTTTTTTATTATTTATATGGTAAGCTGGATCGGCTCGCCATATAAAGTAAAAAAAAAAGTATTAAAGCAGAGGCGGCCGGCGGCATCAGCACCCATCGGCCGTTTAGATTACATTCTCGGCAGTCTGATGGCCGCATAGTGATGGGAGCAGCGTGAGGGGTGAAAGGTCAGTGCGAGGGGGCGGAGCTTTCACCCCTCACACTGCTCCCATCACTAGACGGCCATCGCACGCGGCTGCTGGGTGCTGATGCCGGCCGGCCGCATCAGCACCCAGCGGCCGCTTTGATTAGATTTCGGGCAGCCTGGGGGGCAGCTCAGCGGCTGTCTTCATGGCCGCCCAGCCCCCGGACCTTCCGGCCCACCGGGAAATTTCCCGGTATCCCGGTGGGCCAGTCCGGCCCTGGGGACAGAGTGGCATATAGGGGGGTATAAGGCATTTCTGAGGCAGAGTGGCATATAGGGGGACACACTTACATACACACACATGCCGATTTTTTTGTTCTTAACAAATACAAAAAACATACAGTACAAAAAATACATTATTTTACTCACCTTCTACTTCTCTTGACTTCCTGGTAGCTGCACACTGTTCTCCTCTATGCTGACAGCCAGGATGCCACTGACCTGACATCCGGTGCTGCAGCAGTCTGAGCGCGAGGGGGCGGAGCTTCCACCTCACGCTGCTCCCATCACTATGCAGCCATCAGGCTGCTGGGAATGTAATCTAAACGGCCGGTGCGTGCTGATGCCGCCGGCCGGAGCTACTTTAACACTTTTTTATTATTTATATGGTAAGCTGGATCGGCTCGCCATATAAAGTAAAAAAAAAAGTATTAAAGCAGAGGCGGCCGGCGGCATCAGCACCCATCGGCCGTTTAGATTACATTCTCGGCAGTCTGATGGCCGCATAGTGATGGGAGCAGCGTGAGGGGTGAAAGGTCAGTGCGAGGGGGCGGAGCTTTCACCCCTCACACTGCTCCCATCACTAGACGGCCATCGCACGCGGCTGCTGGGTGCTGATGCCGGCCGGCCGCATCAGCACCCAGCGGCCGCTTTGATTAGATTTCGGGCAGCCTGGGGGGCAGCTCAGCGGCTGTCTTCATGGCCGCCCAGCCCCCGGACCTTCCGGCCCACCGGGAAATTTCCCGGTATCCCGGTGGGCCAGTCCGGCCCTGATGTTACTCATACCTAGTGGTAGCCCCCACAGCACAGTCTACCAAATTTAACCTGTTCAGAGCTCGGATTGCAGTTAAAACTTACCTTGCTTCTGTACAATCTCTCTGATAGATCATGCGACGTTTCAAGAGATCTTTCAGTACCAAACGTAATTATGTTTGAGCCTTGATCAGCAGAGATCCAATGCATTTTTGAATTTAAAAAAAATATAATTTTAATAATTTCATTTTTGCTACGGGGATAAAATGAGAAAGTCACCCATCCGATATCCGATTGGCCAATATTCTCTTTATCAGAAAAGGGGCAAAGTAAGGAAATTATGGACCTGTCCTGCATTGTGCTGAATTATAGGGCGCATCTGGACACCCAAAATGTAAACTTCATACCGCTTCAATATTGTCTACACCATTTTTAGCTTGGTTCAATGTCACATTTTGCATCAGCGAGGTGACTAATGTATAATGTTAGTCACTTGTGCATTATTCAAAGAGGGCCACTACAGTAAAAGCATATAAATGGGTATTAGATCCATGAATTCAGGGTTACCAATGCATTTTCTTCTCGATGATTCACTCAATGATTTTGAAGATTTCAATGCTAAGCTGATCAAATAAGCTTTTTCTCCTATCAGTTTGAGAGTTTTATTTAAATATATTGCATAGCTTTTTTATAGAAATGCCACATTCTCCCCAAGCAGAAAATGCTTCTGTTTTTTGTTAAATTAAGTTAAATTTCTTTAGAAGTATCCTGCATGTACCAGCTTAAACCGCACTGGAAGCAACATAAACATAACATTGAATATGAATTTGTAGCATTTTTCCTTTTAGCAGTGGTTTTGCCATATGGTCATATCTATTTTACTTGCAAGAGCAAAGTACGTGCTATACGTAGCGCTTTTACCTTTTTATGTTTCGTTCACTTTGATACACCAAATGCACAGAGATCATTTTTTTTGTTTATTATCTGATATTTTGAGTGTTTTAAGGGGTATTGCACGCTAGTCTCGGTAGCCGCTGGTGTGCTTCACTGGGCGCTGTGTACCCACAACATTATTTATTTTTTCAAAGGTGGTTGGTGGTTGGTGACTGGTTACACAGAATAATATTGTACTTAATTTGCATATTATTAAAGTGATGACATGTGAATATGGAAACAGGAAGGAGACCATAGTTGTTGCCAATGACAGTAGGGCCTGCATATTAAAACCTAATAAAATATTATGTAGCTGAAAATAATTTTTTTAAAGCCAATTTTAGCTGTGCTGTGCTGTACTGCACATGCAAATATCCCAGTGGGAGTTTTGTAGTATATGGTATATACAATTGGCTGTAGCCAATAATGGTAGTTGATTTCTGTGACTATTAGTCATGGATTCAGATCAATGTGTAAATGGCTTAATGTCACAACACATCACTGGCCAAGCCTGATGAACAATATGGTTTTATCCTGAGAAGAAATGTTAATACGATCATTTTCAATACATGTTTCAGTAGCTGGCATTACACAGAATAGGTCTGAAACTTCAAGGTCTTCTGTGCTCCGTAATGAGCTCATATCCTAGAAGCCTAGGCATTTTCTTGGCAAGGTCAACTAGACTTAGGCCAAGAGCTGCAGTTGAAGGAAGCGGGGGGAGGTAGCTCTATCCTCCTTTTCTAGGGGCAGATTATAGTGTTGGATTTTTGCATTCCTGGTGGGCTGCAGTTCAATTGACAGATAGGGAAACTGGTGTCTAGTGTTACCAGCCCGTTTGCACTAGAGGTCTGTGCTTAACCCATCCAAACCTCCATAGTCCTCCATCAACTCCATGACCTTTGGATGTGGAGTGCCTGGGATATTCACAAAGATATTTAGTGTCAGGAAGAAAAACTCTAAGGTAAGGTAGGCCTAAGGCGGTAGCCATATTAAATATATTGCTACCTATATGACAAATCTCTTGTAGAGAGGCACGTCCTTTTTCAAAGTTCTTAGACAAAATTATAGCAAAGTTGGAATGTTATGTCTTCATAAATATGTTTAAATACACAATTCTGTTGCTATTCATACTTACTGCAGACTTACAAGTTATACCCTGAAGCCATCCATTGTTTAATTTAAAAATTCAATAAACTTTTAATTAGAAGTCAATGTCTGAGAGCAGCCGTGTCACGGCATATTTTTTCCAGCTTTGCAGATGAAATTTTTTGCTGTGATTATTTCTTTATCTACTGCGGAGGTGGCACATTATGAGTCGCCTAAAAAGAAATTAAAACATTGCAGAAGTTCTCTACATCTTTTTATTTACTTCCTCGATAAAGTTAACCGAGATCAACATTCAGAAAGGTCAGTGAACATTATTGGAGATCATCGGAACAAATCATTGTTAACGTTAATGAAACTTGAGAAAAGTTTAAAGGAACAGTCTAGTGAAATGGCCATGAAGGAGCCACCAGTTAAGTCACTGAGCGGTGTTTCTCTTTGAAAGGCTACTCCGATGTCACAGAATCAGAGGCAGTAAAGCCAGCGAAGATACTTCACAATGACACACACTTACTCAAATTTTAAATGATACAATTATTGCTACAGAGAAGACTTTATTAATGAAACAGACTGCCTACCTTGATGCTAAATATGTAAAGTATTCAATTTTTGGGACATATTTGAATGTCATAATACTTAAGGCTTTATAAAAGTGTATGCCACCTCGGTTGCTTTTCTCAGCTTTCTATCCCAAAAAATATCTCTAAGGTCTTGGAAGCTTATGTGACAATATGTCTGTTTCTATGTTGGCCCAATAAAAATGATCACCTTTAATTGAACTATAAGGCTTTATTCATTTCTCTCAACTTGTGAGACCGGATGCAAGTTACCTGGGGAATAGACCACACAGAAAAGGGGGTTTTCAAGCAGGAAAAAGAACAATATAACTAAACACAAAAAAACCCCCCATAATATATGCCAGTATTTGCATTTACCAGTTGCTAGTAAAGTGCTTAATGACTTTACGAATACCCTATGTTAACATAGGTTTTGCTGAAAGCCATCTTGATATCAACTACCTATTGAACCGTTTGGAAAAGATGCCTTATTGCAAAAGTTACGAAAGGTTAACTTGCACCCAGCAGGAGCGGAATTATTTTTTAATGTGATCAATTTATTATGCCATAAAAGTTAATGAGTTTATCCTGAAAGATGCCAAGCCTCCTTTTATGTTTTAATAGGGGTTTAGCACTTATGCAGGAGCTCTACAATGCCTCATTAACCTCCCCCTGTGTCACAAGTTGGAAGGAAGGGAGGGTACACTGTCTGCAACTGTAATGAAAGATGGATATACATTCTCGTCTCCATACCCTAAAGCAATCTGGGATTTGCTACCCCATAATCTTAAAACAAAATGAATTCAAACAAAGGAGCTTTGGCTGCTGTTAAATTTAAATCTGGATGCAATTTCCATTTGTAAATCGGACTTGTAATTTTTCTCCCACTGCTGTGTTGTTAGTTTATGGCCTTGTTTCCATGAAGTGAGATATATTGTGGTGAACATGTGCAAAATCAAATCAAATTATCCTAATGCTGCAGACACGTTTTATAGCACAGAAGATGGCACAGAATAGCGAGGAAGCACAAAATCTGCCTTTATCAAGATAAAAAGTATATGATCTGACTGAGTTTACAGGAAGTAGACCAGTAGTCCATATTGAAATCTGATTATGCAGTGATTAGTGCTCCTTTCCAGTATTAATTAATGTGCATATCTTCTTAATATGTGCCTTATCTTGTCTGCATAAGCTTAAGTGAAGGAGGTAGTATAATATTGTGAATACCCAATGGCTTGTTAATTTTTATCTTGTTGTCCATTTTGGGCAACTGCTTTGTAACCTCAGTTTGCAGGGCATTGTAAAGTCAAACTGTTTCAATGTAATTATAAAATAGATAACAAAGTCACAGCATACCCAGGCCACCAAACACCATTGGTTTGGCTTCCATTGTCGTCATCAGTGATAGCCGAAAAACTTAAAGTTTAGTGAATACACCCTGATTATTCTCATAGTAAACGAAATGCCAGTTAGTATACAGATATTTTTGATTTGATTTAGGACTATAGGTCAGACAGATGCATAAGCATTTTGCTAAATTGCAGTTTATACAGAGCTCTGTCAAGGTTATAATAAGTTTCCTTTGGGATGGACCAAGTGGATTCGACTATTGATATTTTGTTAAACAAACCATCATATTTGGTATTCAATAAAATAATTTCTGGCTCAACTTAGGGTATGAATTTGCTTGCATTCTTCTCATTTGGTTATTTCAAAGGGCGATGTGCAAAGCAATTAAAGCTGCCATCAATAGTTCAACTCGGCTATCCCTGGTCTGTCCACATTCCCCATAGTTGAGCTAAGTTTCTGATTAAAGTGTCAACAAAAAACTATATTCCTTATATACACCAGTATCTCTCAACTTGTCTGGTTTATTTATAGAGAAAAAAGAAAATATTGGATGGACAGTTACATTATTAAGTCATTCCAATACTCTGTATTTGGCATAGGATAAAAACCAAAATAGAGTAATGAAATAATGTTGGTAACGGTATTTGCATTACTGTTGACATGTGGTAGTACACCATATTTATTAATAAAAGTTCTATATTTTGATGCAATTCCTATGCATTTTCATCTAAATGCTGAACATGAAAATCAATACACAGAAGAAAATATTTTATAACTTAAAATTGCTGAAACTATTATGTGTTTAACAAATCATGATTAGTGACGCCTTTTTGGATCTCTGGGATTAATGAGCCATGGAAGTGGCATTAAAATATCACATGGTTACTATGATAAAAGATGAGAGCTCATTAACATTAGGGTCAACCATTCCAAGATATTGTATGTGTACAAATAAAGCATGCAATTCCAGAATCAATTCAAAATAATCAATGAATTTGCTTATCACCCTCCTCCTCTAACTAAAGAGACAGTCCAGCCATTGTATGCACCGTAATGCAGATGATAGCTGAGAGGTCCCTTTAAACTTTCATTGTGTCTCTTTTGCAAATGCATGTGGGGGGTTCTTCAGAAAAGCCCCAAATGCATTTACTCCTTTGTTTGCTGTACAGCTCTTTTCTGTGCAGCAGATGTATTTGAACAAACATCTCCTTGAAAGTGATTTACTCGCTCCAATACTGGCTTGACCAAAGCTGTGGCAAAGGGATCTAAAACTGCTCCCATTGATTTCAATGGCAACACTTTCCTGCCACTGATTGGCGGACCACAGAGAAGGAGGAGGGAAGCTGCAGAGCTGCAGCTTCTACCCCAGGTGCCTTATTTATTTTTGAACATTGTATATTGAAGTAGTCACTGAATACTTCAATATGTATTCCTTTTTTAGTGAGGCTGCCAGGGACAGTAAAGTCGTTTTAAGAATGAACATTACCAACCTTCCTCTTGAAGGACCCCTTTGTCTTTTGTAGTTAAAGCCTCTATTCCTGTAATCCAAAGAATTAAGATTTCTCATTCCATGGGACGAACAATTTTATGTATTGTAGATGAATATAAGCATGCACAGCAATAGAATCATAATTCTTATTATTATTATCACAGAACTCCTTTCATATAAACCAGTTTGGGTTTGTTATTCTTCATAACTCCATTTCACTTTTATTCCTTTTACTTTTTTGTTGATCATTTTACATTTTATTCAACTCAATAATACTTTTATTAACTGGTATTGCAAACTGTACTCTATAATTTAGGTCTAACCAATAATATGTATAGTAGCAAAATTACACTGCCTACCTTAGCATTAATGCCATTTTCTATTCTATCCATGATAATTTTCTTTTCTTTTGAATTTATTTGGCCTTTTAATGCAGCTGAGTCAGAAGTTTAGCTGTAATTCATTTTCCAGCAAACATAATCTTAAAATACACTATATGGGCAAATTACTGGGACACCCCCCCTAATTATTGAGTTTAGGTGTTTTGGCCACACCCATTGCTGACAGGTATATAAAATCAAACCAACTCTATAGACAATCATTGGCAGTATAATGGGTCATAATGAAGAGCTCAGTGACTTTAAACATGGCACTGTCATAGGATGCCACCATTGCCACAAGTCAGTTTTTGGAATTTCATCCCTGCTAGATCTGCCTCACTGTAAGTGCTATTATTGTGAAGTGGAAATGTCTAGTAGCAGCAACACCTCAGCCACAAAGCTGTAGACCACGCACACTCGCACAGCAGGGCTGCCAAATGCTCAGGAGTGTAGCGCATAACAATGATTTGTCCTCTGTATCATCACTCACTACGGAGTTCTAACTGCCTCTTGAAGCAACATCAGCACAAGTGATATTGTCAGGAGCTTGGTGTGGAAGAACTTGACTGGCCGGGACAGAGCCCTGACCTAAACCCAATCGAACACCTTTGGGATGAACTGAAATGAAGGTTGTGAGCCAGGGCTTCTCGTCCAACATCAGTTCCTGACCTCACAAATGCTCTACTAGATGAATGGGCAAAAATTCCCACAGAGACACTCCAAAATCCTGTGGAAAGCCTTCCCAGAAGAGTGGAATAGCTGCGAAGGGGGGACCAACAACATATTAATGTCTATGTATTTAGAGTACAATAGCATAAAAGTCACTGATGGTGTAATGGTCAGGGGTCTCCATACTTTTGTCCATATTGTGTATATAACCCCAAACAGTCCGTAAGTACAACATCCGTATTCTTCCAAAATTCAGTGCCTTATATTTTTAATGTGAAACGGCATTTGCTATTCATTCACCTTTCCTTAAATTAACCAAACCTCTTTGTAATAAATGCACATCTTTATGGAACCAACACATTTAGCTAACAGAAAATAATCTTTTAGATTTTTTCTAGGATCTGGAACAAAGTTTCCTTAATACTTTTTTGTGCTGTTCTGTTTTACCCCATGTTGCTCAATTACCGGTATTTGAGTTGAACTCAATCTCCAAGCCACATCTTTTTCTCAATGGTCACAGACTTTTAAGACTGGAAAAGTTAGTTCAGCTAATCGTGTGACCAATCAATCATAATTGTTGATCGTAGAGTAATGTGTGTGTCATATAATCCTGAAACATTTGTATTTCAACCTGAAGGACTGAAGTTCAATGTTCCTGATCTAAATTCTTCCAAAGACCTCACTCCAGTATATATTGTGGTGGGATAATAGGTGCTTTATACATTTCAAGTATAGACAAATGTTTTTGTTAGTAGACAAAACTAATGTCATAGTACATGTTATAGGCCATAGCTAATACTAAGCTAAGTACTTCACACAGCAATTCCAATAGCCTACACTGACATCAACAAAGAGTCAGTGCCATGCTTGTTTGAAAGGTTCTAGAAAATACAAAGGAAAAAAGGTAAAAGACAGAATACACGTGGTTCCTTGTCCTATAGCTCATCATGCCTTTCCTGATGTCATTTAGAATAAGATTGCCTGTCCACCCAAAGTTTAGGCTCCTGAGTAACTAGTACCATGATGTATAATGGAACGTGACACCCGCTGGGATTATTTTATTACTGGTTTCTAAAAAGATGACTGAGGGTGTTTTTTTTTTATTTTAGGGCAAGTTAAGTAAGGGGGATAAGATTGCGAAATCTAAAAGCAGAATGTCGAAAGGCAGGCTCCTGGCAATATTTCTGCTATTAGCTTGTGCTGCCGTACCCTGGAGATCATCCAAGCTCATTTGGAAGAAATGTACAATGTCATATCTTATATACCCATCCCTATAGGATGCTTTCCCTTCTCTCTACCCACTCATCGCTCTTGGGTTAATATAAAATGAAATCCTCAGACTGATTGCTGGTTTCAGTTGGCTGGTTTGTTTCCTCTTAGCTGCTGCAACGCTCCCCCTGCTGCTAACAGGATGGGCTTCTGTAACGAGATGGAGCTGCTGGATGGGTAGTTTGGAGCAGCAGCAGAATGTGTAAATAAATTGAAATGCTAATAATACAACAGCAGGATAAATTTGCTTCGTGACCTGAGTGACCTCATCAGCACAAGCGCATCCCATTGCATCCTGTCGAGACTGAGGAGAGATGGGGGGGAGAGGGGTGGGGAGAAGAAGGAGGTTACAAACACCCAGCTGGGCAGACGGTGTACGTAAAATGGGATGTGCTACAAATAGGTGACCTCACATTAACACTTCCCCAGACAAACTGAAGAAATACAGCTAGTTTCTAGATTGGGAGAGGGATCCCAGCTTCATCATGTGCTCAATGAATCTGAATGCTCCTCACCTGATCAACGGGAGGAAAAGATTAAAAGAAAACTACACTTTTTATAACTAAATAATTATGATTGCACACCAACATAAAATGACCGTAGTTAGTAGTGAATGGCTAATTAAATGTTGATGTAGCTGCGTGACCCTGAGTAGCTTGGCAATTAGCAACACATTTCATGGCCTGTCCGTCTAGCCCTCAGAGGGTTAATAAGTGTACGATGTTATGTACTGGAACAGCAGTCAAAATACAGTAAAGGTTAATCAGTCATAGAAATTTGCTAGACTTACAGAATCTCCATAGGCAGGAGGCACAGGTTGTAATGCTATATTTGCAATGTGATTGTTTAACAAACGCTTATCTAATATTTTTTATTGGCTGCCTGGTACCCCAGGGTACCAGCTATGCACAGAATTGAAGCGCCTTCCTATCTTATGTTGCATTTTCAATTCATGTACTTTAAATAGAAGCTGTCATCATCATTCTCAAGGTGACTCTGCAAGGGAATTTGGCATTTTAAACACTTTGACTACAGACTGTAGTATTCATATCATTCGATACATGTCTTCTTCTGTATGTCATCAACATTTATCACTACATTCACAAAAAGGACCATTAAAATTCAAGTATTGTTTCCAGAGTGTGGACTTCGGGTGTATTGGAATGCTGATATTATTGGCAGAATAATGGTGATCTCTTTGTAATCATCACTATGACCTTAAGCAATGCCAGGACCACAAAAAGCAGTACCGAGCCACACATGCACAGTGAAGCACCCTGTGACATTGCATTGCAAGTGTAGACATTAATTTTGTTGTAGGTGTTAGCTTGTCACCCCCATAGGACCCAGTGGGTTCCTAATCCTGCTATGACTACAACGCCTGGAAACTGATTTTGGGGCCCTTCACCTGGAGATGGGACTTGTTACAGAAGTTATAGTCCCACAACACATGGGACAATGCAATAACACAGTGGAAAGAAATCATACAGGACACCCTTAGCATGTGGAGAATGGCTGTTTAACCCTATGACTGAAATGCATTAAGACAGACTCAAAGAGGTTAACTGCTAGGCAGATTGTTTTTGTTTGCAAATAATGACATATTGATTTTCTTACAAAGTTTTTTACATTGTCTTGGGATGAAGAGAACAAAAACCAACAACTAAAAAATGTAAAGGAAACTCTCAAATTCTACCGTGATCTCTTCAGAGGCTCTCAAGGGACTCCTTCTGTGAGTTATCTGAAACATTCAAGTCAACAAGTTGTGCTGTCTAGAAATAATGTGAAAACTCAACTTCCATTGCATGAGAAAAAGAGGTCATGGGAGTTGCCTACCTTAACTCTTAATTGTAGTGTGAGCATGAGACTTATGTGAACCACGTAATGTTTTAGCCAAGGTTTCCAGATTTTAGTAAAATATGGATTATTGGTGAAATAGGTAAAGACTTTTCATCAGTTTGGGATATAATAATATGGATACACCTAGTCTAATTTGGCATAGCTACAGCCTGGTGTATTAAGAACCCACCTAGTTCTGATCATGTGCCTAAAGCACCTACTGACATTCAACCATGTCTTTATGGACCTTACTTTGTGCACTGGGGCACAGCACTGGGTCTGGAATAGAAAAGGGCCTTCCCCAAACTGTTCCCACAAAATTAGAAGGATAGCATTGTCCAAAATGCCTTGGTATGCTGGAGGGGACATACATAGACAGTTTGGACAATGCTAGGGTCCCAACCTTATGAGAAGAGTTTCAGGAAGGCCCTTTTCAATTTCAGCTCCAGTGCTGTGCCCCAGTGCACAAAGTAAGGTCCATAAAGACAAGGTTGAATGTCAATAGGCTCTTTAGGCAACATCCTTTTGCTCATTTGGGGCGAAAGTCCCCACCAGGTTATGTCTGCAGAGTTGCGAATGAAGAAACAAGATAGCAGAAGTGTATGTGGCCAGCAGAGAATGGAGGGAAGAAAATTTTCAACTGAACCAAATGTGCAGTAGAGGTCTTCAATGTCTTTTATATAACCAAAACCTTTATATGTGTTAGCTGCAGGCAGTGATATAGATTATTGAGAAATAAATATCCCCATAGAGATATAAATATTGACATTACATTTTGCTCAAAATATATTTTAATGTAACCATTTAAACGTTGTGGTTTTCAGTTTTTTGCACACTTAAGGAAGAATGAAAGAAGGGGATACAAAAAGGAACAGCAAGAGAACATTCTTCAACATTTCAGGAGTCCACATTGTGACATGATCATTGAAGGCATAGCCACAAATCTTGGGATCTGTTTAAACAAAACTCTGGCATATGACATTGAGTAAATATGCTTGTTGGGGAGATCAAAGATATCCTTGCAACTGGCCAATTGTGTGGCGGGACACTGGGGGCTTGATTGCCTAAGAGGTTTTGTACCAGGGGTACTGCTGCCCCCTGAACCATCATAGGTAACTGAAAGAACAATGGGCTTCAAGCGGCCTCAACTTTAGGGACAGGGGATCAACATTTCCCCCTCTCACAGGTATTAACTTAACCTTGAAAGAAAGAAACCCTGGAGTCATAGGCCTAAGGGGAACATGACCCTGCCAGCACTACAGGACGGTGCACATAGTATTAGGGCAGGAAAGGGTTAACTCAGCAAGGGTTAGCACGAGGTGAGAATGCACAGGGAACGAGGGGGAAGTCACAAGGAACGTGACTGTAGGGGGAAGGGGACAGGGCTATAAAGCCCCTCTAAGCACACGTGCAAGGGGCAATTACTGAACACCACAGGAGCAGTTTCCCGCCCGCCCTCCCTCTTTTTGTCTTTTGCTTTGTTTTTTTGTGTTGGCTTTGTGTGTTTTTTCTTTCCCCCTTTCCCTCTTTCTTTTTGCAGGATCCGTTTTCTTTGCTGTGGCGGAGGAGTTCCCTGGAGAAGTTTGAATGATAATGGGAGTGGCAAGTTGATGGTTTTGGTTAGAGGTTAGAGTTAATGCCCTCCCTGTACAGGATTAACCAAAGCGTTAAGGTGGAGCTCCCCTATCCGACCCGCGGTCGCTTGGGCGATTGTGGTATCCGGCGGAAGGGGTAGTGTGAAGCCATTGTTTTGTGTTTAGGTTGGGAACCCTCAGCTGTTTGTACACAGGTGTACAGAAGACTGTATAGTATTTATACAGAAGTTATTATTAAAGTGTTTTTACAATAATTTATAAGATGTTAAATAAAGTTATGTCGAGACATTTGTTAAATAAATGTCTCGGCCTTTTCTAAATCCAATCCTGCTGGTGTCTGTCTCTTATTTCGGGTTTGAGAAATGGGGAACCTCCTGGGTATGGGCAGTGCAAGGGTCAGGACAATGTACACTACAGTTTACTAATGTGACATTTGTATTCCTAATACTACATTGTAAAAATGTAGGATAGTGGCAGTCCCTTTAAATCTGCAAGAAAGTCATCTTCTGTCCTTCTTTACCTGCTTGCTGAGGAAGAAATTAAGCTCCAACGCTGTTTCTTTCTCACTTATTTTTGGACTCATGCATGGAAAATAAATATTTTAATTAGATAATGACAGGGTTATTGTGCCTGTGGACATCAGGCGGAAGGTATAATTAAGCAATTCTTTTCATTTGCATACCGAAAAGCTTCATAGCCAGTAGGGAACACAAACCAATGAAGACTTGTAAATCCTTACAGTAAAAATGTGCGGGTCTGGTATGTACTAGAGAAGGTTTACTAGAGAACATGTATCTCAGAGGCAGGCACAAGGACTCATGATTTGTGGAGAGAGGTTATTGCAGACAAACATTATTAAAAATCAAAAGGGTTGTACATAAAATAAATAAGAAGGATTTACTCAAATCTGATTACAAAAGGGCCAATAAAGTTGGTACCAAATAATATGATAAGATCACATTCACAGCTACACATAGAGTGGATTTTGATAAGGTTTGTGACATTGTAAGATCTAATTTGCCTATTCTTTATGCTGACAGCTCTGCAAAACAAGTCGTTGAACAGGGCTGTAAATTTTCCAGCAGATGATCGCGCACTCTTCAAAATATCCTCTCACCGAGTCTTTTTCATGGTGACGCATCTCAAAATCATACTTGACTTAAGGTAGTTGGCAATCCAAAAAATATGCGTTCGTTATTTACAACTTAAGAGCTCTTCATAGTTATGCTTGCTATGCATATTATTTATTTATTATTTATTATTTACTGTATTATCTAATTAATATTTTCATTTGCCATTTTGATTTGAGTTTGAGTTAGTTGTGTTAATCCTTATGCCCTTTGAAACGTAAACATGCATAAACTTAATACTGCAATTATACCATTAATAGATGTGACATTGTTAGATGTGTGAATTACCGTTTTGGCCCGAATATAGGCCGCACTCCCCCCCCCACTTTAAGTCTTTAAAGTGGGGGTGCGGCCTATATTCGGGGTCTAGCGCCCGACGCCCGGGACATGTAGTTCCGGGCGCTGGGCAGGCAGCAGGGTTAGGATAAAGATCCCCCGCAGCGGTGCAGAGACCTGTATCCTGCTCTCCGATACGCTCAGACAGCCTCCCCTGACAGCACTTTCCACGGGGGGAGTGCCGGCACGGGAAATTGTCTAAGCGCATCGCGCAGACGTTCACCGGCAGCCGCGATGCGCGTAAACAGCCTCCGCTGCCGGAAGTTAGGTGTTTTTTTTTAAGAAAAAAGTTTCTGCCCCCCCCAAGATATGCTGCCACTCTGTCCCGAAGATGTACCCCCCGAGATACGCTGCCACTCTATCCCCCTGAGATATGCTGCCATTCTACCCTCCTAGATATGCTGCCACTCTGTCCCCAAGATGCCCCCCCACCAGACTTACCGGTGAAGACTCCACGGGGTCTTGCGGGGCCGGCAGGAGACATCTACACATAACGCATATTCAATTTCCGGTGCCGGCACTTCCGCCGTGGGAAGTACCAGCAAGGAAGATTGTTCGCGCAGGGAATTTCCACGGGATTGTTAAAGCACATCGTGCAGATGTGCCGGCAGGGGAGGCTGTTTATGCTTGCATCGCCGCTGCCGGCACATCTGCCCGATGTGCTTTAACAATCCCGTGGAAATTCCCGGCAAGGGAGATTTTTAAAGCACATCTTGCAGATGTGCCGGCAGCGGAAGTGCCGGCACCGGAAGTTAAATACGCATTATGCGTAGATGTCCCCCGCCGGCCCCGCAAGACCCTGTGGAGTCTTCACCGGTAAGTCTGATGTGGGGGTGGTACATCTTGGCGAAAGAGTGGCGCATATCTAGGAGGGTAGAATGGCAGCATATCTCGGGGGGATAGAGTGGCAGAACTCTTATGCATGGTCCCACATCTAACCCTACTTTGGCAGATATTGGTTTGGGGATATACCGCTACCAGAACTGCATGTACTTGAGTTATCCCCAAATGACTGATGTACTAGAGAAGGTACTTTCAACTTATGGTGTGTTATATTAGCATACTGTGTATATATACAACTTATGTTGGCTCTATCACTGTACTAATTCAAGCTATAAACTTGTATTATATACACAATGGTCGGACAGATTACTAAGCGCTTATAACATGATATTAGGACTGTTAAAAGATTTGTTTATTCAAAATTTTGTAAGTAAATACCTGTACATTAAAGTTAATGAACTCCTTCCTATTCGGGTTTCAACACCTATCATAGGTTTTAGAAAATTACACATTACAGGGACAATTTTTAACCAATCAGTGATAAAAGGTCTTTCCCCAGCTACATTCGGAGATTGAACATCACTCAGCGGGCTGTATTCAACGTTCGAGATAAATCTATCACAAGTAATTGAATAGTAATCCTTACATAGATACAATGGAAAAACAGATTAAAAACAGAGGTATATTGGCCCGGATTCACTGTATCACTGTGTTTTATCTATTTTTTCCCTTGCAATATACAAGGATTGCTATTTGTGATGGGTATATCTGGCTGCAATGTGCAATATTACACAATATTACACATTCTTACGGTATTCTTGTAGACTTTATACAGGACCAAAAGATTGTTTGGGGAATATCAGGTTATTATTGAAGTACAAAGCATTTTCATATAATTTCAACTTTTTTCAATCCCCTTTTTTTATTCCTAACCAATTCTACAAACACTGAAATAATGATACTTTTCTGCTCCATAAGCACAGTAACAAATACTTAATTAGCTTTAGTTTTGCGAGCTTTACAGGATAAACGTGATGAGTTGGCTTGAAGAACCGGAAAAGAAAAAAAAAAAAACCCCAAAAAACAATTTTACAGCATGATTAATATTAGTGAATTAGGGCATGTCAGCAATTTTGGATCCTGATTACACAGGTTTATTCAGATTCTGTAGCGTTACTGGGGTGTAAATAAATGTATACAAATATAGTCATAAGGGACCATTGAAAAAAGTAATGATCTTTAATTTGTTGGATCAGCTTGTACATATGACTTTAATAAAGATTCTAATTATCATTGTATGGCGTGATCTTTCCAATTTTGCAATATATCCCATTAAAATAAATGACTCAAGTTGTATTACTTTGATGGAAAGATTTATTGAACAGAAGCCTGTGTGATTATGATAATGACATATAACATTTGAAATTGAATAGACTGTCAATTTCAAAGTCAGAGATAAGTGTGCTGGAAAATGGGCTGATTTGCTGAATGAAAGAACCAGTCCCATCCAAACAACTGAGATTCTTTAATGAATTTGGACCTCTTAAAGTCACACGCCCCTCTACTTTTTACATTCCCCTTTCTATATGACACCAAGGATCACAGCATGCTTATTAATTTCTGCCTAAGATTAGTAGATAAAATATGATATGACAAGTCGATACATAAGGTACAAAGGCTGATCTATAACTTACAATCTAAAACAAATGACGATCAGGACGATCAAGGTATAGAAGTAGAAGTGGAAATAGCAAGTGCCATAGGCAGTGAAAGGCAGACTTAAGCAGCAATGTAGCTCTAATGAGTTAATTAAGTATTCAATGGAATAACACAAGAGAGGAGTTTAATAACTCTAAGCTTTTTAAGACATGACTCCTACCAATGCACAATATAGGACTGAAGGGCCAAGGTTACCCAGTGACTTATACAGGCCTAGGGTGGCAGATCTAGTGGGACGGCAGTCCCCCTGCTAAAAAAAACTGGGGGGGGGTCATCCTCTTGGGTGATCAAGACCCTTGATGTCCCTCTCTACAATGGGCCAGTTATAGGAGAGCCTGCTTACGCTATGAAGGCTGTGCTATGACATCATATCCTGGCACACTATTTCTTAAAGGCACGCAGCATCTTTTAATGAATTCAGGATGCTGACTGCCGAGGGGAAGCTGGGGTAAATACACCATTGAGGTTACCATGTCTGTATGTCCTATTAGCATGTACTAAAGATCCTCTAGCAGATTTCACATCTGTCAACTATCTACGAATTGTTCACATTTAATACCAATTTATTCTTAAAAAGCCTAATTCATAAACTATTATGGATTATCCATAACACAACCTATTGTAAGTGGGGGTCTCTGGCAGTGTGAGAGGTGCCAAGGGTATGTTAAAAAAATAGGGAAAAAGCTAGGCTCTTAAGTTTAAGCAACATGTCGTTAAAGTTTATATACCATAAAATGGCAATGGAAGGGGCCTGTCAAACAGTAAAACGCTTCCTTTCTTTATATTGACTCTGAAATGAAGATCTGTGATTTTAATTGGCTCAGCTAATAAATCCTGATGGATAACTTTGCAGGAAACCTACTGAGGCTTTGACATACCCAACTGTTTACACACAAGTTCCTCGCCCACTGAATACTAGAATATTGTTGAATATTTGTTAATCTTAATGGAACCATTACATCAAGTTTAGAACAATAAATGATTAAATGTTATCCAATGATGAGCAGTGTTATTTTTTGATAGGATTCTTGCCTGAATAAGTGAGCTAAAGTTTTAAACTTTAAACATTCAGCGATATACAGTACACATTGGTTAACCTTTAATAATGAGTGTTATTCTAATATTGGTAAAGTAATATATTGTACTTGTCTCTTATATATCCAAGTTTGAAGAACGTATCATTCTTAAGTCATTCGTGACTTGGTTGTCATTATACCCTCCTGAAGCATACTTTATAGAATAAATGTTTAACTTCCTAGTTGCATCTGTTGTTGTGGTAATCAGAAAAAAAGAAATCAGCTAATCATTCTGATATCATCAACTGTGGGGCGCTGGGATGTGCCTTTTAATGCGGTGCAGGCACCGTCCGAAGTTGGGCGGTTGGGCAATGCGAAAGCTGGATGTTGCTGGAAGTAATGTAAGTTTTAATTTACTGAGTAGGTGGTAGATAAACAGAACAGCCTCTCATAATCACTGGCTCCCTATTACCTATTATTATTAAATTTAAATTCCTTCTACAAATATATAAGGCCCTCCATAAAACTGCTCCTCCATACATTTCTGCCCTCATAAAAAAAATACTCTCCTACTCGATCTTTACATTCTTCCCATGGGCTAAGGCTCTCCTCCTCACTTATCATCTTTTCACGTCTACAAGATTTCACTCGAGCTGCTCCATATCTCTGGAATCTACTCCCAAGGAACCTTCAGCTTTCACCCTCCCTCCCGACATTCAAGAAACATCTAAAAACCCACTTCTTCAGAGAAGCTGCACCTTCTCAGCTGCTAGAACTTCCCTGTCACTGATACAACCACCACACTACCTCTCACCCTTTCTCTATGGCTTATGTTTGTCACCCCATTACCTCAAGATTGTAAGCTTGCGAGCCGAGCCTCTCCACCTAATGTAACGGTTTGTAACGGTTTGTAATTCTCCTCTTGTCAGACCCCTTGAATGTATGTATTGTAAGAAGCGCTGCTTAAATTGTTGGCGCTATATAAATAAAAAATAATAATTTAGAAGAGGTAGAGGCTGATACTAGATGGACAGGCAGACTAGATGAACCAAATTGTTCTTATCTGCCGTCAAATTCTATGTTTCTATCTGAAAGTTTTTACAAAGATTGTCAGCTTAGAATAAAATGTGGAAATATAGGAAATATTATGTGACATTTGAGAAGAAGGGTTTTTTTAGTAAAAAGTTCTGACCACTTTGCTTAGTAATAACCACTACTTTATAAACAGGGTATTATGGGCTTTAATCTTTGGTAAATACTGGTATCTTTTATAATGCTCTGAGTGTGCTGGTGATTTGATTTTATATTGTTTATCATCCTTTATCATTTTCTTTTGCTATTTGGTAGTTTAACTTTTTTTTAGGAATTGTATTGGGAGGAAAATCAATATGTATGCCTTCTATTCACATTCTAAAAATGACACATTTTTTTCTGTTTTCACAACAGCCTGTGAGCCATTGCTTTGTGTTTTGGGACTGACATCTGAAACCGGCATTTGCAAAAGAATAGAGAACATTTCAGTTGAAAGATATCTATCGCTTCCCTGAACTTAAACTAACTTTCCAAGAAAATATCTGCTTTTGATAGATTTAATCTAAGGATCATCAAAGATTTAAACTTAATGCAGCTAAGGGCTAAAGTACAGCTAGCTCTCTCTGTAGTGCTTTCATGAGTGGGTGGTAAAAAAAACATATTGCTTTAAAGTCGAAATGAAGCTTAAAGGTATCCTAGATAAGTGCAGCTTTATAAAATAAATGTTATGGTTTCGAAAAGTATCACCTGAAATTAGCGATAAACTAGTTGTAGTACAGAAAAAGGTGAAAAGAGAATGAATTCCAATGATTTGGATTGTGAATGTTTTGTCAGGCAGGACACTCACTTTGAGATCTGGGAGATTTCTAGATCACAAAATCCTTCTAATTGTTTATTATGTTAAATGGAAGTCTATCATTAGGATGAGAATATGATAGATGATTTGGGAGACTCAGATGAATGTCTTAGGGGTATATTGACCCAGGTTACATATTTATTATAGGAGGTTGATCCAACAAGCTGCGTACAGTCTGAACTGGATTTACCTGCAATGGAAGGAAAAATCTATCCCGAGAAGACGAGGTTGAGCCACCTCTGCCCGGATTGTACTTCTCCTATATTCATAAGCCAGTGCCAGCTCGGGTGCTCTGCTTAAGCTAGACCTAAGTTACCTGGCTACATCATTTATGGCACCTTCTTTAGCCATTATGTAGGATACACTATTATTTTATAAGAAGTAAGTCAATAGCTTTTTACAGCAGTTTTTCATTTTACCATTTTTTCAGTTTTTAAAGTTTGATATGACTTCAAAAATTACAACCTTTGTGGTCCAGCCAGAAAAATAGAAATAAGCGAAAGCTTAAAAAAAACCAGGCTCAAATTAAAAAAAATTGGAAGCAAACATCATACTGTAAGCATGTTCATTGATGAATAAATTGTGCATCTTTTTGTACAAGCAAACAATTAGGTATTTAATTAGGTTGGAATTTACAGTAATATTTAATACTCAAGGTATATTTGCAAAGTTACTAACATAAGTTTAAATTTGAATATATAGTCATTATTACCTTTATCTTGCTTTCAAATCTCCCAGAATGCTTTCACTAGACGTTTTTAGAGGTGGGCATACCATTATCGCCACCTAAATTAGTAACTTTAGTGACCAGTTTGTGCTTTTAAATGTTCAGCCATAAGCGCATTACTGAACACACCTCTAGCATTCTTGGGTTAACAGAGATAGGGTATCACAGATACATCTTCTCGCACCGATGCTATTTAATTGTTGGATATTTGAAGCGACTCAAGGGCCAATTTTGGTCTCTGTTGTTCTTCTCCTAAAGATTAATGTTGGAATGCAAATCATGAATTATATTGCACATCACGTTTTAACAACTTTGACTACATCTTGACACATGGTAGCCCATTTGTTTGAGTGCGGCTTGCATTATATTATAAATTACCTGAATCGTGCCAATGCTATTAGATCACTATTTCCCTATGTCATGCTGCATAGCCACAAGGCCTTCTCTTGTCCTTCAGTAAACGGCAATCAGAGAAACAATTCTAAACCTCTAGTAAGTGGTGCCAGCAAGGTTACTGCAATGAGGAACACCAGAAATACTAAAAAATAATAATAATAAAATTATATATATATATATATATATATATATATATATATATATAAAATCTTCCTCTGCGTGCCATGATCTTTCATATTTTCCTTCCCTCCCCATTTTTAATCAACAAAACTTAATCTACAAAGCACAAATACATGAAATAACTGTAATTTATATCATATTTTGACTTGTGCCTATGTTTTAGATATCCCTTACTGGTTTAAGCGTGGACCTGCTTATAACACTGTTGAGTAAATATTTATCAGGAGCATTTTCTTTTTTTCTTGATAAAGAATCACAGATATAGGCGTCCAAATACCGTAAGTTTCACACATGTATCAAATAAAAACAAATAGCTTTTGCGCTGCTCTTTTTTTTTATATACGGCTAAAATATATTGTAACTATTTCAAAGGGACGAGTTAATGTCTATGGCACAGGCACATAATAGGTTAAGTTTACTAAGCATTAGAGCGCAAAGCTTGGTTAATCTAATGTGAGCTGAGCTCTATAGACTTTCACTGGCTCTTCAGTTGCCCAAGAGAGATGTTACAACAAGAAAATTGATGCAGCAGAATTTGTCTCATAAATGCTAAGTGTTTGGATTATGCATTGAAAGGACACCTGGTACATGCTAGCCTGCACGCTAATCTTGATCTTTAAAACTCATTTCCATGTTGTAGAATCTCCCCCCCCCGCCCTAAAATGAAGAACTCCCAGAGGTTTGAAAAAGAACTAAATAATTTGTCTTATATCATTCAAATTGTACAATGAATATTATTTTCTCAGGACAAATGTTAAAAAGAAATCTGTATTGCTCTATGATGTTTATTAATTATTTTAAGTGGCTTCCTGTTAAACAGGGGTTTGTTGTATTAGGATAGTTGTTTATTATTATTATTTATTGATTTATATAGCACCATAATATTCCACAGAGCTGTACAAAGGGGAAATAGGACATAACTAATAGCGTATAACATAACACTTTACAGAAATAAAACGTGACGAGTAGAACTATGCAAATGGACCTAAAACAATTCTGACACATTTTTGTCACTTCTCTTTGTCCACAGATCCATCTGCTTTTTTTCTGTCGTGGTGTAGTACATCTGCAACAGGGCAGATCCTCTCCTTCATTCCTCCAATCAGGGGAGGAACCTTGTTGAGGAAGTATTACACCAGGTCAGAATAATGCCATACGGTTCCACACAGAGATCCCTCTTTGTCCGCATTATTCGACAACTGGGTGGAGTCTAATCAGGGGAGAGGGTGTGCACCGAGGCTCCACCCTGTTGGGGAACTACTACACCAGGCCAGCAGACCACCGGAGAAGGCTGAAGAAAGCAGACAGAAAAAAGAAATAGAGAACAAGAAGTGGAGCGAAGGAAAAAAAAAATGGTCACTCTTATTTGTTAAAATGTAAATTTGTATGAATCCAAATGCACAAGTGAAGTGAGGAGGGTGTTCAAAAAAGATTAAACAAGGTAAAGAAGTATTGCATGAGTGGTGAAAAGAGTGCAAATATTTGAGGTGGTCCAACCACAAAAGTATATCTCAGTGTAAACAGTTATTACATATATTACTAGAGATGTACAGACTGACAGCAGGAGTGAGGCTAGGAAAGGTGAGGGTAGAGGTGAGAATGAGAATTAACTTCTTCTCTGAAGAAGTGAGTTTAAAGGATTTTTTGAAGGACTGGGGAGATTGTCGGATAAGATGGGTTAGGGCATTCCAAATGATAGGGCCAAACCCTTAAGAAGTCTTATTTGTGCATCAGATCCAGGGAGATCTGTGAGTGGACAGTGTAGGTGTGTATTTGGACCTAGGTGAGGGGATTTACTTTGATTTTTAATTGAATCCTGATGGGTACAGGCAGTAAGTGAAGAAACTGAGAGAAGGGAAAGTTGTTGAGCAATGGGTAAGGCGGCAGCAGGTAATGTTCATGCAAAACATTAACTGTGTTTTCATCACATGAACTGTATATGCCTGCAACATTATTGTGAAAACTAAAAATAATGTTAAACACAGACCTTAATGAAGAATTCATATTTTTTAAGACATATGTTACAGAAGGTCAAATAATAATAATAATGGTAACCTCTCACATAAAAAAGTGATGGGTGTAACTATACTGAAATAGTCCCAGAATAAGTCAAAAGAAAATTAGTCAACTATATATACCGTATTGGCTCGGATATAGGCCGCCCCCGTATATAGGCCGCACCCTAAAAGTTTGGTGCTTTTTTAAAGAAAAAGTTTTTTTTCTTTAAAAAAGCACCAAAAAAAACATGCTGCCACTGTCCTCCCCCCCGAGATATGCTGCCACTGTCCTCCCTCCCCGAGATATGCTGCCACTGTCCTCCCTCCCCGAGATACGCTGCCACTGTCCTCCCTCCCCGCGATACGCTGCCGCTGTCCTCCCTCCCCGCGATACGCTGCCGCTGTCCTCCCTCCCCGCAATCCGCTGCGCTCCCTCCCCGAGATCCGCTGCCCTCCCTCCCCGAGATCCGCTGCCCTCCCTCCCCGAGATCCGCTGCCCTCCCTCCCCGAGATCCGCTGCCCTCCCTCCCCGCGATACGCTGCCGCTGTCCTCCCTCCCCGCGATACGCTGCCGCTGTCCTCCCTCCCCGCGATACGCTGCCGCTGTCCTCCCTCCCCGCGATACGCTGCCGCTGTCCTCCTCTGCCCCCCCTCCTCGACTTACCGGAGCAGACTCCCGGGTGTCTTCAGGGCCGGCGAGGGACATCTACGCAATACGCGTATGCAACTTCCGGTACCGTTACCGGAAGTTGCATTTGCTTATTGCGTAAATGTCTCCCGCCGGCCCCGCAAGACACCCGGGAGTCTGCTCCCGTAAGTCGGGGGTGGGCAGAGGTAAAACGCTTAGATAACCTCCCGTGCCGGCACCCCCCCCCCCGTGGGAAGTGCTGGCAGGGGAGGCTGTCTGAGCGTATCGGGGAGAAGGATGCAGGTCCCCTGCACCGCTGCGGGGGATCTGTATCTTAACCCCGCTGCCTGCCCGGCGCCCGGGACTGCATGTCCCGGGCGTCGGGCGCTAGACCCCGAATATAGGCCGCACCCCCACTTTAAAAACTTAAAGTGGGGGAAAAAAGTGCGGCCTATATTCGAGCCAATACGGTATATATAGATAGATATATAGATAGATAGATAGATAGATAGATAGAAAGTGAGAGAGAGAGATCTAGATATATATCTATATCTATATCTATATCTATATATATATATATATATATATATATATATCACTAAAATTAGACATAGAATTACTAGTAAGAAGTGCTATTATTTTTTTTATCTAATAAGGTGCCGTAGGACATCTGATACTTTAAGTACTATTGCTGGCTACATTGTACCAGTACTCAATAAATACACACAGGCTTTATTTCAACAGTCTCAGTATATCTTTAGTTACACAAACAAAGCTACCCTCATAAGGTTCTAATCCACACCATAAACCACCCTGATGGAGAGGACTTAAAATCTACAAAGTTAGAGAAGCTAAGAAATAATCCTTGTCATGCCGCTGTTCCAAAACGGGGAAAGAAAGTGCAGGAAGGTGGAGGGAATACGTTACGAGGGGAGCCCTTTCACAGAAATCAATTTAGTCTCGTAAGGGAAAAAAATTTAGGAAGAAAAAAAAGGCATCGTATAACTTCTAAATCAATACGAAGCTGTGTATAAAGAAATAACATGTTGCACAATAAGCCAGGCAGACAGAGATGTAATGCAGCCATGCCCTGGAGGGGATAGACTGGCTTCTGCGCTGTCTCCGAATGAAAGGCACCCCTAGAAAGGACGTGTCTGCGAAACTGCGAGATCTGGGTTACCTAGGGACGAGCAGAGGGACCTCAAACATGCCATTCACTGTACATAAATTAGGGTGACTATATGGTGCTTTTCACCAAGGTTTCATCTTATAGACTAAACATGGCTAATCATATATCGTAATTCAATCACTGTTGTGGCTATCCAACACCACTTACCCAGTAAAAAAATGTTTTTTAGGTTACACCATTTGAGTCTCAATGGGGTGGACAGTATGGTCGATTGACGTATCAAAGGATAGGGCACAATCCTTTACCAAAGGGTTAATATTGATTTTACAATCATCATCCAGCTGCACACGGAACAAGGGGAGTGGGGCACGGATTAGACCCCCAAATGCAAATTATAATCCTTCACTCCCTCCATCTATCCATCCATGGGGAAGAGTGAAGAGGTGAAGATGAGGGCTTCTTTCTACATATATTTTATTTCTACCTTTCTCTCTCTTATTTTATCTGGACTAGGGGATTATCATGTCGCAGTTGTGTCATTATTTCACTTCTTTCCCATATATTAAAATCAGATAATCAAACAGGGTTTGAGAGACGAGCAACGATATGATCTGTACATGGAATCTATAAAGACATTTACGGGGTATTAGTGCTTAATGGATTAGTGGCCTACAGTCACACTTATTCGTTTTATTCCTGATCTTTGAGAAATTAAAACAATTGACTTAGTCTTTGTTTTCTCTTTGTTGCAGTTTGTATCCTACGCCTTTTACTGAGGCAGTGCCTTTCTCCTTTTTTTTTTCTTTTAAAATGTCATGGTGTCTGTTTCTAAAGGCAGCTATCTGACTTTAAATTATTTTATCTATACAGCAGGCTGCACATACGAGAACAAGGCGAGTAAGACGGGGGCTGGGAGGTAGAAGGTACCCAACAAAGAGAGCCGTTTATAGAAATGTCATTATTAAGAAGAATAAAAGGTTGCACAGCAAAAGGAAATTAGGCCAAAGAATCCATCTGATGTCAACACTTTAAAGCCAGAACACTGTTTCAATTTATAGCTGTACGGGATGGAGTGGGGGGCAGGGAAGGAAGATGTGGGAAACTGGATCGCATTAAGCAACAATGGAATACTATATCCTGAATCTTGCTCTATATTAAGAGGTGTGACTGTAATACATTGTGCTATTTATTTTTTTACATATTTTACGCAAATTAAAAATATTATTAACAAATCCTATTTCTTGAGACATTGAGGAATTTTTATTACAAAGTGAAACAGGAATACAACTGTGCAAAACAGCCCGTGTAGAAGTGTATAAACAATTTTGTAACAACATTTTCTGAAAAATACTCATAATCATCCCATATAAAATGGAAAATCTCATATATATTTGAGATTTCCCCACTGATGTTGACACTGATTGGCTGCCAAAAGCTAACAATGGTGCCCCCCCACAGAGAGGATAGTGAGCTGCAGCTCTGGAGCTGCTGCTTCTCTGTACGGTGAGTGATTTATTTATTTTAAGTTGAAGAATACATATTTCCTGCACGCAAGGAACTTCTTTGTTAGTGAGGCTACATGGGAAACAAAACTGTATTGAGCCAAACCCATTTAATATTTGGGGACATAAATGTAATTTGCTTTTCTTACACAGTTACTGTAGAACCATTAAGTCTTTTTGGTTATAAAAGCTCTGTTATGTTAATTACACAAAGGAACTGCCTATAAAGCATGCGTTTGTTATCAGAAAAACCAAGACATCATATTTTATTAATACCGCTGATAAATAAGTTGGCTGTAATAATTTTCCTCAAATTAGGTTTGTGGTAAGATTGTACAGTAAGTTAATTTGGAATAAAATGTATTGCTGTTTCTCTACTATGTATAGATGCACAGTAGTACACACATACATTTACGCATAACACACACATATACAAATGCCTAAAGCGACACACAAAAGCTTAAGAACACACATGTGATTTCCAGAACCATACTGATGTAAGGGAAACCAAATAATTCTATTTAAAGGCAGCCGTTTCACATGCTTTATCTGATGATAATCAAAAAAGAACATTTCATTTACGGACACAGTATGAAGCAAAGATCTTACACTTTACAGCGAGGGGAAACACTTCCAAATATGAAACAAACCGTTACAGACGCGGAAAAAGAAACAATGCATTCGCAATATTTACTTGAAAATAATAATAAAAAAAGGATAAAATGCCATCTTTGATCTATCCACAGAAAATACCAGTATAGAAAAAACCCGGATTGGGAAAGTCTTTGACGTTCAAAGACACAGCTGACTAGCGGTCTCCGAATGTTAGACGGATTATCTGATGGCCAAACAGCGGTAGCCGTCTCTACAACGTCTGACATCTAAAAGTCTAAGAATGTAATCGCAGAGAACTCGCGGATTCCGCCACCAAAGTCTCTCTCAGGGGTGAAGGTGTTAAGGCAATTTATATCTGCGAGTGTCCGTATTCTCTCTGCGGATTGCAGCAGCTTATCTGCTTCATGCAGCCTCACTGCAGGCCTGGCAAAGCAGTCTTTAGCTCTCCCTCCAAGGACCCTTTGACTCAAGTACCCGGCACTGCCTGTCACGTGAGCAGCTTCAAGGAGCTTGGGGATTTCAGTACGAAGAGAAGCTCTTACACACTTTGTCTAAGGCTGCCTGCTGGAAAACGCTTCCCAACAAGAAAACCTGGTCTTTTTGTTGAAGGACAGCTTGTGCAGTGATTGCGATAGGATTATGCTCGACTGCACTAAAATTAAAGTGAACATGTCCTTTTAACAATACATGTAAATTCCCCTCTTCAAAGGTGCTGTTCCACCTACTCTGCTGAATGTAACACTTTTCTGACTAAATGCATTGGGCCACATTGAGTCGTCTTATTCTTAATTGCTGTCAACGGTGGTTGCAAGTGCAGGGCTTTCAACATAACTACATGTTTGCAGTCATGGAATCTAAATGTCGACCTCAAAAAAAAAGCTACACAGAAGCCAATACAAATACAATTTCACCTAAATAATTCAACGGTGCGCATAGAATATTAGCACATACAGTGTAAAGACTAAAGAAACTTCTAATCTGTAGACACACAGTAGAACCGTAAAACATCCAGCACATGCACCTGCAATTTAGTCAACATTACATGGTTAATTTAACCATTTCAAAGTCCCTTGATATAGTTAACTGAGTATCATTGCTCAATTAAAATAACAACATGAATGTTATCTAACTTAGATATTTAGCATTATAACGCTATATAATCCCATCCTATGTGTGCCATTGGTGTCTTTTTCATGTTAAGTTTGCATGTAACGAGACTTTAAAACTCTTAATGTGCATTGTCAGAAAAACGTATCCTTATGTTGTTTATCTTTAAACCTAATGTAAGAATATGGTTCCCGTTTATATTGGTACTAGTTTCACAAACGTTGAGGTTGTAGATATGTTATCTTTCGAATATTGTTTATTGTACTGGATAAACATTTGTTTGTCTGGAAACGGTATCCTCATGGCTGATACACAAAACAGAAATTCATTTGCGCAAGATGTAAATGTAGTCACCGAAAAGCTTTTTGGATTATTGGGAACTTGACCCCTGGAAGGGTTTATTTTCTGTATCTTCCGATTATGCAGAGTATTCCATACCCTAAGACACCTGTCGTGACATCTGGTCATGTATTCCTCTCTTAATGCTTCTTGATGTATAATGCATTTTTAGGTTTTAAGCTAGGATTTCAATACATGAATATGAAAATTCACAAACTGCTATGGACCCCTGCAGTCTATGTTGTGGGCATATTTCATGTATGCACCCACTTTTAGGTATGTTTGAAACATACACAATTTAGTATGGGTTCATCAGCTCCTTATAAAATATAGGAGATCTTTTCTAAAGTTAAGTTCCTTGTATACCTCTTATAGAGAGCAAGCTTTTAAACTCTTATTACAGTATATTCTTTCTTCTCTTCCCATATAGATCCCCTTGTCCATTGGGGTAACCTTTGTGACTGATTGTAGAAGCACAAAGCTGTTGATTACAACGACTGTATGAAGGCAACTTAGATCTTCTTATCAGATGCAGACGTTTCTACTTTGCCGTTTCAGCATCCTATTCTTTACCCTTTTCCATCCTCTTGTCCCTGGAACAGATGCTTCTCTGATTGCCTCATTTTCAGTATGCCTCTGGTGTTAGCGCATAGGTTAACAAGCTCTGATTGGCAGAGGCACTTGTCTATTAGGCATAACCAAAGTCTGGGAGCTGATTAAACAAGGAATTGCAACCGAGTTTGAGAGGTTTAACCTGTTCTGCACAATAAAGAAGAAGAACCTTGTATGGGTTGTAGTATTTCTGGATTCCCCTGGAGTATATGTACTGTATATTGCATGTGATATTTTCTAAAGAGATATCTTTCATAAGTTCCGAGTGTATAGCATAGGATAGGTCAGCGGCACCTTGCTTTGCCAACGTCGTCGTTCTATGTAAGCCGCTTTAACTTCCTATCGATTATATGTTTGAACAATAGGAAAGCCACACTGGCTGAAAAGATTTGTTTCAATTCGCTGCCCTTTTATTGTAATCACTGTGCTGCCATGGCAACAATTTTGTCACTACTAAAACATGGCACTGCCATGGAAACCACTTTACTGTAGCTTTATTTCTCCAGCGGTTTCAATAAGCATTGAATCATGCCATCTCCACAGATGTGGAGTCGGTTTCGCTCCTACCGCTCTCTGCCACTACACATCTTAGTTAACACAATGAGTGTCTCAATCTATTAGACCATGTATCATAATGCCCGAGACACATGGGAAAAAAAAACATGCTGCTTTCTTTCCCTCAAATCAATCATGACACTCGGAATTTCAAATTAAGAATGTGTACTCCTCCACTGAAGGGAAATATGGATCCTGGAAAAAAAAAAGATCCAAACCCATCAATGTAGATGTTGCCTTCCAAAACAAAGCACAACACTCATGATGTATAAGGATAAAAAATATTTTACTGCAACCTACTGTATAAAAAAACACACAAAATAAAAAAATACAATGAACTATGAAGCTTATTATCTGTGTCACATGACCACATCTAACGTGTTTTTATGCTTATGTGACATTATGTTGTGCCTTGTGGCAAGACGTGCCTCCCATCTCCACAAATGTGTGATATACCAAAATTCACAGCGTACAGAAGACAATTCACATGTTTAACCCCTTCAGTCCCAGGGGTTTTTGGTACCTCGAGTCCCGGAGCAATTTTGCCATTTTTGTGCTATGTCGGTTTAGCGATTATTCTCTTTTCCTGTGAATAGTGTACCCATGTAAGCTATATATTGTTTTTTCTTGGGGATATAGAGCTTTCTCTTGATTAGCTCAACATTTAGAATGAGAAATTTTATAAAAACTAGCGAAAATTAGAAAAAACACCTAGTTTTTTTTAATTTTCCCTCTGAATCCTCCAAATATATCAATTCAGGTGTCCTGATTTCAGAAATACGTAATTTATATAGATTTTCTATACTTTCTCAGCACTTATAGGGAACATACCATAAGGTGTACATTATTTGTAGAATTTTTATGCATATGATTTAGCAGGTTTGGGGGTTGTGAACTGGGGCAGGAGGGTTATACTGGGTAGATGTGTTAGGGCAAAGGGATGTAAGGTTTTTTTTCTTTTTTTATTACTTTTATCTTTTTTATATATTTTTTATTTTTTGTATTTAAAAAATGGTTAGAGGTCCTCTTAGGGGCCTCTTGAACATGTTATTAATGCCAGTGATGTTTTTTTTTTATTATTATTTATTGTATTATTTTGGTGATTTTTTTTTTTTTTTTAAACCATGAAATTTTTTTTTCTCTCACTCCTCCCCGCGATCCCCCTGCACCAATCACACTTATCTCTATGCAAGTCCCCACACACTTGCATAGAGATCACGGATATCCTGTCCTCCGATGACTTTCCGGGTGATGTCAGCAGTGACGCGTCCCAGAAGGGAATGCCCGATTGCGCGATCGGCGTTTAAAAATGTAACAGTTTTCCGGCTTTCGAGACGGAAGTTATTACATCAGATCGGACAGCAGAAAGCCGGCGATGCTGGCTTCTGCTGTCAGGGGTCAGCCCGATCTCCCATGCAACGCAAGAAGGGCAGGACATGCTGGTACGTCCATAGGGGATCCGTAAAAAGGAAGTCAACAACCAAAAATCACATGAACTGAGGGCAATATGGCAGTGCTTGCAGTGACGTTCTCTCCCCTGATTGGAGGATCAGAAGAGGATGTCACTGCAAGCGCCGCCATATTTAACTCAGTTGGCTCTTTCAGTGACGTCCTCTCCCCGGATTGGAAGATCAGGGAGGATGTCACCACAGCACCTCCATTATGGTGGAAGTTGCCGGGTTATGTCCGCAAAGATGTGGATGAAGAAGCAAGATCAAGGATTGAAGATTGAAGATGGTGAGTGTGAGTAACTGTGGACCCATGAATGTGGAATGAAAATTCTGAGCTTTTTAATGTATTTTCTTCCGATTTGTGTGAAGTCTGGCCTAATCTTCGGGGCTTCGTAAGAAACCAAAATTTGCTAAGTTTGCCAATTTTTGCGAATCGGAGTGCAAAAGTCTAATATATATATATATTTATATAGTATATACCGTATTTGCTCCATTATAAGACAAGGTTTATATATTCAAGGTTGTCTTCTAATCAGACCTCAAATAGAGGTCTAACTACAAGACTAAGATCCAGATCCCTCGCAGTGCTGCAGGGGAGCCAGATCCTTCTCTCTGCCAGTGAGCGTCTGTGCGATGCACACAGACAACCTCCGCTGCTGCTGGCACTTCCTCTGGGGCTTCTATGATGGAGCACCGGCATCAAATTACCTTCCGGTGCTCCACCATAGAAGCCCCAGAGGAAGTGCTGGCAGCAGCGGAGGTTGTCTGTGCACATCCCACAGCCGGTGAACGTTTGCAGTTTACGCACAACCACCGCTGCTGCCGGCACTTCCGCCGGGGCTTCTATGGTGGAGCACCAGAAGGTCATGTGATGCAGGCGCTCAGTCATAGAATCCCGGGTGGAAGTACTGGCCAGGAGCAGCAGAGGTCTGCATCGCACAGAGCTCTACCAGGTGCCCACTAGAGTCTGAAGCATGGGTCACAAGTAAAGGGATGCACTGATAAGTCGGGGGGCAAGAGTGGCATGGGGGTTTCAATGGTTTTCTAAGGGCAGGGTGGCATATAGGGGGTTAAAAGCCATATCAGGGAGGCAGAGTGGAATATAGGGAGTTAAAAGGCATATCTGGGGGCAGAGTGGCTTATTAGGGAGGCAGATTGGCATATAAGGGGTATAAGGCATTTATGGGGGGCAGTAATGCATAACTGGGGCAGAGGAAATAAAAACAAAAAATCATATTTTTCAATCAATACATGTGTATTAATATTTACTAGTAAAACTGTTTTCCTATAAGGTAGTCTTATATTCAGGCTTTTTCTTTTTTTCCTAAATTAATATTTACATTTTGTGGGGTCGTCTTATAATTGAGCAAATGCGGTATATATTAGCTAGGATGAAAACATGATTTTTTAACACCACTCTATAGCCGGTAAAAAGTAAATTGGTGATGTAGCACCTCTTGGCCAGAGCATATTGCATTGAATTTTAGATTCAGGGAAGCTACTGTGACAGACGTCTGACACTTATCACTATGTTCTCTGTACAGTGGTTACCAATTTACTGCTGAGCTGCCAACTATCCATCCTAATGGATCTACAGTCTCCTTGCTATGCGGTTCCCGGGTTGCATTCCATGTTGGAAGAAGAGATCATTTTGATTCCTGTACTCTGCAGTACTGTATGTTTTTCCATTTTATAAAAAAACAACCCTGCTTGGAATTAAAAGGAGATAGAATCATGCTGAGCTGAAAACTAGCAAACAAAATCATATTAAAAAAGCCCAGAAAGTAAACATATGTTTGCATAATAGCGTAGTGTGCTATAATCAGTTCTGTCGAATGTCTAGAGGTATTTATATAGTTATTTTAGGGGCTCTGATTTAACGTTATGAAAATGTAACAGAAATTTTACTTATGTTTTGCTTTTCTTTCTGATGTCTGATTATGTTGAATCATATCCAACCCTGCATCATTACGCAATGACACCATTGAAATAATAAAGATCTGAAACAATAATATACCATAAATTGGGTTTTATCATAATATAAAGTTAACGTCTTTAGGGACCCCACGGATCTAAGGAAGAAGAAAACATTAGACCTTGTAGACCTTGCTACAGCACAATTAAGTGAAAAATGCCCTAAATGTCATGCAACCTGTAGGTTTTAGGATTTCTTTTAAAACATTAAAAAGAACTGTTGCATCTCAGGTAAAACCATAATTAAACTTCGATGTAAACCACACCTATTACTCCTATTTCCAAAAGGCATTGTCAGGGCACTTACATTTTTCCTTCATTCTCCATGTTACCTCAGGTATTTTTTTTAAATAACGAAATGAAAAGAATAATGAATGTGAGCATATTAGAATAAGAACATGGGTTGGCGATAATTTGGAGTGTGACAGTTTTCTGTTTAAAGATGCTGTTCCGCTAGCATGTTCATTTTATTGTCTGTCTGACAGTGCTTGCCATATCCCCTGCGCAGTGCAACAAAAATCGTGGCCTGAAAACTTACACGCCAAACATTAAACATAAATTGAATCAATTTTTCTTGCCGTGTACAGGTTTCCTTGTTAATTATAAATTGCACATAGATATGGCACTTAATTGGTTAACTAAAAACATGCGATTTGTTGACTGCCAGTGTATATATACATAATACCCACAGAATACAATGTACTGCTTTCCTATACAGGCATAATAAACATTTATGGGTTGAATAGCTGTAACTCACTCTCGCTATATATACGCCACTCCATGCTCCTGGCTATTCTTTTTATGCTCTTTGATTTGGTGGCCAGCAGGTCCTGACAGCATGTTCCTTTTAATCCTTTTTATGTTTTGTTGAAGTTTCACTTGTTACTTAGTGGTTTATGAATTAACTTAGCTCTTTTATCGGTGCCGTTGTATCATTGTGTTACTTCCTTGTTCTGCTCTTTTTTTTATTGCCATTGTAAAGACCTCCAGGAGATGGAGAACAAGTTTTATTGTTCTACTGACTTACAAAGAACAAGCCTGCAAGACTGAGAAGTATGGCACGAATGTGGCATTATTGTGGGAATGCGTTTTATTGGAACTGGACGGCACGGTTACCCAATAGCTAATAGTAGAGTGACAGATGCCCATTATCTTATTCATTAGACAAAAGCAGCTTACATTATATTGAATGTTTACAGTACTAGAGTTTGAAATGTTAAGAAAGATTTACTGGCTCAGTCAAGTTTTTTTGTCTTAGAGAAAACATATGCAGTAGCCAATAATAGTGTCACTCAGACAAATGCTTTTTTTTAAAGCACCGTTATAACTGTTTTTTTTTTAAAATAAACATCATTAAGCAAACATCACGCTCAAGGAAGAAAGCTGTTAATTTTTCACAACTTGTGGGGAAATACCTGGCACATTTTGCCTTAATGGCTGTAATAAAAGGCGTAGATATATGATTGCCTTCACAGGTGACATATCCCATGCTGAGTGATTAGAAATAATTAACATACTTATGCTTCAATTTTTGGTGAAAAAAGACCATGATGTTCAACCCCACTGTTGATCCAGAAGAAGGCAAAAAATAAAAACAAATTGAAGGGATTTCTGATTGTGCCTCAAAAAGCAGAAAATTACCATGAGAATATAATTTCCCATTGGATAAATACCCTATAACTAATCATTTCCTTATAATCCATTATATCCCTTTATATACTTAACTAAAAAATAATCCAGTCTATAACTGAATCCGATAGCACATCTGTAGGTAGTAAATTCCACATCTTTATTGTTCTAAATGTAAATAACTCTTTGGAAATGAGTTTCTACTGGATTACTGGATCGTTTTGACATAAAGGGTAGTGTGTATTAGGCATCAGATGTTATCTTGAGAATATTTTAGTGCTTGAGGACCAGCTTTTTTCCATACACTGAGCTTTCTTCACAGTCCAAAGCAACATGGGCAGAGCTCACAAAATTTTACCCTAAGATAAAAACAATGAGTTCTCAGAAGTACTGCGGGGAAACCAAGGTAAGTGATCCAGCTAAACACAAGTCACATCTTCAAGACACACAATGACAGAATAAGGGAGTACTGTTAGTGCTTTTGTTGGTCATCTCAGGTTCCTCACTTCCAGAGAAGCTGAACAGAGGAAGGTAATGGCGTACAGACCTAGGGCGGCAGGGTCTGGGGGGGCACAGGCCGCCATGGACCACACCTAGGGCAGTGATCCCAGTAAATACATCAATGCATGAACCTACAGGTGGGCAAAATTTGAAACTGGTACAAAGATCTGGAAGATCTGGCTCAGTCCATGTAACATTCTGATGGGGGAAGCCAACGGTATTAAAATGATCATGGCAAAGCTTAATCACCTTCATTTTGTGCTGTTTTTCTCAGGAAGCATTGGCCTCTCAATAAAGTGGGTGGCCACATTGTCTTCCATATTTACTTAGTATTAACCATAAACATGATGGCTTCCTCCCTCTAATATTTCTATTCTTTACTAAGAATATGGAAATGTCTGCATTATATTACGTCCGTCTGTGCCTTCAAATTCACATGACATGCTGAGGTGGACATGAGAAACAAACATAATAAAAGAGAGGGACATGGGATCCTCCTTTAGGGGCACGTCATGTGGCTATGGTTCCATTTTTGGAGCTATACTCTACATAGTGATCCCTTAGTTTGTGAACGATATCAATATCCATTATAAATAATATTCATATTTTGGCAGCACAAAATACATTGGAAATATTGAGTAGCAGGTAAATTATTAGCTATAACAATAAAGGGAAATGATGTCATGTAGATCTCTTGATTGAGGACTGATACCGGCTGTAGCAGGAATCCAGGGTTGTGGCAAAGTATTTGACCTTGTATTTTTTGTGACTCTCCTTCAGCTGAACAGCCATTTCCTCACAGACTCATGACATGTGTCATTTACGCCCGCTCTTCCAAGCATGGGGGAAATCTTATGATGACAAATGATGGCTGTTACATTAGACGCTGTTTAAAGAGCGTCTGTACGGTGGATCAAATAGACCATCTTTTTACAAATATTGCACATGAAAACTACTGTGTTCTCAGTGGGAAGAAAACATATCAGGTGACCTCAGACTTTAACCCTTTGAGTTTCAGTAGCAGTAACTGAGCACCTCTCAGTGGGATAATTTAGTACACCAATGGCTGATTCTTTAAGACTTCCTCTCTGCGGATGCCGTTCTCGCTGATGAGTGCCTGGATATTTAGTCATACTGCATACGATGGACGCTGTACTGGTTGGGTAAGGGGTTTGACAGGAGGCTTGGGCAAGGGATATGATATGGGGAATATGACAGGGGGATGTAGTAGTGTGGTGTAAAACAGGGCTGAGATGTAATGGTGAATTGTAAAACATCAGCAAGATATAATAGAGGGGGAGAGAAGTAGTTTAATAAAGAAAAATGTAAGGAAGAAGTAAAGAAGGAGTTAATTTTTTTAAAAAATGAGGAAAAGGAAAATTGGGATGAAAGAGAAGTAAAGGAAAAGGTTAATAAATGCATTTGGGTTAAAGAATAAGAGATGGGAAATAATTTCATGAGAATTGTAGGAGAATTTCGGAACAGAGGCCAAAATAGTAAAGCACATATTTCTAATCATTTAGGTACCTAGGTTCCTTGTGCCATAAAAAGGAACATTCTCTGTTACAATGCTTTCAGTTATTTTCTTTTTAACTAAATTGTATTTATTTAATGAGCGGAACATAAATATTTATAGGCAATAACATAATAATACAACAGATAAACCAGCAATTGTAGTTTCAGAAGTTTGCAAATTATGCGTTACTAAATTCCAGGATATATAAGTATGGATATAAGCCTCAGGGCTCATCGAGCAATCTGGAAGGTGTCATGGTTATGCATTAAGATCAATTCTAGTGCAAAGTGATAACAATCATGGAAACACTATAGCAACCAATTCCTGTTATTTGCCCCAGTTTACCCTTTAGAGAGAGCTGATGTGGTCTTTCGTAACTATAAAAGACATCGTCAGGTTTGGTGGGTGAGGCCAAGGCTGTAGCGGTTTCAGGCCAGAGGCTGCCTGATGACAGATATGTGCGCCCTACACTATGTTTTTATGAATATGTGGCTCTGTTGGATGCCAGATGGCCAGTTCTGGCCTGGGTGCGGCTGAAAATTGCAATTTTTGAGTCAATAAGGCCAGTACTTCAAAAATATTACAAGTCAGTTTTACGGAGAAAACCAATACATCAAGTAGATTGTTAATGTTTTAAAAAAAACTATTTTTCATTGAAAAAACTCATATGCGACTTGGAAATACCAAGAAAGATAATTTTTGTTATCACATTACGGAGTTTAGGAGCAAGTGACAAATCACACAACTGCTTTGCACCTCCAGTCGTTCTGCAGACAGTGCAGAAATCGTATAAATACTCTTCTGATGATAATACCTTTAGCTTTCCCCTGCAGCTTTTTTTGGTATTTTTTCTCTAGAAATATCTGTTCTTGTGCTTTCCAGTTGCCATTCAGAAGGAAATGTCAGTATTCCCTGTAAATTCTATAGGGCTTACCTAAATTATCTGCTTCTTAACAGATATCTTCTGAGGATATAAATCTAATTTTACAGTTTGTGTATGTCCTATTGTACTATGATGTCACATATCCTTTAATGTCATACTGTATACTGTTATCATTTAACAAAAGTAAGTGAACAGAAGAAAAATCTAAATCAAATCAATATTTGGTGTGACCACCCTTTTGCCTTCAAAACAGTATAAATTCTTCTAGGTACACTTGTACATATTTTTGTTAAGGAACTCGACATTTAGTTTGTTCCAAACATCTTGTAAAACTAAACACAGTTTTCTGTAGATTTCGGTAGCCTCGGTTGCTTCTCTCTTTTCTTGTAATCCCAGAAAGATTAGATGATGGTGAGATCAGGCCTCTGTGGGGGCCATACTATCACTTCTAGGACTCCTTGTTCTTGTTTACACTGAATGTTTGAGGTCTTTGTCATGCTGCAGGATAAAATTCGGGCCAATCAGATGCCTCCTTGATGGTATTTCACGATGGATAAGTATCTGCCTGTATCTCTCAGCATTAAGGAGTCCATTATTTCTGACCAAGTCCCCAACTACATTTTCAGAAATGCAGCTCATAACTTGCAAGGAACCTCCACCATGCTTCACTGTTGCCTGCAAACACTTATTCTTGTACCATTCTTAAACGAACAAAGCCTTCTGCTACAGCCAATATTTCATTTATTTTGATTGATCAGTCCACAGCACCTCCTGCCATTTTTCGGCGTCGATTTTCCTGTTTTTTGTGAATAGTTGATTTGCGTGGCCTTGTTTTCATCTTGGTGGTATAGCTTTTTGACGTCAAATCTTCCTTGAAGACCACTTCTGACCAGACATGCCCGGCAGTTGAAGGGTGTAGCAGGGTCCCACCATTTTCTGCAAATGCTGAGCTGATGGAAAGTCGTTTGATTGTGAAAGGACGTAAGCATGATGTGTCTTTCATGTGCTGCACTTTGCTGATGCGGTATAACTGCCTTGTGTCTTGTTGTCATGCCTTGGTGTATGAATTTTGACATTAAACTGCTTTTAGCAACCTCACCTTATTTATGAGTTTAGCTGTTCCTCACTCCGTTTTATCCTTGCTACACAGCTGTTTCTGTTTCAGTTAATGATTGTGTTTAAACCTACATATTAAATTGATGCTCATTAGCACCTCTTTGGTATAATTGTTTAATTATACACCTAACTATATGCCTACAAAATGTACCTAGAAGAACTGATGCTGTTTTGAAGGCAATGGATGGTCACATCAAATTTTTGTTAAATGATAAACGTTAACTATTAACATGTCTATTTTTAAAAGCATTGTTTACAGCATTTTTCACACCTGCTTAAAACTTTTGCATAGTACTGTATATATATATATATATATATATATATATAACAAACTCAATTGTAAAACTCATTAGGGAATAGGGAAGGCAATGTATAATCTGCCTTGTCAATCATCTACGCATTATTGCTTTCTACAGTTCCTGAATTGTATAAATTTATGTAATGTACAAAATGGGTTGGATGTAGAGAAAGATAAAATAAAATGTGTTGTGTAACACATATGGGAACTAACAATTATGAGACATTTCACATTTCAACAAATACTTTTATATATACATTGTCTAACGCGAGAGGTGCTAGTAGGGCTAGGCTGACCCAGGAGGCAGGGGCAGGTGGGAAAGTGAAATTGTGGCTGCTCGCTCACACTGCAAGCAGCTACAAGTAAAGGAAAGTAAAGGGTCAGGGGACAGAGACAGTAAGAGAATGAGAGAAAGAGTAAGGGACTAAAGGGAGGAAGGAAGCAGAGAGACAAAAAAATACAAAAGGGGAGCACACCTAAATAACATAAAAAGCATTCAGAACATACCCAATGAATACCATTCAAGAAACAACTATCTAAGGCATAAATATTGGGGATTCCGTCACAATATATGGCCATTTAGTGCTTTGCATGCCACTACGTCAAAGGACCCCTAGTTTGTGAGTCCTATTAAATTTTTTTAATGTTATTTGCTGGGTATGTGCTGAATTCTTGCTTTGTTTTAGGGTAGAGAGGCAGATAAGGAGGGAGAGAGTGAGACAGACAGTAAGGGAGTTAGGGAGGGAGTGACTATGCACGTATGCATATTACAGTGAATGCGTACGTGTGTGTTATGTGTGCATGTATGTAAGTGTGCTAGCATGAGTGTGTAAGTGTGTGCATTAGAGGGTGGGTGTTAGCATGAGTGCATTACTGTGTGTCAGAATGTGTGTTCTAGTGTAAGTGTGTGCAGCATGAGTGTGTATGTTTGTGTGTAAGTATATGTTAGTGCAAGTGTGTGTGTAACTATGTATGCCATTGGTTATGTTAGTTACCGGGGGGAGTTCAGGGGGCCGATGGGACCATTTGGCTTTATCTGACCCATGGGGCAGAAGGTGCCAGCCCTCTCCTGGGTGCTGGGGTGTTTCTGCAGAGATAACGATGTTTTTCAATACCGGCGAAATTGCAGTGGTTTATGCCCTGACAGCCTTACAAACGAATGCATAGTGCAGAGAGAAAATTACTTGCCTTACGTTAGAGCAATACTAATGCTTTTTCTCTGCATACCTATTCACAAAATCACTTTGCTGGAAACTGTTAATTTTAGAAATTACCTTAAAAATGATATTTTTGCCCATTACTGTTTCTTTCCTAGCAGTATTTCAATAAGAGGGAATTACAGACATGCTTTTAGGTTAGTATATGAGTTGGGTAATGAAAAGTAATCAACTGAGTCCCCTCTTCAAACATATTCCACATTGAGACATCCTATTCACGCACAACAGCCTAGAGATTCAAGCTGCAATGTGATTCAAACGCAACAATATTTCAACATTTTAATAAACATTCAAACCGCTACAGGTTAGGGGGTACTTTAAAACTTAATTTACTCAATTGTATTTTCTAGAGTTGTGTCTACAGTTGGTTTGTTTTTACATAAGTGATAAGTTTAATTGAAAAAATTTGTAACTTAGTGGCACCTACTCTAATCTTCTGATATCATATGGACTAAGATGGGCATGAAGAAGCAGCAAAGGAAGCTATTAATGGCCAGCAACAGACTGGAGAGTAGGTGAGGCAACATTTAACTTCTTCACTGGAAGAAATGAGCACTAACTCAGATGCATGTCAAGGAGATCTAAAACATGAGAGTCTATAGGGAAAAGAGAACTCCAAGGAATTTTCATAAGATACATCAGTTTCAATAATTCCATAAATATGTTTCAGCAAATATCTAATGATTTCTATACAATGCACGCCAGTTGGAACCTGTATGGCATTTGCTTACACTCACAAAATATATTCATATATTCTATGCAGTAGAGAAGGGGATATACATCTGGCACAGGGATAAAAGTCCTTCAGGACACATAACTGACCCTGTTCCGCTGTATGCAATAAGTAAAGATTCTAAGAAAGACCCTCAGTCTTAAGTTTGATACAGGGCCGGACTGGCCCACCGGGATACCGGGAAATTTCCCGGTGGGCCGGAAGGTCCGTGGGCTGGGCGGCCATGAAGACAGCCGCTGAGCTGCCCCCCAGGCTGCCCGAAATCTAATCAGCACCCAGCAGCCGTGTGCGATGGCCGTCTAGTGATGGGAGCAGTGTGAGGGGTGAAAGCTCCGCCCCCCTCGCACTGACCTTTCACCCCTCACGCTGCTCCCATCACTATGCGGCCGTCAGATTGCTGGGAATGTAATCTGAACGGCCGATGCGTGCTGATGCCGCCGGCCGGCGCTGCTTTAATACTTTTTTTTTACTTTATATGGCAAGCCGATCCAGCTTACCATATAAATAAAAAAAAAAAGTGTTAAAGTAGCTCCGGCCGGCGGCATCAGCACGCACCGGCCGTTTAGATTACATTCCCAGCAGTCCGATGGCTGCATAGTGATGGGAGCAGCGTGAGGTGGAAGCTCCGCCCCCTCACGCTCAGACTGCTGCAGCACCGGATGTCAGGTCAGTGGCATCCTGGCTGTCAGCATAGAGGAGAACAGTGTGCAGCTACCAGGAGAAGTAGCTCAAGAGAAGTAGAAGGTGAGTAAAATAATGTATTTTTTGTACTATATGTTTTTTGTATTTGTTAAAAACAAAAAAAATCGGCATGTGTGTGTATGTAAGTGTGTCCCCCTATATGCCACTCTGCCTCCAGAAATGCCTTATACCCCCCTATATGCCACTCTGTCCCATGATATGCCTTTTAACCCCCTATATGCCAGAGTTGCATATAGGGGTATAAGGCATTTCTGGATGCAGAGTGACATATAGGGGGTCAAAAGGCATATCTGGAGGCAGAGTGGCATAAAGGGGGTTAAAAGGTATATCATGGGGCAGAGGAGCATATAGGAGGGTATAAAGCATATCGGGGAGGCAGAGTGGCATATAGGGGGCATAAGGCTTTTCTGGAGGCAGAGTGCCCCATGATATGCCTTTTAACCCCCTTCATGCCACTCTGCCTCCAGAAATGCCTTATACCCCCTATATGCCACTCTGTCCCATGATATGTCTTTTAACCCCCTATATGGCAGAGTGGCAAATAGGGGGTTAGAAGGCATATCATGGGACAGAGTGGCATATATTATTTTTTATTTAATATGGCAAGCTGGATCGGCTTGCCATATAAAGTAAACAAAAATGTCCCATGATATGCCTTTTAACCTCCTATATGGCAGAGTGGCATATAGGGGGTTAGAAGGCATATCATGGGACAGAGTGGCATATAGGAGGGTTGAGGCATATCAGGGAGGCAGAGTGGCATATAGGGGGGTATAAGGCTTTTCTGGAGGCAGAGTGCCCCATGATATGCCTTTTCACCCCCTTTATGCCACTCTGCCTCCAGAAATGCCTTATACCCCCCTATATGCCCCTCTGTCCCATGATATGCCTTTTAACCCCCTATATGCCAGAGTGGCATATAGGGGTATAAGGCATTTCTGGATGCAGAGTGACATATAGGGGGTCAACGGCATATCTGGAGGCAGAGTGGCATAAAGGGAGTTAAAAGGGATGTCATGGGGCAGAGGGGCATATAGGAGGGTATAAAGCATATTGGGGAGGCAGAGTGGCATATAGGGGGCATAAGGCTTTTCTGGAGGCAGAGTGCCCCATGATATGCCTTTTAACCCCCTTTATGCCACTCTGCCTCCAGAAATGCCTTATACCCCCCTATATGCCACTCTGTCCCATGATATGCCTTTTAACCCCCTATATGGCAGAGTGGCATATAGGAGGTTAGAAGGCATATCATGGGACAGAGTGGCATATAGGGGTATAAGGCATTTCTGGATGCAGAGTGACATATAGGGGGTCAAAAGGCATATCTGGAGGTGGAGTGGCAAAAAGGGAGTTAAAAGGCATATCACGGGGCAGAGGGGCATATAGGAGGGTTGAGGCATATCAGGGAGGCAGAGTGGCATATGGGGGGTATAAGGCATTTCTGGAGGCAGAGTGACATAGGGAGTAAAAGGCATTTCTGGAGGCAGAGTGGCATATAGGGGATTAAAAGGCATATTATGGGGCAGAGTGGCATATAGGAGGGTATAAAGCATATCAGGGAGGCAGAGTGGCATATAGGGGGCATAAGGCTTTTCTGGAGGCAGAGCGCCCCATGATATGCCTTTTAACCCCCTTCATGCCACTCTGCCTCCATGAATGCCTTATACCCACTATATGCCACTCTGTCCCATGATATGCCTTTTAACCCCCTATATGGCAGAGTGGCATATAGGGGGTTAGAAGGCATATCATGGGACAGAGTGGCATATAGGGGGTATAAGGCATTTCTGGAGGCAGAGTGGCATATAGGGGGTTAGAAGGCATATCAGGGGGCAGAGTGGCAAGCCTGGGGGCAGAGGTGCATAACTCGGGGGTAGGTTGTCAAATGAAAGGAAATAAAAACCAAACATGTCTCAATCATAGCTTTTATTAAATATGGAAAAAAATAGTCTACATGAATTAATAAAGAAATAAAAGTTTCTTACCAGAATATTGTGAAGAATAATGTGATCAGTGTTTTGTTCCACTGAATAAAATGGAACTCTTTCATCTAAAAATGTTCGCAGTAGTAAATGTTTTGATCCCATTATGTGTAATGTATTTCATTTATTAGGGCCTTTTAACACTTTTGCTTTCTGGCATTTTAATACAAATAATGAGATAAAAAGAATGGCACATAGTGTGACTCGGGTGTGTATAAGGGGTGCGTGTGGGTATAAGAGCTTCACCGTGAGATAAACTATATGGGGCTGGTCTCCAAATTTTTCCAGGGCTGCTTTTCAGTCCCAGTCCGGCCCTGGTTTGATAGTAGTTGTAGTTCATAGCAGTTACAGCAAATGAATGTTGTCTTAGAATACCCGTTTTAAATTAAAGTTTGTGTTAATTTCAAACAAATCTAAATTTCATTGCACTTTATAGTCATAACATGATTTCCATTCTATGAAACTGCTAGGCGCATTACAAAAGTCTATTGCCCATCTTAGTATATTTCCAGAGCTGGTTTACATGTCCAACACACATGCATGAGTTCTTCTTCAGACTGCATCTATTTTCTTTTGAGAAAAGTAGAACCAGTTCTATAGACGCTTTTGATCTGGAGTCAGGAGGTCACCTTGGGCCAAGTTATATTGCTGGATTAATCACTCCTTTTTCTCTCTTTCATTTTCAGGTACTCAATTGGAAATTCTCTGTAATTCCCCAGAGGGAAATGTCATTTTCACCTTTCAAAGAGGAAAAAAGAAAAAACTCACAGGCCCAAAACTTCCTACATCAAACATCCAATCATTCATGGAGTGGGCAGGCATTATATATATATGCATTATATATATATATATATATATATATATATATATATATATATATATATACATATTCACACACATAGATAAATATATACATACACATTCACACACACCCTATTCTCTTTACCAGTATGTCTTAACAAATGTCAATGTTATTGCCCGTTATGTATATTGTCAATTTTTATGTTGTTGTTAGTTTTCAAAATGCTGTGGACTCTACTTGCAGTCTAGAAATGAAAATAATAATGAAAATAATAATATTTTTATATTAAAAATATTATTATTATATAAAAGGAAATAATTATTTATTTTAAAACATTAAATATAGGTAATATTAAAAAACAAACAAAAAGAGGAGAACATAATTCTAATGGAAAAGTGGGACTGGAAAGATTTCTTGGTAGGAAAGAAAGGAGGTATAGTGGATGATTATGTTAGTAGATAAAATGAACATGGAATGTTAGAATCTAATGAATACAATGTAAGAGGTTTCTGCTACAGAGTGGGTGGCAGACGATGAAAGCTGATATTTGAGTGACTGTGATCAGTGATGTTGAGGGATGGCAAATGAAAGAAATTTTGATTACACAGAAGTGAAGGGAGCTATGTGTAGAACAAGGGAAATCAGGACAAAAAAGAAAAAACATATACAATCTGAAGAAGAAGAAGAAAGTACAGGGAAAAAATTAAGGAAACTGCTAAGTATGCACACTTAGAATAAGAGAGAGAGAGAGAGCAGGAGTAGATAGGAAAAATCATTATATTATATTCTATTCAGATGGATGTGCTGCTTTAAGAGTTTACAATGAAAATTGTAGTCTGAGTAAACTCAGTACTACAGGCTCATCCACAAAGAGAGCAAGTGATGAAATAGCGTTAACATATAGGAATAGGGGAAAGGTCAAGATTCAATGGACTTGTATAGAACTGTCATTGACTATAAGACTTCTTCGATAATCATGACAATATATTAATCCCTAATTCACATAATTCCCCTCGTTTTATAGGATGTTTGCTCAAAGCACAGGTCTGCAACCACCAGTGAAATCATTGAACATAATTTTTTTATAGTAAGGATGAGAGTTGTAGAACCGCATGGTACACTCTGGGCTTTATTTTGAGTTTTTGCATCCCATTATCATCCAGTAATATATTAGGCTTGACTAGGCACACCAGTCCCCTAACTTGAAACTTCCCAGGGCTGTCTGTCCAGAGCGCCTCCTCCTCTCCTTCTCCTTAGATGCAGCGAGATAAGGCTGTGGCTTCAACAGGGACCGGACTAGTCTCAGACTGTAAAGGGATGGCAAGTGATGAGCAAGTAGGCAGAAAAAAACACCAGCCCAGTGACACTAACCAGGAACCCCTGTAAATTAGCAGCTACCAGCAAGTTCCCCGCTCTGCTAATTGTACCTCTGACCCACTGCAAAGTACCTTGCCATGCTCCTCCTTGACTTGATCCTTTGTCCCCACATGTAAGGAGCACTGGGATGTGGATCTGTGTATGTGTGCAAGTCATAGAGAACTGTGCCGATAGAGCTCCCTTAATTACATCACTGTGTGTGAGACCTGCTCCACATCTCATGGTGGCAACCTTTCTTTTATTTAATGCCCCCCCTTATTTCCTCTGCTCCCTTCTTTAATTACAGCGCATTCGATCCCTCTTTACTTGGTTTTCTTGGTCAGAATAGGGCAAGAGCTTTCTTTCTATCTTTCACTTTGACAAATGTCCATGTCTGCATCCAAAACAAAAAAAAATCAAGCCATCAAATTATTTAATCAATAAATCAATTACTTGAATAAAAATTTAAGTTAAAGATAGACGTGTCCCCCTTCCACATACTCCAATTTATCATGTGGCTTTCTTGTTTTTCTTGATGGCCTTTCATTCCTCCTGTCCCCTCTTCCGGGCACCTCACTTGTAAATCACAAATTGATAGAGTTCAGATCACAAGGTGCAAGACTCTCACAGCATCGTCAAGAGGAATTACTGCTGTCAGCCCTGACAAAAGAGCACCCTTTATTCTGCTCACGCATAGCTTTCACTCCCTCTCTGTTGTCAAACTACCTCGTTATTAAAGTGATGAATTAAAAGCTTGTGTATTTTTTAATCAGAACATGATGAAGGCAGCTGGGAACGGGTTTCTCTCGTATTTTACTTTCTTTCCCTTTTAAAGCTATATTTTTGGCAGAAATTTAATAGCGTTTAGTAGCTGTTGCCTCAACACAATTATTTTGTGGGTCATATTTTATTCTTCACATACAAAGGATAGGAAAAACATTATCAAAGAAATATGGCCTAAGAACGTCTGTTGATACTTATTTATAATTGCACTTTCAGGATATAAGACTGATTTTCCAATGGTTTCGATGTAAAATGTTGCACAGAGAGTTGCTATAAATTGCTCTATTATAGTAAATATTCCTACAGGACTTATCTAAAAACCAATGGACGGTTTTACAACTGTAAAAAAGCCATTGGTTGTCACATATACGATATATATTTATCTATCTCTCTACCCACCTATACAAATAGTCAGCAACCTTTCGCACTGCCCTAGGCCCGACATCATATCCTAGTGCCTTATAGGCCCGCAGCACCTTTTTAATGTAGTTTATGGAAGCTGTGCTCAGTCAGCACGGTCTCCTTGATATAAATGGGCTGGTTGGGAGATCTTTGAGCAGTGGGACACCGTTCTGCCCAAGAGGGTGAGCTGCCACCCTAGGCTTAGGCCTAGTCACTCTAGAACACTGCATATATTTATCTTTCTACCTGTCCAGCCATCTATCTATGTACATAACTACATTTAAGAACAGTGTGGTTTTTAAAATATTATGTATTTTTCTAAATTGCTTTACATATTTAGTGTTTTATAACTATATCATTCTGGTAATACAAGAATTAACAATTATGTTTCTTTAACTGAAATACAATCACTATAAGGGGCTCTAAAAAGATAATCCTTATGTTCTAATGTCACAATTACGGAGTTATGCTTTCCCATGTCAATTTTATGTCAATTTTACGTCACTTTTATCAGTATATTTGTGTGAAAACATTGCAAGTTTTAAATGTTTCCAGTTCTTTGTTTTTTTTAAGGATCTAGGGCTTTTTTAAATGTTGGCAGTGAAAATATTTATTTCCGCATACTATTATCTATCTATCTATCTATCTATCTATCTATCTATCTATCTATCTATATATATATATATATATAGATCTATCTATCTATCGAGATAGATAGATAGATAGATAGATAGATAGATAGATAGATAGATCTCTCTCTCTCTATATATATATATATATATAACTTTTTGCTATCTTATTTTTTTATTCCCTGATCCTTTCCAATTCTCTTACCCTTATCACGATAATCAAAGTCACTAGGCTTGACAATACTTGTGACCTTGGCAGTCACCTTCTGCACTGACTGTACTCTGCGCTTCATTGTCAGCATTAATCTGTCCAATGTGCTTTTAGTGGTAAAATAATAGTGACAAGACAGCGGTAGAGAAACGGTTATATACATTTCTTTATAAAAATGCAATATTAAAAAAAGTTGCCTTCACTGAAAACTTCTACAGGAACACACAGTAGGGTCAATAAGGCCCCCCTTTTAGTGATTCAACACAGTCTGTGATGGTGGCTGTAAGATGATAATGCACTAATGCAGGTTAGTGAACGTGTACATACACCAATGCCAAAGTGTAGTGCTGGACTCATACAAGGAGATGGAGAACAAGGGTCTTCTTTGAGGCAGGGCAAAACTGAACCTCCTCGGGGCCAAGGTGCAATTTTAAATTGTTTCACTTACCCACAAGTACTTTTTTAAGTTTCTTTTGACATTCTAGACTTTCCAAAAAGGAGGTTCTCTATACAAAAGTATCTGACAGTGAGCATTTGCTTTGTATAAAACAAGCAAAATAAGTTCTTGACACAGTAATAAATATATATATATATATATATATATATATATATATATATATAACCCATTTTATACGAGCTAAACAGAATAGACAGTGGTTTACAAAGACACTGATGGATCCAACTGAACAAACCATTTGATGTTGATAAACAGTTTTCTAAAAGTTTAAATTAACAAAACTTTTCCTCATGTATTGCATCTTCATCAAAGTGCAACATAACATTCAAGAACCACTGCTAGACAACTATATCAGGGGTCATCATTATACGGTGAACAGAATAGTATTTATAAAAAAATATATAGGAAGAAAGTCTATTATATTCTGTGGTAGTTGCCTACATGTTTTTCAAAAAAAGTTCAAAGAAATCGTCTCTCTAGAAATGCCATCTAGTTATGGCATTTCATTTCATCTGAGTTTCTTTATGATAAAATTGTATTATAAACCCAAATCATTGGAACACAAGCTTTAAGTAATTCCCACACCGTGGCTCTCCAGAGCTCCATTAAATATCTAAGCTTTAAAATCCAACCTTCTGTCACTCATACACTTATCTCAGGCACACAGAGGACAAAGCTGGCTCTAATTCCTATTTCCAATTTGCACTGTTCAGTTTATTTAGAAAACGGTTACCATTGGTGGGATTAAATTAAAAGAAAAAATGGTATAAAATATCTATTTAATAAAGTCTACATTAAATTAAATGACCATGCTTTTTGAAGCTGACTGAGCAATTTATGTGACAAAGAATATAAAGAAGTGCGAGCGGAGCCCACTAAATCTACCCCAGTGATATCAAATCAAAGCTCTGATCATTATCGGCTAAAAAGGAGGAACAATTTCATTTCTTCTGCTCTCACCTCGTATTCACCTGTTGTGGGCACTGTTAATTATGGAGTGAAGATGAATGTGGTTTGTATATTTCTAGTTATTACAACTCATATATAGACTGTTCTTTATAATCAACATTTATTATATTGCAAAGTGATGTAGTCCAATTAAGCTTCATTTTATTGAGTTAAAACTGAGTTCTTAACAAGAACCTTCGTTGGGGTCGCTGAATGAAAGTTAAACTACAGCTGTTCTTTTTTCCCCTCTAATTTGCACCATTCTGTCCTTCGTTTGTCTTTTTCTTTCTCTCCATCTCTTTTACTCCTCCTCCTATTTCTCTGCTATAAATAGGCCAAATGCTTTTATATCACAATATAATATTATTCTTATTTGTTTTTATTATTGTATCACTTTTCCCCCAATGCAAATGTGGTCTGTTATGTTTTTCTGAAATTCCGAAATGGGTAAATTTACATTATAAAATCAATAATTTATATATTCCCAACCTGCAGAAAAAAATAGACATTTCAAGAGATGAAGATTTCTACAGACTTATGTAAATGTCCATACCCAGGGTCAGACTGGTGATCTTGAGGTGGCCTTGGCAATTTAAGTCCAGTGGCCGCCTGATGATGTAGGTGTGAGCAATGGCTGGATTGGTTTTTTTTTGCTCATGTAGCATGCGGCCGGGCTTATCCAGCAGCTGGCTGCTGCACCCAATCTACCACTGGAGCAGATTAATTGGTTATAAGCCACTGGTGGCCAGCAGGCATTTTCCTGGTGTGCCAGATGGCCGGTCCAGGACTGTCCATACCTGTACATGTATGCATAACTAAATTCCTTTTTTACTTCTCTTCTCTCGTATCAATCACATGCTTTATAAGAGCAATGATATCTAAATCGATATTAATACAGGCAAGAAGTAACATGGTATTGCATTACAGCTGAACACTGGCCAGAAGGTTCCTTGTCCCATTACCAGACCTAAGGACATTTCACCCAAAAGGACTAATGAGGCCATGTAAAGGTAGCTAAATTTAGTAGGCTGTTAATCTTGTTCTCATCTGCTGCGTTTCCCATGAATCTTCTCACTGCCCTTGCACTAGAAATTCTTCTGGTGTCAGAAAGATAATGTATTCGTGCAGCCATTTAAACTTGGCACACCAAGATAAATTGCATGTCTATAGTTATTTCCCAGGTGATGGCTGAACAGAAGTGACAAGCACAATATCTCTCTCTCCTTTTTCATGCACGTACTGAGAAGCGCTGCCGTGACACACACAGGTGCCGGAGAAACCCGTTCCCTAGGGGTAGTGCTATGGGAGCATTTGTCCTCACAACCAAGTCATAGGAGGACCACCTGATCCTCATTTTCAGAGACAAGTGGAACACTTTTTGGTTTTATAGATGTCATTCCTCATAAATCTTTTTTTTGCGTGAGTTGTTTCAAGAATCCATGTTCTTTTGTTTATTTGGAACAGTTTTAAAAAAAAACAAAAAAAAACAGGAATGCCTACATTTATTATCTATCCCGTCAGATGGTAGGCAGAACTGGACAGCTTTTGATGTATTAATCTTTCAGCCCAGTTTAAATACAAAATGAAACAGTACAAGATGTTGGTTTAGTTATTTGATTTCCACTTAAACTAATTAAATCTCTCATTACAAGCATTTAGCCATTTGTTGTAATGTGGTGTTGGAAAGAAGAAATGTGATCTACCTGTCAAGATGACTGGCATGGTAAATGTAGGTATATAATCCCCTTTATATTCAATTTACCACCATCTTAACATAATGTATTGGTTTGTCTTAGTTTGAATGTATGTACTTTAATTGCTGCATAAATTGTAAATGCTTTATAAATTAATTTCATTTAACAAGCATCTCATAATGGCAATTATTTATGGTATCAATTAAATGTTTATTTGGTTAAGAAATAGAATTTAAAACAGTTTTTTACAAAGTCACTTGGTTGCTGCTGGGTGAGTGCTTTTACTTCCTTATAGTCTTAATAAATGGGATTGGAGAATGAACACTGAACTACCAAGGACTTGCAAAGCACGGTTGACCAACAGCCATTGCTTTAAATGTTTAGAAAATGCTGACATAGACAGCTGACACAGACAGCGTTCTGCGATTGAACTTTCTACCATACAGACACACTCCAAAGGGAGAGGCAGCTACCTCACAGTTGTCCAACTTCCATCTCAAAGGCAATTATCTTGCAAAAAATGTGGGGTTTTGTGTGTAAGCCATTATATAAACTCAAAGATTGTTAATGAAAAAGAATAAGTATACTAGTGGCTTTACCAGAACATGTAGCTACCAAGCACATGGAACCAATATGAGAGAATATCATGCACATGAAAACTATTATACTGTTGTAAATCATGGTGTCAAGACACTTCATACGATGCTTTACCAGTATTTGACCATTCAAGACTGCAGTCATTGACATGGCTTATAAGGTGTAGGACACCTATTCCTGCATGGGACATTAATAGTAATTTAGAATACTTCATGTAAATATGAATCAAACTAAAAATGCTAAAACTGAACAAGAAATCACAAATAAAATAGAAATGTAGAGGCAATGTTTTTAAGATAGTTATAGAACAAACAAGATATATTAAGATAAATATTTTAGAGATTAAAAAGAGATAACAGACAGGCAAAACCAGATATGATGGAGGGGGTATGAAAAGAAAAGATGTCTTTTTTTCCAAAGTAAAATGAAGAATCGTAGATCTATAGAAGGAAAAGGCAGCTTATTTTTTATTATTCTCATTTCTTCTGACAGTAAAGCGTCTCATCGTTGAACTGCGAAGCTGCACCAAATGAGATCAGCCAGGGTCATGGAATCCTAGGAAATAGGGTCAGCCAACAAAAAGGAGATAGCTGTGATCAAACATGTAGCAGTGTCTCAGCTAATCAGGCCAAGCAAGAACAGACTGTATATGAAACTATGCCAAGTATAATGATATGTACCGGCAATAGAACCAACTGAGGCAGACAGCAATGAAAAACGTCTTGTGGCCATATTTAACCTACACATTTAAGAGAATAAAAGTGCTGCTGGTGGATAATTACATATGCAACAAAAAACATGCTTCTTAACAAGGTTTTCAAGATATAAATAAATACATACAATTAGACATTTAATTTATAGGGATGTATGAAAAAAAATACCCTCATTATTCAGGTTTCCCTTTGAAAAGTCTAGACATCTGAATGTCAAACAATATCCGTGCCCAGTCATGGAGAGCATCAGGCAGCCTGGTCTGATCGGTAGAGTATTTGTTCCCATCCTGATAGATTCAACGTACTGTTGTGTCTGTCTTGGCTCAAACCTGCCCAGGTGTCATCAGTAGACTGACATATCTCCCTTATCAGAGTATATTCATCTCCTTTAAGTACGCAGCAGCCACACAGGATGCCAAATTTTGACATTTAGTTAACCTGATGAATAACAGGGTAACCATCTTAATAATAATGAAAATGATACATTTTTGGTATTGTACATACTTCTATACTATCCCTAATTCTCTTTCTGACTCAATAGACAACATATGCACAGTGGTCCTTACAAAAAGATTATTATGATCTCCTAAACCATGTATTGTTATTCTGTATCTGTTTAAGCTCCTCCTTATGTTAAACCAATTTGATGAAGGGTAAATGATATAGCACAGGAGGGTGAGTAGTAGATCCACTGTTCAGAATGCCTGCAGGAGAATAAGGGCCGTGTTATCATGAGAAGTGTAGGAGAAGGGCTGAACAGACTGTAGCTGTTAGTGTTAGCACTCAATGCCAGGGTTCAACTGGCGCTGGAATGAGAAAACAGATCAGCAATGGCTTGTTTATTACATGCCACACATACTGCAACTCACATCACTGTTGGTTAGTGAGCACCAGTCACTTATGTTTGAGAGATTATAACCTCAGTTCTTTCTCAGTGCTTTTGTGACAGAGTAAGGTAAGACATATCCATTACCTCCTCCATCACCCATTCACTACGTCCTCTTGTCTTCCTCTGAAAGCTCTAAAATATGTTGAAAATATGTGCAATGTTTTCACCATTGGATCGTTCTCCTCCGTGTAGTTTGTAGTATTTTTTAGCATACTTGGTGCTCTGGTACTATTAGCAGTGTGCAGAGATCCATGCTGTTAGTATACATATTTATTACTCATCGCCGACCCAAAACGCTCTATAAGTGCTGCATAAAAGCAGTGATTGGCCTTCTTCTTTGGTCATTGCATAATATTACAGGCTGTAAAAAAACCCTGTTTGCTCCTTAAAATTCATTACTCATTAAATTCATTACAACCCTACAAAAAGTATGCATAATGCATATCCTGACAGCTGTAACTGGGGCAAAGGAAAAAGATGCATGGTTTAGGGAATCGGAGACAAACCAAGTATAGAACCCTTGAGAAACACAAGTCAAAATGAAAAAAAAGACTTTTTAATTGTTATTGTGTAAAAATAATTTATGATACATTACACATGCACAATTTAATGACACTCACAAGCCTCTTGTGCACGTGCAGAGTGCATACTAATAAGCACATTTCCCCAATGTAGGATACCGGAACAAGAACGTATTGTAAGCGCTCCCCTTATCTACATAGCTAGCACAGAAAGCCTACTGAGACAAGATACAACGCGGAGGGTGATTTAACAGAACTGCATTAAAATGACACTTCCTTAATATAGGAAAACTGGCTTAGCCGCTGACCAAAGAAGGGGCTGACTTGGTTTTAGCCCAGTGCCCGCACTCAATAAACTGTTTTCTAGTACATGCTCGGCCCAAGAAACAATCACAACTACAACTCAATGCTTCCTGTTGAGCATGTGTTGTAAAAATTCAAGTCTACAAGGACTCAGCGATTATGAATTAGTGAGTACAGGTGACTCGCTGATATTTTAGCCGCTGTTACCGACACCGCTACCATGCTCAGCCAGGCATGTTTCATTAAAGTTCACTGTGTCTAAAGACCGGAGGTATGTTTATCGCCTGCACGGAGATGTGTTTAACCAAATCTGCAGAATTCCCACTGCATTTCCGTGGTGGGGGAGGCAGCTGCCCTTTACAGGGATGGGCCATAGTAGCCCCTTTTCTGACTTTGGGGCCTAGTGGCCCCATTACACACATGGGGAAACCCTGGGCATTCAGGTTGTGTGGTTGGTGGGTACTTTTTCTTAAAACGGCCTGAGGGCTTATTTCAAATCCTAAACATCAAAAAGGTAAAATGTTGTGTATCCCCATTGGTGAGGGGACTTTTCCTCCAGAGAACATTCCCTCTCTTTAACACAAAATTCAGCTGAAAGTTAATGCCTCCAGCTCCGTTAGAATTTTTTCTGCTTATACTATTACGTATTGTCTTCCCTTCAAGCTAAGCATATATTTCCAACCGTGTGAATGCGATCCCCAGTTTCAATAGAACCCTTTCATTATGCTTCTTATCTCGCTCCCATGTTCCAACAAAAGCTTCGACACCAGCACACGCAGACCTGAAAAGTGCTTGCCTTTTAACCGGCTTGGAGTTAAGATTTTCAATAGCCCTTCTGAATCCTGTGGTGTTTAAAACAACCCTTAAGGCCACGGCAAGAAAGAAAATACACACCGGGCCTTAGAATGCCACCTTTGGAACCGAAAGAAAGCAGCCATTTTGTCACATGGGAGGAGGTAGCTTATGCATGCACGGGGCTGAGGTACATTTGCTGTGTTTTGCAGCATGTTTGTGACTGCACGCAAACGGTGTGGGTGACAGCCGTACGCTAATAACTTTATCAGAAAAAAACAAAAAGGGTTTATACATCATGCCTAGCCGCCACAAATAAAACAGCACTCATAAAAGCACTCATGCATATAACATCTTATGTACTGCATTTACTGTGTCTTACATTATGTAATACAAATATATCAGAAGGTTTTGCTTCGGCAGCATCACTTATAAAATGTGCACTTTTGTTTTCGCTAGAAATGTAGTAAACCCAAATGAATTGTGAGGAAAGACATCGCGTTCTTTATAAATATAGCTATATAGCTTTCTCTTGCCAATACTTCCAATTTGCCGGAGAGTAGGTTCTCTGTACCGATGGCCGGCAAAATCTGCCTTTTGACGTCGGCCACCTATCCAAGTACCGTCTCTGGCAAATGCTTCCATGCCAGGGAATTTCTGGTAATGGTGACAGATGGGCGATTGCCCTCTGGGTTGCTCTGATTTTTTAATTTTGATGCACAGACTGAAACTTTTTTGTGTTTTACTTGCAGATTTATGCACAGCCACTTTAGGAAGAATTAACAACTTGTCTGGATCAGCTTAGTGCTCCTTAACTGAAGTTTCTACACATTCTCTTTGTGTATAATGTGTTTTTTTACATTATTGGCCTGGACAGTGCATTTAAACACATTGTCTGCCCATGCCCCTGGTTGAGTGGTGCCAGCCCTCCTACCTTGAGGCATACTGTGTGCAAAAAGCAAGCAATGGCTAAAATTAAATTATTATAATAACAAAATAGCTCAAATAATGCAACTTGTAAAAACCATTAATGAACAGCCAGGCACCCCAGGCACCTTTAGATCCGTCCTTTTACCATTTTAGATGTCACTAAGTGTTTCTTCAATTAGCGTTTTTACATAATTTAATTTACAAGCTTTTTTTCCTGCTGTTACACATTATTGTGTACAACATACTCAGCTCCTAGAAAAGAGGGACATAAGAAGGTCAATATTTGGTACCAATAGGGCAATATGTCCCTATTAATGTGGCCTGGGGGCTCCCCATACTTTAGAACTGTCTCTCTAGGAGCAGCATAGCACTGCCTGGTGCCCTCTTAACTCAGGCACCTGGTACTAAAACTGGCAGCGCTTATCCGGAGGTAAAATATTTTGTTTTAAGTAACTGTAACAGGTAAATCACCAACACTTTCTGTTGTTTATGAATGCATGATGAGTTCCTTGTCTCCTTCAATGCACTTACTTTCTGCATTGTGATCTATGTTTTAGGGCAAAAGGGTGAGAGGAACTCACAATGCAGGAGTTTTGTTTTATATCACTTGTTGCAGTAATTTATTAGCAGCTTGGTTTTGAATATATTTAAGATTTATACTTTATGCTGTTTAAATTGTATTGATTTGCTGTTTTAAATAGCAATTATGTTGCGTTCTTTCCTGCCAAAGAGGCTGTATTTCCTTCCCATCAAATAAAAGAAAACCCAAACACGTGCATCTTTTGACCTGTTCCCTGCCTTAGGAAATTAATTTAAAAACAAGCAGGCAGCTATTAATTAACTCCTTCTTCCCTGCAGAGCCACAAAGTTTTGCTTGTTCTCTTTTTTTCCTCCTCATTTTACTAAACTTCTTTCCAAATGGGTGATCCAAATCCCTATGCATGTTGAAATCGTACTTCAAGCTTGATGTCTCTTTTGTTTAGCTAACACTGTGAAGTGGAGTGCACTGAGCGGCGTCTGCAGGCATCACAAAGAGCTGTAATCAGACTCTCGCCGGTGCAATGCCAACACTGGCAATACAATGCCGCTTCAGCATTCCACTACTGGTTAGCAAAGCAAGTTTGCAGAATTGCTTCCTTTATTCTTGCAACACTTGTAAATGTGTATAGCATTTCACACTTTAAATGGGAGTCTTACACTTCGACCAAGATGTTTTTTTTTTGTGTGCAAATTATAGGCTACTATTGGTGGGATAGCTTATAATGACTTCATATGAATCTATGCTATTGCTGAAAAGGGGGGGGTAACATGTGCATATGGTGTATTGAACAACCTCCAGGCGCTATTAGGAGTGGATATGTCCAACATTGACAACTTACTGTCACAGTACCTGCCTCAGAGCCAAGTAGCTTGCATGGGCTAGGTCAATATTGAGCTAAAAATGCTGCTTGTGATTGGGATATACTCTATTTTTCAGGACCACTATTTTCTAGTATGGTTCTGGAATCTATTTACTGGGACATGCAACTATTGAGGCATCTACTTTATTGAATACTCTCCGTCTTTAAATTAGTGTATTTTAAACAATGAAGAGGAAATGTGACATGCTCTAAAAGGTCCATCTCCCACTTTATTGTGTACCAAACTAAGAGAATTTTAGTACCAGGCTTAGGGCTCCCTATTTTATCAATATAATCTGGATCCAACTGTGATAATTAATGAGAAAACATCATTTTTGGTAATACTACATCTCCTATAGCCTACAGAAATTAATAACAAAGTAATTAATTTACTTTCTCTGATAAGTGAATAGATAACTATTTCTGGAGAACCCAGTCCCCCTATCCCTGTCATGTTGTCTTTCTTTTTAGAATATACCTATAACTTTTGTTTTATAATTAGTGTAACTGTTGGTGAAATTTTGTTTTAATGTTTGTTTCAGAGGAGATGTGTGAATCCATCACAACGAGCTAATCTAACAAATTGCCTGACGTTATCTTCCTTCTCCTTAAGCCTGATTAGCAACTTAATAATAGGGAAGAGAGTTTTTAATAAGAGTTCCTCCATTGTTAGAGACTTTTTTCTGGATATATAGTGTAATCTGACATGCAGATATAGACACATAAATGGCTTCTGTGAGAATCATTTACTTAGAGGGCGTAAGCCTATTATCCGGCACAGTACAATGCGGGGATGCAAAACCATGGTAATGTATATAATTAAGACTTAATATGTAAGCACGATGTCAAGACAGGGGTTATTTTGTACAGCTGGCCAGGGCTGAAACCAGTCAAGCTTAAATGTATGTAGTGATGTTTATGGGGTAATAGAGCAAGCTCCCTGCATCAGAGAGAGCTGGCAGCTTTAAACACAGGGGCAAAGGACATTGTCTTAGGACACATATGAAGATGTCATCGAGGAGAAAAAAGTGCACATTACCATTTTCTTTGAAGAATTAGTTGTCTTCTTTGCATAATTGTTCCTCCCTATTAGTTTTTATGCAGTCAGAATACAGAGGGGGATCGGTGGGTACCTGAGGATAGATTGGACCTGGGAATATGTGTTTTTTTTCTTTTGAACCAATATGAATCACCACAAATACCACAGTCTAGAACCGCAGCTTATATCATCATAAGGAGTCAGTCATACCATTATTTCCTTTTTTAAGGATTGTTACTATGTTTGGTTTGTTGATCTCTGTCTCATTTCTAAAGTAGGTTTCCCTGCTGATACCCTGCTGATCTGCCAGTGGCTGCTTAATACTTTCCATCATCAGGAAGCACGGTGGAGTCTCCTGTATTTGCAAAGCCATTGATGCTGTGCATGCAAAACATTCCCTGTTCATTCTCTCCCAAGGCTGGGTACATGACGGAACCCTGCCGTGATCACATCTATGACATTAGTTGCTGAACATGCCATATAATCCAAGGGGATAGGTCAAGCAAAGCAGAGAGGCTGCAATTAAAGGAACAAAAGTATAAATGTATGGTCATGTAATGTAAGGGAGTTTTACTTTACTGAGAGCATGAAAGATAAGTGGAGCAGATTCTCAACGGATTGTGAGCAGGTTAATACAATGAGGACATTTAAAAATGCGTGAGATAGGCATAAAGCTTTGCAGAATAAAAGACAAGATCAACGACTGGATAAGATCTGGGGTCTTAACAACAGGAATAATGGACAGAGTACATGGTTGAATCTGCTGGTAAATGTTTCTATAAAAAAACAACTAAATGACAAATAATAAGCTAGTTATACTGAAATGCAACCACTTAACTGTAATCAGTAATTGTATGAAATAAGGCAGAAAAAACATTGGTTTCTATGAAATGTTCTGTCTTTGATAAATACAGTGCTCCCTTTTGGCCTGATTGTGTCTTTGTTTTATTAAAAACAACATTTAATAGCTTCCTTCTTTTCCTGGTTTGTCTGAAGACTTAGTGTCAGAATCTGCAAGTCTACAGCTTTTGATCTCAATCAGCACCTCTATTCATGGCCGCAAATGCCTCTTTGATTGTGCTTTGTGCTACAGCAACATATTCATTAGCATCTTGATCCTTTAGTCAGGGTCCCGATTTCACAGCATTAACTTAAATGTCAAGGGGCATTGCATTGTAACAGATCATAGATACAGGTAGTGCCATGCTTACATCAACTCGACTTACATCAGTCTGAACGTACACCTCCACCATGATCTCAAATTTAATGGCAGAACAATTTGGCCCATCTAGTCTGCCCATTTTCCTAATGTAAAGATTCAATCCTCAATCAGTTCCTGGTCTCGCCTTAGATTCTCTCATCTATCATTCATGACATGGACATTACATAATGTTGCTTTATACTTATTGTGGTTAATAACCACTTAAAGAAATGCTGCAACCATATTCAGGGTAGGATTTACCACTAAGCATTATAGGAGTCATGGATAATGTGACAGTAACCCCATCATCTTCATACTCAAGCTTAGCCTATTTTGACTAACCTCCAACTCCATATAACCCATTATATATATATTTGTATTCTTTGCTTCTAGGGTACCTGGAGTGTAAATCCAACCTTGCATAAATTCCTTACACCTGAATAACATCAGCACACTGTATTCTTATGGTTATGCCCAATATAACATGGTTGTTATGTTTTATATTAGCCGGTACACTACTGGTCAAAAACAAAACCACAATGATATAATTTCTTTCAAAATATACGTCAGGCTTAGGTTTAACCACTTCAGCTTATATTACTTGTAGCTGAAAGCTGAGCTCATAGGGTTGCAGGTGAATTATTGTGTAATAATTCTTTGCTGGATCATATTTTCTTTTCGATCATTTTCCACATGGGCGAGTGAAGGTTTGTGTGCAAATGTCTCTTTAAAACGAAAGCATTCAATTTATGGTATTTTTTGCTTTTTCAATACTAAGTCCCATCTAGAGTAATCAGTCACAATGGCACAGCCAGCTTTCTGCTCTGGGCGTATAATTAAAGGCGTTTCAATATTTCACTGCAGGTAAACTTTACTACTTTTGAAATGTTTAAAAACAAAGCTGTCGCCGAGAATATGTTATACTTCCTTTGATGCAGGCACAGCATGTTTGTTTTACTTGCATGATCTGTTTGATAAATATTTTTGATATTTTTCTACATTTAAAATGTTTGAAAAGTTAAATATAAATGTACATTTTCTTAAAAAAAAAAAAAATAAACATAAATAAAAAGTCATGTCACATACCTGTTAATTCAACTTAACTGCATAGCTAGCAGCTTCCCCCACAATCCGCAGTGATTCTGTGCCCCTTTCAGGTAGACGGTTCAAAAGCTATTTAGTAGGCTCACATGCTGTTGGCATGGACGAGAGCCACCATGCCAACAGGGCTCTAGCTGTCTGTACATTACAAATACAAAAACGGTATCAACGATAGTTGATTATGCCCAGAACGATCAACTTACATTAATAAAGTTTAAAAGAATAGACATTGTGTAAAACGAAATATGTAAAACTAGTCTTGGTGGACCTTGGATTGCTTGTAAGAGGTTTGTCTGGCAGCTGCTCATAGTGGTACAATGTAAGCGGGCAGGAAGGTCTCCCTTACTTTGCTCCCTCACGTTATGTTGGAGAGGATGGTGTTTAATTTCACCCATGCCTGACCTGGTTCCATCCACTACATGCCTTCTCCACCCTATTACTACACATCTACAGTTATCAACATTTTCCCAACTGATTCCACCCTGACCTGTAGCCATATGGTTCCCAGGTTTGTGGATACAAAGTATTTGTTTTGTATTATCAACTATAGGGAGGTCAGCAAGGAAGTGAAGGACAGAGATCTCACTCACACTAAGAGGTCTATATTAGGAGCTTCACGCTACAAGTGTACCCCTGTAATTTGTCATGTCAGACTTGTAGTCCCAATGAAGAATCATAGATGCCCATTAGAATCTAAGGGCATCAGGGTTTAAATGGAAATTATTAGCATTATAATTATGAATTTTGAATGATTTTTTCAATTGTTCCTGGCTTTAGTAGTATATATGCGCCATCCCACCTACTAACATGAGGGGCAATTTTAGTCACTACCAAGAACTCACACAGGATAATGTTCTGGTGCCTTGGTGGAATCAAAGGTGAACATTGCTTGCAACCTATTCCATAGTGAAGAACGGAACAGCACAACCAGTAGTGCCACGACAACTGCCATTGGTGCCACTGCAAGGCAAGGTTAACCCTTGCAGCAGAAGCCTTACTCCGCCTTGTGCACAAGTGGAGAAGTATATGGTCATTGTCAATGTCGATGACCTGGATTTAGATTATAAACCAGAAGAAAAAAGAGGCAAGTAACACATTGTTCAGTAATTTCTCTGCTATATGTATTGCCCCTTCACCAACATGAATCACTACTACCACCACCGAAAGTTTTTTGGACTAAAGTCTACTAAGGTAAGTAGAAAGCTATCATAAATTGGGATTCTAATGGCAGGAAAAGTCATTGAGAGCTGTTTGCATGTGAAAACACAAATAGCATTTTTATTTGGGAACATGAAAGAGCAGCACACAACAGAAACGTGATGGCTGTGTGGCAGCAAATGCTGCAAAGAATGCTTTCTCTCTCTCTCTCTCTCTCTCTCTCTCTCTCTCTCTATATATATCTATATATATATATATATATATATATACCGTGTATATATTGAACAACATCTGTCTCACATGGGAACTGCTAACTTTACAGTAGTTTTGAAAGCGGCAGAGGGAAATAGAAGGTTGTTACTGAAGAATGCTGCAGAAGAATGTCAAGATCTATGTTGTTATCTTTGTGCAAGACAGGTAATTTTAAATTAGCACAGGGATTGATGTTATCTCAGCAGTGTTGGGAGAGGAAGCTGCCCCCTGAGAGGTATATCTGGATGTTTTTTCCTGGTCTTTGGAAAATAACTCCAGTATTACTCTGGTGTTCTAATTGCAAATCCTCCCCAGGGATGAATATAGTATTATGCATAGCCCATGAGCTTGTGCATTGAGCTTACACTAGTCTGTATATCCAACCTAAGACCTTATTTTGCAGGTGCAAAGAAAATAATTTGAATGGGGATAACTCAAAGAAATGTGATTAAAAATTAAAAATGGTTTAGTAAAAAAAAAAAGAGAGAATATGCAGTGTGTATGGGTTTCAAGGCCAGGGAACCCCTGGGGCTGGCCTGACCTTCTTCTATGTACGAACATGGAGAGAAAAAACACAGAACTTCATCATAATTAATTAAAGATACGATCACGAGAGGTTTCTTCATATGCATTCTGCTAGCACCATCCAATTACCATTACATTCTAAATCAGTTCAATCACAAGATGAAATATGATTTTTCTCAGCTTGCTTGTAGAACATTTTAGGCTTACATTTTAACCTTGTGTTTTTGCAAAATAGCTAATATGTTATCTATATTTTGTAATAAATGTAATGCTCTTTAGTCTTGCATAAATAAGTATTCAAGGGCGGAAGTTTGCAGTAAGCGTGACAGGGCTGTTAGTTCCAAAATGTCTTGGTGTATCTGCATACCTCTGTTCTCCAAGACCAGGAGCTCTACTGCGGGGATACTGGAGGTCAGTGATAACAATGGTGACGATTTTGCTTGTCATTATTGAATGAGGGTGCCGGGATATGACATTTTATTCTAACACACTACGTACAAACGTCACAAAACTATCCAAAAATTATATAAAGACAGAGGAGCGCACAACCTAAAAAGCATAAAAGGCCTAAAAAATCAGATTCCACTGCTAGAATAATAATTACCAATAAGTACATAAAACATTGCAAGAATTCGGCGCATTTCCAGTGAATACCATTCAAAAAACACCTATATAAGGCATAAATATAGGGGAGTGTGTCACAGTATATAGCCATATATTGCTGAACTCATCACTGGCGTTTTATTAATGCTGTGGAGAGAAGGCTTTAAGTTGCCTGAAAGTGTCTTTTGGGTTAAAGTGCGGTCCAACTGATTCAGCTCCTTGGTATGCAATATAGCCATAAAAAATTAAATAGGACTTGACAAACTTGGGGTACTTTGACGTAGTGGTGGGCTAAACAATATATGGCCATATAGTGTGACGGAATCCCCAATATGTATGCCTTGGTGTGCTCGGTTTGGCCAGGAGAACTCCGCGAGAAAGCCCACTGACGTTGGCAGTCCTGGCCAGAGCCCACAAGTTCCCAGGTATGTTTATCACCTACTTAAAAATGTGTTTTTAGCTAAAACACATATTAAAAAAATATTTTTGTAACACAGGGTTAACAGATTTTCTGTAAAGCAGTGTATACTAATGGAAATGGACCCTGCACGGTTGCATTAACATTTCAGTGTCCCAAGTTAAAGGGAACATGGTCATTTTGTTGTTCAAATCCATGATTTGATCATTAAGACAAGTCTAAAAATAAATGTATTATAGTTATATGGATATATATATATATATATTTACAGTATATATATTTTCCCCAGCTGCTTAATAGAGATAAAGAGACTCGTCCCAGTCATAGCGATCCCCTATTTCCCCGCTGATGCTCTCTGCCTTCCTGACATACATAATATCTGAACCCCAGCTCTTCTGTCAGACCGAGTTTCCTCTGCATGTTTCTCTGCTCAGCCATATCATTTTCCCCTGCGGTTAAAATTTTGAACAGTGTGTGGTAAACAACTAGCATTATTTTGGAAATGACAAGAGAAGGAGGCTTAGAAGCTGAGAAACTAAAGTGGTAGCGAGGGAAACTGGACATTTACTGTTCCTTTTATAATCTGGAATTATATACATATGTACAAAAATAAAGGTATATATATAAATATATATTTATATATATATATACGTATATATATATGTATATATATCTGAGCACAGTATTCGCATTCTTTTAATTTCAATGTACTTCTGTCTGTAGAAAAATGCTACAAAATAAGCATAAATGAGTTTATTTTTGTAAATGTTGACGGTGCACAGAGTGTAAATAAAAGGTACAGCTCATATTCCCTAACGGATCACTTTAACTACAACTCATCATTATATTCCCAACATGAGCTGGTTCATCTCACTCCTCTACCGGTAATTCTAGCATCTCCTGTAATGGAGAGACTCGGATATGTGTCATTAAATCAATGCGTCCAAATGCTACATTCATTTCCGGAGCTGACAAGACCCATAAAAGCCATCGAATAACATTTCTACGCCAGGAACTTTGTCATTGTGACTGTCATTGTCACATTGTGGGTTCTTCCAGTACTGAAATAGTCAAACGGCTTTTCCTACATGTGTAAGGAGTTGAAGGGCATGACCACTAAGAAAAACACGGCTGAATTTCATGTCTGATTGTTCCCTATTAGAGACTCAGCTGTGCCATTTGTCACGTGTAGATAGAAGTTATAATAAGCAAGGTCACCTTAAATGTTTTCATTAGGGTATAATTTCATCCATGAAATGTTCAGCGTTAAGGTTAAATGTGTGACCTTATTAAAAGAAAGCACGGCTATGTTTTTTTCCCATCAGCGGCCTTGTTTAGAAACCTTTCTCTTAAATGTAGGTTTTAATACGATTACGCTTCTTCAGGAAAATGTTCTGGAATCTTTTTACGATTTGCATAGCGTTCTATCTTTCCACAAAATGAAACAAAAGGCAGGAACATGTGGTGAGTGACAAGAAGTGATTACTGGATGTCTAGTATGATAAACTGCTGGAGCTCGAACACCGTCTGCCTTTGCTTTACTGACCAAGTTGATGTTTTGTCTCGGATCAGTTCCCCTTCAACATCTCCGCAGAGCAGTTTCGCCTATCTCTCAAGATATTTCTTACTAGAAGGAAGGGGGTGCACAATGTCATTCCATTACAGCACACATTGCCATTATCTCTGTATAGCCTTCCATCTCTAAAATACCTTTTTGTGGCTACAAATAAAGTACTCAATTTGAATATCAGAGATTTATATTTAAAATAAAAATGGGCAAAGCAAGTTTTCAGACATAGAGCTCAGTTGCTTAACGCAAAATGGAGAATTAGTTAAGGGAATCTTGGCCTTTTGACATACCAGATTTCCAACCCTGCTGTGCAGATCGATTTTACTAATGTGAATTTTCTGCAGGGTCGCAAAAGGTTACCAGCCTGGTTATTTTATTGACATCCTGGCAAGGACTGCAGTTGAAGGACATCAGTATGTTTCCATGCAAACCAGATGCAGATTCATGTGTGCTTCAAAGCATGGGTCAGGCTTCAGTGGACATGGTAAGTGGGATGGTAAGCCTACTTTAGACTGAGTGACCTCCCAAAATTCAGAGATCTGATCATTTTTGTTTATGAAACCTTGTCTTATTATTGGTATCATTACGTTTTGATCACATACCTGTAACACTTACAGCATTAAAGGTAGGAACATTAGTTGGAGAACACTAGAGAAACCATGACAGTACTCACCTGCCCCTGACCCTCCAGGGACTGTGACCTTCAGAACTTAGTTGCTATACTCAGAAACCAAGGAACTCAGAGGCAAAACTAAACACAATGCATTAGTCAGAAGAAAGGGTCAAAGCAAGTTGAGAACAAACAAGGTCAACAGACAAGTCAAGGTCAAGTACCAAAATATCAGAAATAATAATAAGGCATGCCCAAAGATATCCAAACAGACTGCTAAACAAGCATGAAAGAAGTATCAGTGTCAGAAAAACCTACGCACCTAGGTTCAAGTCACCTGGTGAAAATGCAACATCATGTCATTTATTCCTTTGAGAAGCACCCAAAAGGAAATTAAACACATACACACCCTCACATGACAACCTGCAAACAAAGAGATATGAAGTAGGGAACGCTCTAGAGCCATGTCAAAATGCGGAAAAGAATCCAACATTGTACATTATCAGATACAGAGAACCCGGGAATGGAAGGCAAGACCAAGATTCCCACAAGGGAAACAAACCCGGCTGCTAAACACAGATTGTCTTTCTGTACATCACAGTCTAGAGGTTGATATAGAAAGGATTTCACTGAATTCCTACCAAAGGCAACTGACAATTTGCTAGTAACAAGGTGATACAACTTGAAGCACAGCACCTTCCAACACTCCATTTACTCGTTAAAGCACAGAACAAGAAAGGATTTGTAATAAATGTATTCCGATATCATCAATTTTTCAGTTGCCTCTAAAAAAATACCCCACACATTTATTTATTGTTTTTTTTGGCTTGGACTTAGAGGACATCAGAAAATTAAGAAACTAAAGAATGCTGTCATTTCTATTTAAGCTACAGACCAGAGAAAATTGAAATCTTCAAGAAAAACTGAAAAAGGTAAACTTTCCAGTATAAATAGCAGCACAACGGGAGTGTGGGTATAATTTTATCAGTACGAGTGCATCATTTCTTCAGTGTTCATAGGAAATTGTGCATCATTAATGGTTAGCTAAAGCACGAAAAATAACTGAAAACAGTATAATAGTTGATAGGTTGAAAGGTTCAATGCAAAATAATTACTTAGAATGCCTAGGATGCAGTGTTGGTAAGAAGCACTGACTGGCCCACCAACTGAGCTGCCCTTACCATTCAGCCGAGCTATTTATTTTATCTGGTATAATACGTTTTTCCCATTGTAATAATCTTTTATCTTTTTACAATCTTTTGGATTAGGATCACTATGCTAACCTAGTACAGTTAAGCAATTGATGAATCGCAATTGTGTTGTGGATGTTTTGTGTGTTGCATTCTTTTATCTTCCTTTTGTATGTTTTGCCCTCCATTAATACCACCTAATTGTGTGCCAAGTTATGAGAATGCCCACGTGCCTTGACTCAGTCACAATGCCTGTCTGGCAAATGATCTATTCAAATTCTAGGTTACCGCTCATATGAATACAGAAAAAAAACCAGTAAACTTTTATTGAAAACAGGAAAAAACAAGATATAGTTAAATACCAGCAGAATCTTTATGTAAATCAGAGAGACATCTTTGTCACTAATGGAGTGGTTTGGTACAATCTAGAGGTAAAACAGAATGTTGAGTCAGTGTTCTGCTTTTCTGAATTGGTATCTTCCTCCCCATCAGAGCGGTCTGAGAAGTGCGGTGGATATAAAATGCACAGGTCCCCCTCAGGAAACACTCGTTAAAATACTGCCATAGGGCAATGAGGCAAGGGAGCAGGGAAATAGCAGTTGGAATTAAAGACAGAAAACAAGCTGACATCTGGAACATCATCCATTGCTGAGGACCATTCTTGGATCAGGAGGAGGAGGAGGGGGCAAACACAAAGGAAGTTATATTTCCCCATCTACTTTTATTATAAACAGACTTATTACAGTCTATGTAGTGAAATCGCTGGTAAACCTATGGTCCTGTAAGGAGTCCCACCCTTAAAACCAGAAACAGAAAAGCCAGTTCATAAAATCTCCGACATAGCTGGCCATTCATTATACTGGCTCCGGTTAGACTCATTTATATGCAAGAGCTGAGTCCAGACATCCGCATGCATACTTGGAGTCTATTGACCACTTTTATAATGGCAGCTTTATCATTGCATTTAATTAATGCTAAAGATGAGGGCACTGAATAATATGCCTGGCAGCTTTTTATTTTTAAAGTGATGCTTTCAGATTTTCACGCTAATAATAACAATGCAGCATTTTTTGGGGGGTTGAATTTTTGAAGCAATCTATGTTTAAAACACCTTTGCAAGGTCATTGGTTCTGAAACCTGTAGAAGGTACATGGGCTGTGTGCCCTTAGTCCATGTCACAGTATAGCTTAAAACTGATGATTTTTTAAAGTTTTTTTAAATATTATATTTAATATATTTTTTAATATTTCCATTTTCATGCCTTGTTGATCAAAATGGACAGACGTGTCCAGTCCTAAGCTGAACATAAAAACAAGTTATCCTGAACTGGCTGCAGAAGAACTCTTAGTGCAGCCACCGACAAAGTTACTTGATAATACACTAACCTATCAACCTCAACCGAGTTAACACTCAACTGACGAACTGACTTTTGAGAGAACAGACCCCTAAGATTCAATAGCTCACCAACATGGTGTGAAGATCGACAAAATACGTATAATTAAATGTTTTCTTCCTGCGACAGCAGACAGTATTATCAGTTGCATTGTACCTACAGAATAGCAAACCGCAGGCAGTCTGCAGAATTTTAAGCAAGCGGTCAGCTTTCCTTGGTTTGCTGAGTCCTGGAAAAACTGGTAAATATTTCAATACAATTCTCATAAGAGACCAATTATGAGAACTGTAGACACAACACAGAACTCAGAAATGATATGTTTAGCTGCTTACATCTGTACTTTAAATTCTAGTGATTCTGGTGCTTAGTTTTTGGTACTTAAGAAGGATGAGCTTACGTAGTTATTGTCAATGAAGGCAACACCGGGCTACTTGGTAGCTATGGTTGGATTCCCAAGAAGTGAGCAAATTACTAGGTTTTATGTCTAGAAATGATTAACTGCTATGTTGGTATTCTCAAAAATACTTAAGAAAATGGAACACATGTGTTTGTATCAATATGCAGAGATCCAACATATGCCAGTTGGCCATTTCCCAATTCGTTGAACTACATACACATATACAGCACTTGGAATTTTAATATAGACTTGTCCACTACTTTAATTGACAATGATACTTTTGAGGCCTTTAAGGGTCTTGATTTCGGAATACTGCACCATTTCCATTTCTTCCCATAATGTTGTTGGACATTTTTGCATCATAAATATTTTCCAAATACCACTTGATGTGAATCACTTGCACATAGCAATGAGGTTAAAACATTTTTATTTGTCTAACATTCCAAAATGAAAGGTGGCGAATTTAAAATTGTGTAGCTTTAATCTCCGATAGTTTAGCTTTACTCGCACGAAGGGGGATTAAAATCCAGAAGTGGGTGGCATTGTATAGAAATGATATTACTGAGGAAAACATTGCATTTTTGAAATATAAATGCTTTTACGGCATTATGTAAATCATACAGGGTGCAGGCCCATTTGGATCTCAGCTCGATACCACTGGCCAAGTTTTTACATGGAGGGATGGCTAATGCTGAGATAATTACGCTGAGGGAACAGCGAGAATCCACAGTTTATCTCTTTTAATACCCCAGTATGTGTTTACAAGCTTTTATCAGACATTGAATTGCGGGGGCCTGTTTTTCTGATGTTCTTTGGATTCTAGCTCTCATTAATATGGCACCAGTGGTACAGTTGATTTTATGCCGCCAGTTCATCCTGTTTTATCTTGTAATTTCTTGAATTTGTGCAGCAAAATTATAGTCATGTTCTGCTCTAAAGCCAAAAGTAATGCAATAAGGTGACAGAGAAGGACATATAATGACTAATCGGGTACTGGGTCTGTATTGGAAGAGTTAAATTAAGCACTAAGTGTTGATTTTAGTCCATATTAAATGTCTGACCCATCTACTAGATAATAGCCCATCTGGAAAAGTTTGCCTTGAGCATGTTCCATGTGCTATACATTTCCAACATACCACACGTTATACACATTTAACCCCCTGTTTCAACTGCCGCACATTTTGAGTGAATGTAATGTACCATTTGATAAAGTGTTTTTGATAAAGTAGTTAATAAACAGTTTATTACAAACAAGTGTATTTAGAGAGATTTATTGATGTGCAAACTGGAATGTTTTGTTTAGGATCAAACCAGTGCTTGATTGATAAAATAGAACACTGCCCATGACTATTGAGAAAACCAAGATCAGAGACGTTACAACTTGGTGTATACAAACATATAACATTTTAGTTACAGAGCAAATGTTCTAGACAAGAAGTCTTTACTTCTACTTTTATATGCAAGATCAGGAGCTCTAAGGGGTTAAGACAAATCGCTATTCTAATCAATTTTTAAGTGCTCCATCCTCAGCTTTAGCACATTCTCCCAGCTTTAGTCTAGATCTGCAATGTAAAGCAGGCATTTCTGTACATGTCAATAAATATATAAATCATTCACTGGCAAATAAGTCAAGTTTGGCATTTCCTGATTGACAAACAATCATGCCTCAATCATTTATCCTAGGTGATGTTGCAGATTAGCAATTTAATCTCTAAAACATGTAATTATTTTATGTTCTAATCCAGTGATTTTTAACTACAGTCTTCAGAAGCCACGTGATCCAATATCGTCATACAGTATTTCACCTGTGTTTCAATCAGCACAGCGAGTTAGTCAGCTTATACCGAGGAGATTTAGGGCTAAATTACACAGAATACTTGATCTGGAGTAATCTTGAGGTCTGGAGCAATACGGTGCTATTTGTAATGATAACATTGTAATTTCTATTGGGTACACAGCAATAACATAATAAATGAACTGTAAATTTCTGCATTGCTAATTTACTATAGGTGTCACAGAAAATTACGGGAATATAGAATAAGAAATATACAGTGTGCAGCACTGAGCTATATACTGCAAATTGATATATAATGTAGATTAGCAGGTATACAGCATAAATCTTTTGAAAAATAATAAGTACAATGTGATTCAGAAAAGGCAAACCAGATGGCCCAGTTGGTTCTTATCTGATGTCAATAGCCATGTATCTATTAGTCAGTGGCTATGTACTAGAAACAGCATAGACAGAAAAAAATAGATAGACAGCACTTAATTTATACTTTAGGTACCAAAAGATCACACGATGAAACATGTCCCTGTCAGGGTTGCCAACATTTCCTCAAAAAAAATATACCAGCCATAGTTGTGGGTCCGTGAGGGTAGAGCCACAAAATGGGCAGAGCCATGCAATGTTGCATGACCCTGACAGTCGTACACCACAACTCACATCATTATAAAGTGAGTCAGACACAGACAGTGGTCCAGCATGACTCCTGTTATTATATAGGGAACCAGACACTTAGGATAGTATAGTATGACCATGAAGTGGTGAGAAATGCATAGGATGGAGTCCAAAGGTGTTTTGGCTACTTTAACCCCCTAACCCCAATGCTTGGGGGGCACGGATACAGGTTGACCCCATGCCTGTCATGGAGTATTTTTTATTAACTTTAAGCTCCCCATCCACTATTCAAGGGAGTATACTACTGGGGATGCGGTGTGTTTATTAACCTCTGTTCCCATTAATAGGGACACCTGTTTATATATGTATATTTAACTTGCATACCCTCGCCTGATAGTCTAAAAAATTTGAAGTTGCTCTCACTCACAAGCAACTTGCATATTAATGATTATGCAACCTCAGTCAGTTACCCTTAACTCAACTGACCACTCAACTTCTTATTGAACAGTCCCAAAAGGGAATGGCTTAACTATACCACTGAACCGCATTAAATAGAGATGGAGCAAGTAATTGAAAGAGTGAAATATTTCTCGTTCTTGTTGTTTGTTATACAAGGAAATGCTTTTGCCTTATTCTTGGCATTCTTTCTTCCTATTGACATGCTTTATCAGCAATGTAGCTTAGCACCTCTGTAATAGGCTTTGCCAATCCCTTTTGTATGTCTCTTCAAAAGACCCCCTGCGTGGCATTTAATTAACTTTATTGATATTTAGAAATTAGGAGGGTAGGGAGATGTAGAAATCATTAACTTACGCAGCAGGAGGGATAACAAACCATATGTAAACACCCTTAACCCATCTACTGCTGCAAGGACCAAAAGTCCCTTAGATATCCAAGCGGCTTAGAGAATAAAAGGGTTAAGTATTCTCTTTAGCGCACAACTTAATATAATTTGAAGTACATGCAGAAGTGATTTAAATTCCAACTGTGGTAGATTTTCTGCAATAAGTAAAAGACTCAAAGCAAGTTGTTTCAGCCTAGGGATTATGTACTTTATCACTGAATATACTTAAATGGGTCCAATTTAACCCTTACTAAATTAAGCATGAAACATGGAAAAATGTTTGATTGGAATTGTTATCTATTATTACTATTTGTCAACGTGTTACTATGCAGAATCTTTAAAGGTGGGTTAGCTGACTAGTGCATGGGGTCTGTTCTGAGAGCAAAATGTATGATGTGTCGCAAGCCAGTTGGGCTCAGCTCCTGGAACTGTGCACAAACCCAATCCAATACATCAGCAACAGATGGAATGTCCTTGCTAGCATCCATTCCAAAATGCTGACTGAGGAGGAGTTTCCGCTGACACATACTCCTCTCTTCATTTGCCTGGATGAGCAAGATGTTGAACTCAAGCCTTGAGCCAATGCCAGCTCGCTCAGCTATAGCTTACTCATGGATGAAGCATAGATCTGTGCAACGCAAGAGGGACCCGATGCCTTTTAGTACTCAAGTGGGCCACTTAAAGTTACCTCTGGTGATATCTGCTGTAATTATTACCAGAAATGTGCAATGTGTTTATCACATCCATGGGTGCATGGAGGGGGGGGCAAGAGGGAGCACCCCCCCCTGAAATTCAAAGAGCCTCACTGGAGCAGAAACAGGGTAGAGAGAAAAGGTAGACTGTTAAGAGCTGGTTAACTAGACACATCTTCCTACATTAACTATGCATTTTTAAGGGCCAGCTCAACCTTTCTTGCAGGAGAAGTTCTCTGCGGAGGGCCCTCCATAATACACAGTGAAATCAGGGAGCTTGAGTGTTTAACATTAACAAAGACTCAGTTTAGTTTTATACCACTGACGCCAACTTGTTTACATTGCATTAATGATATTTGAGAGCAGGAGGAATCCTTATGGAAAGGTATTAGTATACACTGTAAAGGGATAGTTGGTATGTAAGACAGATATAAAATCTTAGATAAAAATGACGCATTTTGTTGTGATTAATGTCTATTAGGAAGAGTATGACAATGGCATTAAAAATGATTTGGTTGAAACATAAAATCACATCTTTAACTATGAAGCGATCACCTACCATAGGGTTAAGGAGAACATTTTAAACTCAGTATAGTGTTCAATTGAGGACCACCTTTGTGATAGTAGAACTAGCCATATTGACAGCCATAGTGCTGTCCATGCAATTCTTATCTTTTTTAATTCTTACAAGAATTATGGTGATAACATTTAGCACATTGCTAGAAAAAAGTTGACTTAAGTAAAGCTGTACTGTGTCTGGTGCTCAGCAAAGTTAATTATTTTGATCATACGCACAAGGTCCAAACTGTATACTTGCAAGACAAATATTGCTTTTTATCTCCTTAATGGGGATAAAGGATCTTAGGAAGCAATCAGCAATCACTCCCGTGATATGAAGGCATTTAGTAACACCAAAAAGAAAACAGAGCGCTATGCAATTGCTTTCCGGAGAAATCACAAGCTCTATATTTGAAGGCCGCGCACTGCTCAGAACCATTGCTAGTAAAAAAGTTCCAAAAAGGTTTGTCCACACTGTCTGAGCTCCCCCTACAAGCTGATCACAGGTACTACAATCAGCAATGCAGGGCAATGGAACCCTGTAAATATAAAATAAAAAACAATATAAAAAAATATTAAAAATGTAAAAAGTTAAAGAATAAATACAAATTTAATAAAATGAAAAAATAATAAAGGCTCCAGTGATGTCACCATTACATCATAAGAGGATCCGTAAAATTCCTAGAAAATGTAAAAAAAATGGCAGGAAAATATAAAAAATTTAAAAATTAAAAAATAGAGGCCTAAACACCTCATGCCCCCCCAACTACAAGTATACATTAAAAATACTTTCTTGCCTCCAAAGTATAAAATTAAGCAAAAAAGTACAGAATCTAAGGGGTCATTTTATGCCCTTATAAAATAGCAAATCCGCTACTTGTACTTATTGCCCTATAACTTGCAAAACATTGAGTATTTCTGAATTCAGGACAAATATCACAATCCATTTAGAAGGTTTTTTCATTAGCTTTTGTAGATGAGTCAAACATGTTGTCAAATAAGAAAAGTTTTTTTGATGTTTAACCATATTGTATTATTTTTTTATGATACATTATATGATGATCAAAATAAATGTATCTAAAGATGCCCTTTTTGTCCTGAAAAAAATATATAATTTGTGTGGGTTCAGTAAATTATAGCTAAACACAAACAATGCAGCCATTGTCACGAAGGGTACAAAATTTGAAAAACAGTCCAGTCACGAAGGGTTTAAGAAAACAGGGCACCCCTGATCTCTCCTCGTTTACGTCACATGAAGAAAACATTCTCATATTTTACATGAATAGCAGAATATAATGTAGCATTAGATAACAGCAAACCTATATACGGCCTCTCTTTATGCTGTGCATTTCTCTGTAACCTCAAACCTTTAAAAAGCGTATATATACAACTTAATGGAGATGTAACAAAGTACTTCCTTTCTAACCATGCAATGAGGTTGATAACAGCACAAAACATCACATGTTTCACAAGCATTAATTTAAGTTATTTTTGTGCATGTTTTTTTTTTATAGTGATTCAGTTGACATTTGAAGACTTGGAACACTTGATGGCCTTTCTCCGATTGGTACAAATATATATTTGGTGCCTGTTTAGAAAGCAAGGGCAAATTTGCATAAGAACACAATTATAATTTGTTCAGTGGTGTTGATATATTGAGAGTTTCTAATAGCAATACAGTCCATTTGTAAAATATAGGCCGAAAATAATTTTAAAACACATGGAAATGCATCCAGACAATTGGACCTCTTGACATCTAAAAGCAATCCATGGCAAGAGGGGTATTGAAATGGAAATTAATGTTTTCAAGGATCTTCACTATGCTATTGTGTTTGTTAGTAATGGCCATGATACAACGCATAACCAGACACAGGAATGTGAACAGGATTTTCATAGCAAACCAGCTGCACACAAGCGGAAGATCACAGTGCCAAGCGTCGGCTGAACTGCGGAAACATGTTCATTTGAGTGATGAATCACTATTCACTATCTGGGAATCTTATGGATAAATCTGGGTTTGGCGGATGCAAGGAGAACGTTACCTACCGGAATACATACTGCCTACTATATAGAAGAAAGAAAGGTCTAGGGCTGATTTTCAGGGTTTGGGCCCCTTAGTTCCAGTGAAGGGTAATGTTAATGCCACAGCATACAAAGACAGTTTACACACCTTTATGCTTTCATCCCCAATGAACTGAAACGCCAATGGAGAGCCAGGCCTTTTCAGCCAACATCAGTACCTGACTTTACAAATACTCTTTTGGATGAATAGGCAACAATTTCCATAGAAACACTTCAAAATCTTGTGGAAAGCATTCCCAAAGAGTGAAAGTTCTTATAGCTGTTTTGTTTACTCTGGGTTCAAGAAATGCTGTTACTGAGACTCTAAATGTCAAACATGTATTCATTTGCCATTCCAATTCATTAAAAAAAAATCCAAAATAAAATCTTTATTTTTAGAGTTATCTGACTCGGTATTGATTATCAGTTTCTTACATTCATAAACAATTATTAAAACATTGTATCTCTATGAAATGTTAGCTTCAGAAACAGAGCTGGGGATTCACAGCTTTCCCGCTGAAAATAATGGGAGTCCAAGATTGAAATTTAGACCGGTACCAACCATTAAAATAATAATAAATGATACGGTATAAATGTAAGTGAAAATGCACTACTTAGAGATGGTCAGTGTGCTAAATGTCCCTATAATCTATGCTTTTTATAATCCCTCCAAAATGCTTCCTGCTGACACCACATGCACCGGTATGGACTAATGCCTGAAAATTGAAGCAAATGACTTTAATGCATAGGTGTAAGAAGTTAATGCTTTAGCTTTCCTACACAATTATATTGATAATAAGACCCCCCGCATGATTTTCCTCTTATGTCTCATACGCCCAAGGAATTTTAAGGAGGTAGAAATACCATATATTAACATTTATGGACTCTTTCTTGTTTTTCAGTCTGGTAAGTTCCCAGCTTCAAACATGCAGGGAAATTCTGAAGGAATTAAGACGGTCTGTAAATATATTTATGGTAATGTATATAGTAAGAAAGAGCTACCATTAGGGGTATCCATAGCATAGAGGGCTGGTCCCAGACTACAATAATCATGGCTTAGCCTTGTGCTTTTTTTGTGTGACTTTGTCAGTCCTTGGTCTTGTCTTAGATTCAGTATAGCTATATGCCTATCCCATGGATGTTTAAATTCCGTCACTGTATTAGCCTTTACCACTTTTGATGGGAGGCTGTTCTATTCATCTACCACCGCTCGTTAATAAAGTAAAGAAAAAAAGAAATACAGCTACTGGAGATTTCATTATAGCAGCGAACACACAGCAGCTCCCCTCTCAGATCTAATTGCTTAGGATTTGTATCTTGGGTTGGATTTTGGCTTCCTGCAATATGTCTCACATACTATACTTTAATCATGTGTTCCCTTTGCCACATGCCATAGTAGGTTTATAGTAATATAAGCAGATGGTTTAGTTTTGGAGAATACAAAATCACAAAATCATGCAGATAAATTATAATGAATGTAGTGATTTCTTTTATTATGACTTCCAGTTGTTGAATCCTCTAGGCAGATGCCTCCTAAAAGTTAGCTGGTTCAAGCCTCTCAGTTTGGAATAATGGAATCCAGCATTGTGTATTTGTAACAAATTAGCTTATTTCATGCCTGGTCTTGCCAGAATGCTTTAAAATGAAATATCAAGGCAGCTGTAAGTGCAAGGTGGCAGTTCTTAATGTTACTTGTGCCATGGGAACATTCTGTCTTCACACCTCCAGAGGTTGATAAACGTGTGCTCTACCTCGTATCTAGAAAATACTGTGGTTCCTGGTTTATTGCTAAAGTTTTGCTGAACCTGAAGTGATTCACTATGGTTTTTTAGGTTAAGAAGGCAAGGTTTACTCTGTCCTCTCATGTCCACCAATTGTGTTTCCTATGGGAGAGGCTCTAACACGTTTTCATTGTACTTTCATGAAGATAAATTAAACCAAATAGTACATTTCTTTTACCATTGTCAAGCTTCTCTTTCACTCTGTTCTGGGAAACCATAAAACCTAATTAATCCTTAGTAGTTTTATAGTTTATAAGTACCACATGACCCTAGCAATGCAGAGATTAAAAATAACTGCCCTTTATATTTAAATACCGTATTTGCTCAATTATAAGACAACCCTGATTATAAGACGACCCCTCAAAATCAAAATATTAATTTAGGAAAAAAACAAAAAGCCTGAATATAAGACTACCCTATAGGAAAAACATTTTACTAGTAAATATTAATGTAAACTATTTTTTCATATTTAATAAAAGCTATGATCCCCAAAAATGCCTTATACCCCCCTATTTGCCTAGCTAACAGCAATCACACTCCTATCAAGCCAAGGCAGTCAGTACATGCTGGAACCTGGGGATGATAGTAGTGTGATTACAGCCTCCCTATGCCATGTTACCACCCCCACCCCCTTACACATCCATGCTATCACACACACTCATTCACAAACATTTAAATACTCATTCATTCCATTAATCACACATACTTCACACATTAATTACAAAAACCCTCCCCCACCCCCTTACCTGAACTGCAGATCCCCCACTCGCAGACTTCTGCTGGGGCCCAGCTGTGCGAGCAACTTCTCTGGCCCCGCCCCCAGAGGAAAGAGGGGGGAGGCAGAGTTATGTGAGGACTGTGCTAGCTTCCTGTTCTCCTGCGACGCTGCTCACGACCATAGCCCGGTAAGCAGCATGGCCCCAGCAGAATGAGGTCTGATTAGAAGACGACCTCGATTATAAGACGAGGGGTATTTTTCAGAGCATTTGCTCTGGAAAATACCTCGTCTTATAATCGAGCAAATACGGTACATTGAAAGCCTGTGGCCAATGCAATGGTAATTCTTATAGTTATATAGATACACAATATGGACAAAAGTAGTTGGTCCCCCTTTTGCAGACATTACAGTCTCCACTCTCCTGGGAAAGCTTTCCACAAGATGGTGGGGTGTTTCTGTGGGAATGTTCCCCTTTCATCCAGTAGAGCATTTGTGAGGTCAGGCACTGATGTTGGACAAGAAGGCTTGGGTCGCAATCTCCAACCATGTCTTTATGGACCTTGCTTTATGTACTGGGGCATAATCATGCTGGAATAAATAAAAGCCTTCCCCAAAAATAGCATTGTCCAAAAATTTGTCTAACTGTGGACTTAGATGAAGATTGTCTCATATTTTAAATGGTAATTCCAAAGAGTCCACTTACCTTTTCCTTGCTACTGTGCGTATATATATATTTTACTGGATAAAATATGAATGTAAATCCAGTTTTCAAAGCTAGATACAGTTTTAAGATGACTCTGGCAAATAGTTCATTTTGCTTTAATCAGTAGTAGAATACAGTGGAAATAGACCAGCATGGGCATCAATCATATCTTGCTATGTCAGTTTTATATATTTTCCAGATCTACATTGTGGGATAAAAAGGGTCTTAGATTAGAGTGACAGTGATGTAAAGGTCAGAAGAAAGTAATATCAATGAAATAAAGATATGACTGAAATGCCATTTTTAACAAGGCTTTGACCTTTGTGCTCATCCCTCAATAAACCAAAATCTTCTTAATAAGTGAGAAAAAAGAAAGAATGATGAAGGCGCTAACAAGAAAAAAAATCTGGAGTTTGATGTAAAATTAAAATGGCTCAGTGATGCCTCTCATGATGCTAATGCTTGTACATAATACAAGGAATATACTGTATGCCTGCTATATCTGGAGTAAAGGTACAATCATGTCTTCTTGCCTAACCAGCAATATTCTTTGCAAAGGACATTTGGGAAGTGCAACATAAACAACATTGACTTCCACAAGGCTGGTGCCTGGGTTCGGACACTTTGCCTACCCCTGTGGCTAATGCACGCCTTTCATTGACACAAGCAATACTTTTCTCAGAAATACAGCTAGTTGGTCCAACAGCAGTCTGCCTACCAGACAGATCTTCTGAGCATGATGCTACATTCATTGGGGACACACGGACACGTTCCAAATGGATTTTCTCCCTGCTTCAGTATTTGTCCTGTTGGAACCTGTCCATTTTAATAGCATGGGATGCTGCTGACAGGGCTAGACTGGACTATTGGGATACTGGGGGGTTTCTCAGTAGGTTTCCTCCCCTGGCGCCGGTCCTGAGGCCAGACATCTATCTACATGTGTGGCCGTGACAAATGAAGCTACAGGAGCCAAATAGATAATTACTCCCACTGCGCGTATGTCAATCAGCGCAGCACCCGATATGACATCATATTCATAAAAGCGAGGCTGCGAGTACAGATGCGAGCACCATTGATGAAAGTTGTGGGCCCATGGCATGCAGGGACTGAGAAAGCTACGAGTGAGGTTAGTGGGTGGGACAGAGAGTATGTATGTATTTTAGAATGAGAACATTTTAACATGTGTGTTAGAACATGAATGTGTAAGTGTATGTGAGCATGAATGTGTAAGTGTTTGTGTGTAAGCATGGATGTGTAAGTGTTTGTGTGTAAGCATGAATGTGTAAGTGTTTGTGTGTAAGCATGAATGTGTAAGTGTTTGCATAAGCATGAATGTGTAAGTGTTTGTGTGTAAGCATGAATGTGTAAGTGTTTGTGTGTAAGCATGGATGTGTAAGTGTTTGTGTGTAAGCATGGATGTGTAAGTGTTTGTGTGTAAGCATGAATGTGTAAGTGTTTGCATAAGCATGAATGTGTAAGTGTTTGTGTGTAAGCATGAATGTGTAAGTGTTTGTGTGTAAGCATGGATGTGTAAGTGTTTGTGTGTAAGCATGAATGTGTAAGTGTTTGTGTGTAAGCATGAATGTGTAAGTGTTTGTGTGTAAGCATGGATGTGTAAGTGTTTGTGTGTAAGCATGGATGTGTAAGTGTTTGTGTGTAAGCATGGATGTGTAAGTGTTTGTGTGTAAGCATGGATGTGTAAGTGTTTGGGGCAAAGATGGCACAGGCAGACTGGGGGACTGACAAGCTGTTTAGCAAAGATGACACAGGGGAGGCAGCAGTTTTTAGTTACACCACTGCTATTAGCACTCAATGAAAGCACAGCTAAAAATGAAGAAGCCACCAGGCAGTGCCAAATTTAGCTGGGCCCACACCCCCTTGCTCCCCTCGTTCTTCTGCCACATTCCGATTGGTTACTTAGGCCATGAATACCTTTATACTCTACTGTACTTGGAGTCATGCTGCTTTAGAATGATTATTAGATTATGTAGACGTAAACGGTCCGGAATGGCCATCTGGCACAACTTCACTCCAGTAGCAGATGGGGTGCTGCAGGGTGCCGCCACCGGCTAGATATATTTGGACACACACTATGCGAGCATAAAAACATAGGGTGTGACGTCTTATATATAAGCTGCCACACTAACATCACTGGTGGCCACTGGCCTTAAAGCAGCACGGCCGCTTCATTGGCCCTAGTCTGGCCCTGGCTATGCATGATTGGTTTTGTAATAAAGTTTTGAAAATAAAGTTTATATTCTGCACAGCTATTTTGTTACGTGCGTCATAACTCTGTACAACCTGTTAAAAGTATTGAACCTTCAGGAAGATTCAATCTTCTCAGGTGACAAGACAGTGCAGTTACTGATTTTTCCCCCCCAAAAGAATTAAGAAAATTGTTTTTCCAATATTGAGGAAATTGGCAGACACTACAGCTACAAACGGAATACAGCAACATATATGAGTTTAATGTAACAGAACTGAAAGAGAAATATTACACACTTTAGAGACACTGAGATAGAGGCGTCTGCACCTGATTCAAAGGGTTTTTTTTTTTAGTTAATGGAGAACTGAGATGATTCAGAGAGAGTAAGGAACGGCAGCTCCACTCCAGACAGAGTATCAAAGAAGCAATTTTCCTGCACTCAGGGAAATGAGCCCTGTCAGACAGAGCCCGTGGAATATTCGATTCTCTACGACATCTCTGAAATCTCAAATAAACCTTTGGAGCGAGAACGGGACTCATGACATATGGCTGGCTTAAGGCTCTCTCTTCCTGTGCAGAGCTGTTCTGATTGCCATATGGTGTTTGAATAATGGCAGAAAAGCACCCAAATAAAAAAAGTCAAGAACAAATACGTAGCTCAAGTGAGCTACCTGCCGTCTAAGAAGTTGTGGCTCTACATGATCAAACGTCACGGAGGATAATGTCACAATCTGCGACAATTGAATACACTCATAAGCACACAAAAAAATTAAAATAAATATCAAAGCTGTGAAAATTCCTTGCTGTGATTAAGATCAGAAAGAACGTGTACATTAATAGCAACGGAACCTATTAAAGATAATGCAAGGCTGTGTTGCAGATGTTAGAGGTTTTCTACAATATAATTGCAAAACATTATATAAAACATTATACAATTAAGGAACCTGTTTCAAGATGTTTATATAAGATCAGAATAACATTTAGGTGACAGTTTATGTAATTGCAAGTGTATTTATGTTAAAATGTGTTATTCGAAAGCAAAAGCCACATTTTGCTATTTTGTTGTTGTGTCAATCCCTCATGATGCCTACGTAGCATGCTGAAGGTAATGAGAGTTGGTATGGACTCGCAACAGCTGGAGGAGCAGGCGTTCAACATATTTGTTCCTCATTAAAAAAAAAACTCTGACTTTTTATATTTATATATATATATATATATATATATATATATGATAGTTAACCACTAATTGATTGGCTGAGCATTGCAGGAGTTGTAGTTAAACATCAAAAACAATTGGAAGTGACACATTTTCTACTTAAGAGGAAAGCAGAATACTTTAAAAAAGATTTTGCTTGGTGTAGATAAAGTGTGTAAAATGTCCAGTAAAGGAGTAGCGGATGTTCTATATAGGAAGAGTCCCTTAACTGCTCTTTACACAATGGTTTTAATGTAGAGACAATGAATTCAGAGGTTACCCACAGCAAGGATGAAGGGCGGATGTGTTCAAGGGATGCTTCACAAGTCATTTTAATAGCCATTCAGGTGAAGGCTTTATGGAAACAATATGGCACAATTCTTTTTTATTGTTAGATTTTATACGAGTTATCTTGTTATTCTGTCATAGGAATTATGGGCAGAAAAGTGCTCTAACATTCAGAACAAATTAACCTCTCTTTGGGTTGTCTCAGCTCACTTAACCAGTGACTGGTAGGGCAACAAGACCATCCTGTGCTAGCGTCTGATCGTATGTTCCATGAACAAATTGAACTGTCTTCCATTTTTAATGGGAATTATCCATCCCCGAACCTGTTTATATGCCTTTTCTGCAGGTACTACATGATATTGCTTCTTTCAATACATATGAGTGATGATCTGTGTACCAATCTGCGTGCAGTTATTATTATTATCTTTTATTTATATAGCACCAACAATTTATGCAACGCTACTAACAATACAATATTCAAGGGGTCTGACAAGACTTGAATTGACAGACTAAGAAAAATACATACATTAGGTGGAGAGCGCTTGGCTCGCACGCTTACAATCTTGATGGAATGGGGTGACAAACATAAGGCACAGAGGAAGGGTGAGAGGTGGTGTGGGGGTATCAGTGATGGGGTGAGAGGTAGTGTGGTGGTCGTGTCAATGATAAGGAAGTTCTAGTAGCTGAGATGGTGCAGCTTCTCTGAAGAAGTGGGTTTTGAGATGTTTCTTGAATGTTGGGAGGGAGGGTGAAAGCTGAATGTTGGGTGGAAGTAGATTCCAGAGATATGGGGCAGCCCGAGTGAAATGTTGTAGATGGGAAAAGGAAGAGGCAATAAGTGAAGAGGAGATCCTTAGCCCACGGGAAAAACATAAGGATCGAGTAGGGAAGCATTTGTTTATAAGGGCGAGGGACTGAATGTGAGGGAAAAAGCAGAGGTTTGAGTCAAGGCATCGGGCCTGGTTAGACAGATAGTCATGTTGTATCAGTTATATGGTATTGATTATAACACCAATTCAGTTTAATTATATTAAATACATTTCAATTTATTTAGGTATAAATTATTATTAGGTATTATATTTCCTCTGGGAGAGTTGATATTTATTCATATTCTTTATCTTTATGACATTTCAGCATAATTTGTTACATAGCAGCAATTAAGTGCAGCTCTACTCCAAGTATCCATGTTCCTTAAAAGCCACAGGACGACAAAACCTCAAATGAAACATTTATCCAATAATGTCCAATGTATCCTTTATGACTCTGGATTACATTGTGGGAACTTGTGGGGCTCTGAAGGAAGGGTTTTTTATTTATAATGATGTTTCATCTCTCTTTAGACAATGTGGTTGTTTTTGTGTTTATTTTTATAAAATACTAAAAAAGTGAGGGAACAGCTCACTGCCTTCTAGGAGCAAACAGCACATTATCACAAAAAACATCATTATTTATCCATTGAAGAAGATGCCCGTGAGGTGACATGTTTTGTACCCCCAGACACATGCTTTGCACCCATAAAAGCAGGAACCAAAGTATGATTATCTTATTAATATCCCATTCATAGTTAATACCAAGTGTAAAAGTCCAGTCTAAGTGTTGCAAGTGGATAGAGAAAGAAGAGAGAACAAGACCAGGCGAGCAAAAGAAGTGGAGCTGCGGAAAAGGAGATAGGGACAAGGGAGCAGTCATCAGGGAAGGTAGGAAGACACAAAGAGAGAGAGTGAATAAGAGTGTGAGAGAGCAAGAGAATGTGAGAGAGCGTGAGAGAGTGAGAGTGTGAGGGAGCATGACAACAAATTTTATTTCAGAATGGAAAAAGCCCTCAGAATTTTGTCCGAACCGAAAGGCCAGGAGACTAAATTTGTTGTCTGGAAATGAATGGGCCAAAAATGAAACAATACACTTGTCTGAATTGTTTTTTGTCCATTTTCACAAGTCTAGGAATCAAAATCACAAGGCAAGCTTGACTGGGTAGTAAAGGGACAGCAATCGGATGAAGTCTGATAGACAAAGGGAACAGCACCCCACACAACTCAAGATCAAATAATTGTTCTGGAGGCCCTGTAACCAGCTGTGATACCTAGATCTGATCCGTTTGACAGGGCTGTTTCATGCTATACATGTCTCTTTTGGGGGATGCCTATAATACATGTAGCTGTGTATATTCCATATACAACTCTAGTCTTTGGGGGTAAGTAAATAGGCATCTATACTCTCACAGCACAACATTTATGGTTGTAAGGATCAAAATAATTTGTATTTTTTATGCTGAGCATAATAGATAAAATGTGACGCTGAGTTTCAGCAGTCTTCCTGCATGTCACCTACTGCATGGGTTTCTTATGAATAGGAGTGGATTAAGAGCTGAACTAAACAAGCATTTGCCCTGGGGCTCCAACCTATCATGGAACCGGACAAAACCACCAGCATCAGTTCATTTGTCAGCTAGTTAGTATTAAAGTTTTAAATCTACATGAAAACGACCTGCAGTTTGTCCTACTTAGCCCTCTTACTACGGAAGATTAAAAAAAGCTGGATTACAATCACCACTGTCCTGAGAATGTTCAAAATGACAGCATAACATCCAAAGGTAACAGGTCACTACTAGAGATGGGTGGCAAAAAAATTAGTTTTTAACCATAAAGTATGATTATGCATTTGTTGAATGACCCAATCGCTACATGAAAACACGTGTCTCAATAAGTGCAACTTGTGCAGCGATGTTTGTTGTTAAACAAGTTGGCTTCTGCCCTGTTTGACATATAATATAATTTTCTGGGGGGTTACTTTTCATTGTGATTCCAGGAGATGGATTTTCAATATTTTGCCCTCTAGTCACAATTATTCATTGTATTCTCACAATTAGATTGTGCCCTATTGTCCCTTTGTACATAGCCTCAGCCCTCAGCTATGTTCTTAACACTCCCACGCACATAAGCTTGCGTTCACATAGTTGAAGGTTATGATGCAGCACTTGACATAGTCACAATACCTCAATTACTATTAGGTACAAAACGCTGATGTTTGCTCTGGACTTGATGACTGCTCGAATAAAAAATAAATAGAACGGAATAATGTAATAAGTAAACTGTTTCATATATATTTGAAAACCGAGAAATATTGGCAGAAAAAGTATAAAAACAGAGTTGATGGGCAAACAAAATCCATTAGATTTAGAATTACGTTTGAAGGATTGGGCTTGTGAAGAACAATATGTTGATTTTCATATTCAAGCGAAAAGATAAAGAGCTTGTCTGGGTGACCTGATAGAAGGTTAATATTATGTCTACCCAGGGACTAATTAGATAAATGAACAGACCACAAACAAAGAACGTTTTCACTAATATGTTTCAGAGGATCTCTAACAGGAGGATGTTCTTTAAAAATCTAGCTCACTGTGAGCAGAAGTGGGCAGCCTCTGGTTTTGAAGCAATTGCGGATTGAGGATTGTATGATGCATCCTACTACCTAAAGATTAACTTCTCCAAGTCTGAGTTTCTGGATATTCCTTCTTTTCCGTTATTTTTAGTTTCTGATACCACTGTCAAAAATTCCACAATCAACCCCACAGCCCAAGTTGGTCTCCATTTATGAAATATGTCTTAATGTGCTCATTCCTCACACAAGATACAATTAAATACTATTTCATTCTCTTTTGATATCCTGTCTGGATCATTGAAACACAAATCCATTTGGAACACCTCTATGTATCTCATCGCTCCTCATCTGCTGCCCCACTGTGTTAGTCTATAATCTGGCTCTCCTTACCCTCCAAAATAAAAATGTAAACACCTGACCCTTGCTTAATTACAAAGCTCTTAAAATCCTGTAATCCTCTATATTTCTTGTCTGCTTCTCCAAGTACGCTTCAAGCTATCGCTCCATCCGTGATTTGCTTTTCTTCTCAACTGTTATGACATCTTCCCACTTGCATATCAAGCATTTTATCTATGTTGTACTTATTCTCTAGAATTCCCTAACTTTTTCCATCAGACTCTGTTGTCTATAAATATGTTTAACGTACATACAATACCATTTCACTTATGCACAATGCATAAAATTGCACCTGTAACATTCACATTATTTCTGACACCATTGATATATAAAGCCCTTTTTCTCATATGAAGCACTTGACTCATTATCCAGATTATTGGGAAGTTTGATAAAGGAGAATGATGATGGATAATTGATGCTAGTGAAAGTGGTTATTTAAAACTGTAAATGAAAAAGGAAAGTTAGAATAGGTTCCAAACTATTTTTATGCGTTACATTATATTTCTGGACAAAACAAAGAAAAAAATCAATATTAAATGAAGATCCTGAATTTAATTGGATTTAAGTAAATATACAGATTCAATTGGCATTTTGCTTTTCAGTACAGCACAGATCGATCTGGAGCTGAAGGTGTTAAGCATGTCTAGAAGAATGTTAGGACATTTGGTTTGTGTGAATAATACCAGGGTGTAGAATTGTTCATTAATATGTTATACTTTTTGTCCGGACTTTCTTTGGTGCTGAGAGTATCAGAATCACACATCCTGCCCAAAGCCTTTATACATTATTTTAAATCCACCTCTCTCATTTGACATAGACCTTCGTCTGTAAGTCTGACGTTCACTCCCATCTAATTAAGATATTTCCTGATAATAGGTGAGTAACAAATGAAACCACCCTATATTATATTGAAATGTAAATGGTTTAACTATGGTTATATGTTACCCTTTGACAAGCATTCTATGGCAAGATTTATATGATCTTTGGGTTCTTTTTTTATCATATATTGCATATTAACTTGAGTAATACAGAAGAAGGGATATGTGTGTTCCATTAGTTGTAACTGCGCACTGATAGTAAAGCTGTAGTAAAATGTCTGCTCAAACCATGAAAGATATTACGAACCATGTGCTCTTCACAAATGAAAGCAAATCAGCATGGTATGTTTAGCTAGTTTAGCCGCTATACTGAAACATCATAAATTCCCTTAGACCATACATAACCCCATTTAAACAGCAGAGCGCTTTCTGGGTTTTGGTTTAATGGAATAACTATCCTAAGGGTTGTCCACTATTTTTCTCATGCTTTTTTACTCTATTTGTTTATGCTATAATATTTAGGTGAATATATCCCTTTGAAAAACCTAGTGTTTGTATGGTGAAGGAAAGGTTAACCTCTCTCTCTTTCTAGTAAACGGAGGCTAATGGCAGGTAATGGTTTTTAAGGAGCAAGATGCTCATGGAGGGGAGTTTAAGGGGAGGTATATTATCTACTTATGCCCTGTATACAAGGATATCTCCTTACAGGGTGTGTGCTGTGCAAACCAACCTCTTGATCTGTGATCTCCTGGGAAATTACAAGCTAGTTGGTTATTCCTTTGTAAACCAAGATGTTGGTATACATCTAGGATTTTACTTACCTGTGTTGAAAACTCATTTACAGACTCCACAGTGAAAAGTTTATTAAAAGTTTCTTTTTGTTAATTTAAGAAATAGTTTTATTAATGTATTTGCATGGAAATGCTTGTTCAGGTGCCTTCAATGGCCCACTCTTGGCCATTCAGCAGTTTCAGCATTTCCCAAAAATGTTTCATAGAAAGCTTGAGCAAAACTTTAATGGACCAACTTCCAAAGTAATTATTATCGCAAAACACAGCTGGCATTCATATTAGAGCTCCCTCTACTGGATGAGTTGAACCTCACAGAGGCTAATTCACAGACTGCAATACTGATCACAGATATGGAATTGCTCTCAGTAGTGCCCTGATAACTTAACTAAACTTAGCCAGTAGACGATTCATTTCACTGTCATACAGCCACTGTGGCATAGAGCTTTTTAAATCAGCTTTCCTAACTGAGTGATTAGAAGGTTTTCCTCTATGGATCCTGAACAGCTCTCCTACCCAGTCATGCAGCGGGTTTTTTATTTTAGCTTAGCTGCTCTTTCTATCCTTATTAGTTCACCCTGTCACTATGCTCATTAGGAGGCCTACAGTCCATCCATCACCATATGCTGCAATGGGCAATATGTAACAAAACAGGCAGAAAGAAAGCTTAGGCTAAGCAATAGCTGGCCATGATTACTTTTTTCTCTCGCTATTGAGCAAGCCAAATGTTCAGTTCAGACTAACAAAATATATCTATTAAGAGAATGTCACCAGAAGGTCTTCATCCACCTCTTTAGAAACCTTGCATCACTCAATGTTCATCAAATAAGTAAAAATAATAATTTCAATCTGGCATTATCAAGATAAGGGTTTTTAGGTAGAAGGTGTTTACAGAGTGCTTGGTTTATTTGTTCTATTTACTGACTTACAGAAACACTTCTACTGTTGATGAAAAATATGAAACCTTTTCTATCCCTGCTATAATATGATACACACTATTAGTCACAATATAAGCAGCAATGACTTGGTTGTTGTAATTGTGTGTCCCTTTGTTTGCATCCTGAACCTACAATATTTCAAGCTATAAAGCACTACTATTCCAATAAGGTCAACTTTAAAAATAGTGTGTTCTGCTCCAAGCTACTGCAACTGGAAAATCTTAATAAGTCTCCATTATCTTCAACATGAAAGCTCCAAGCCAATGTGACATTTTTATTGATGTTTATTTTTCTGGTGGCAATTTTAGTGAATATATATATATATATATATATATATATATATATATATATATATATGGCTTGCATATGAGTATAGCACTCAAAGGGTCAATGGTTGTCCAATCTTTTCCTCTCTTGAAACTTTTTTTTTGTATAATGTATTGGCCCTCTGTATCCACGGTACTATGTATTCCACAAATGTATATAAATTTTCCCCTGTTTGCCAATTGAACAGAGAAATCCAATAACTGCTGGAAAAACAGAACAATGGGCTATTTATCAACAAACGCCAGCATAGCTCTTCATTGGTAAATGAGCTTTTTATGTGAAGAACGGACGATGCATAGGGGCTCATTTATCAAAGTCTCTATTCTTCTGAAATTTGGTATAAAAAGTTGTACCATGTTTAGTAAAAGGTCTTTTATGTAAACTGCCTCAAAAGTGGATCTCAGAAATTACATGAGTATATATATATATATATATATATATTTAATTGTAACTCACTATATTGTTTACGTATAGGCTGATATTAGTTCTGGGGGAGTTAAGTTTAAAGAGAATCATACCCCTGGAATTATTTGTCAGATACCGTATACTGGGAGCTTGTACACTTTAGAATATAAACAGTCTAGAATAATTTGGGGCTTGTAGCAATTTGGAGAATTTCACCTATATGTGTCTATCAAATATATAACTACCACTTTACTAGCATATAATTCTGATTATAATTAATATTGCCCCCAAAACCCACAGGGATTAATTGTATTATGTTAGTATTTTAAAGCCACTTGTGTGTCAGTTTAAAGACAAGGGACACAGATGTGTTTTAGGGGCTTTGAAGCTGTACATAATAAAGTGTTTTATTGTAAGAACTTTAGTGTTCATATTAACTTTCATCCTAAGCATGACTACAGCTAAATGAACTAATGCTTCAGTCTTCTTTTTTTTGTATTACTGTGTACTGTTCATATTTTGAGGCATCATTTGCTTCCAATCTTTTCACATAAGATTTACAATGCGGTGTCACATCAATGTTTAAAAAGATTCTGTGGGAGTTATTACCTCTCAGCTGGTGGAAATGGCTGGCAGTCTGTTATAAGAAGCTTTGTAACTAGCAAGGGTATATTTGGATAAAAACAGAGAGATCATGATTATATTTTTTCAAATGAATATTTGCTTCTGTATTAAATTGTGCAAGCGCAGTTGGAGTTCTGTTATAAATACAACCGTGGCCTTTTTGTCCTTCTTAAAACGGGTTTGAATTCCCAAAAAGAGAAGTTTTATTTAAGTCTCCATGCGGCAACATATTTTCAACTATGAATATAATACTCCAAATTTAGACTAATTAATAGCTAATATAATAATAGTTTACTGCATTATATATTGATTTACGCACATTAGCACTCAAAAGGCTAAGTCAATTCTTCTATTCAATTAACCTAGTTGTCTATGGTTACATTGACCTATCCAAAGTGACGCACTTATATATTAATTTACACTCCTTGGCAAACAAAGGGTTAAGACCAATGTTCTTTTAATGTGAACCCTGCTGTCCATTCTGGAACACATTTTCATGGCAAACCTGACATCCAAAACTCTTTTATATGCAGTGAATGCATATATTTCTTAAAAGCCTTTGATGTAAGTGGCAATGTTTCTTTGTAAAATGAACTTGCTTTACATTGCCATAGGAGATACCTAAAAGTGTGTTAAGTGCTTTGCATTGCTCATAGATGACCAGCTTTTTGGAAACAAACAACTGTCTATGATATAAAAATGTAATCATATTTAAGGAATTCTATCACAGTGGCTTCCTGTTTATTGGTTTAACAAATATACTTTCTGAAAATTGTTTTTGCTCTGTGCTCATAATCAGCTCATCCGGCAGAGAGAGTAATAAATTACACAGAGCTGATACACTGAGTGACAACTGTTTTCTAGCCTTATTACTTTTTAGAAGGACACTAATTTCATACTCGATTTGAAAGATGTTTTTCAAAAAATAGTAAAAAAAATTCCCCCAGTAATAATCTATATTAAATACAAGGTCCAAGGTAAATACAAGGTCCAACCCCAAACAAACTCCATGGGGGTATATATATATATATATATATATATAGTAATATATATAGTTATATATATATATATATATATAGTAATATATATAGTTATATATATATATATACTAATATATATAGTTATATATATATATATATATAGTTCCATAAGTCACTTTTAAAGTCACTGTGCAAGTAATTAAGCCATTTCTAGCCACAGATAAACAAGAGTAATATATATATAGACAATAGAATAGATAATAGATTAGTAATAATCATAACAAAAAAAGCAAACACTCCAACTTTTGCATTCACACTCATGGACACAGCCAATACCCCTTCTACAAATGTCTGTTCCTTCTCAAGGAAAGTATCTCCAAACTTAAAAGCAAGTAAGCTTTAAAGGGAGTGCTTTTCCTTTATTTCATTTTTACAAAAGTTTCCCCATAACCAGATGGTTTCTTGGGAAATCCCAATAACCAGATTTAAAAAAAAATGTTAAAAAAATTACAGGATGTAATATTTCACAAATGAAGTAAATCATGTGCCAATAACTTAATTAATTGTGCACCAGAGTGAGAGCAGAGTTCACTGTTGAAACGAATTGCAGCATAAAATTCTATTATTTCGAGGCAAATGATTAAATGCCATTTCATTTGCAACAAAATGAGATTATCTAAAAAGAAGTAATTATAAAGTACCCCAGGCACTTTACTTTAGAATAGACATATCTATCAAGCTCAGAACCTTCCAATGGAATCCAATTTTTCAGTTTAATAGAAGGGTGACTTATTGAAAAGCATCAGTCAAGGGGATTTATATATAAAAAAACAAACTCTATGAGTAAATAACACACAAAAGGGATAGAGAATCTGGAGTTAAGTGAAAACAAGTAGCTACAAATAAAACAATGGCAGTTATCTGCTGCATTCTCATAGGAACTTGCAGGCATCCTTTGAAGAATTGTAACACATAAGTATGTGATGGGATGACATCTAACTAAAGAAGCATGTTTGAAAACAATGAGAGATTCCAAGGCTGGCTGATTGAACTGAATTCAAGCAGGGACATCAAATGACCAAGAAAGTCCTTACCTTGAGAATGGATGTGCACCACAGATGCTAACATAAAGCACACAGCATACATGTTCTTATGATAATCTCCTTAATGCTGGGAACAGCCTCTTCTTTCTACCTTCTTTGGGGGGTTTTTTCTCCAATACTTTGGAAGCAGAAAGACTGATCAAGCTGTGGAAACGAGCTGCATTGAATGAAGCACCCGGGGGCTGCAAGTGCTTGGTAGAGAAGGGAGGGAGAAGCAATTACCCAAATAAAAAAAAAAAGAGCTGGGGAGGAAAAAAAAGAGCTGGTTGTGGTTGTTGTGAGAGAGGCTGGCAGTTGTTTCTTGGTGTAATTGCAATCAGATGTAGTGAGGAGGAAGCTTACATGTCACTGCTCGAGCTGGGAGAGGATTGCTGCCTCTGGATCAGTCAGCACCTCAAGGAGCGTTCAGCACCACGGACAGCGCCTAGCGTCTACACGAGGAATAACTTTAACCAACGAGGGGCTGAAACGGACAGCTCCTATATCAGCAGCCAATGGGAAACGCAGGACACGGCCACGCCCCTAACCCGTTCACTGTCACAACGTTTAAAGGTGAATGTATTGCTCGATCGGTAGCAAGGGGCATCGCTGCTGCCCGTGCACGCATAGCAGCGCCGAGTATCGCGCCCCCTTATCCTCATTCATGCATGGATTTAGTGTATTCAAGGCACATTATGTTATGCAGAGTTTTACACATATTAATTCGGTAAAAATATATGCATTAAAAATATGATTTCTTGTTAAGTATTCTATGTTAGGATTTTAAAGTATATAGAGAAGTCAAGATTCTTTATCTCAATTAGGGACTGTTTTTTAATGGGATTTAAGAAAAAGTTTATTTCAAATGATGAGAAATGTTAGAACACGAGGTTGTTATACTTTATTGAGAGCGTAGTAGATAAGTGGATGAGTTTCCCAGCTGAAGTGGTAGAGGGTAACACAGTAAGGGAATTTAAATATACGTGAATAGGCGTATAACTATCCTGAATCTAAGATGAGGCCGAATATAGATTAAGGGTTGAGTCTCTAAAAGGGGCAGACTAGATGGGCTGAATAGTTCTTATGCTATGTTTTTCAACATGTATTGGGTTTGCGCTAAAGGTGTTATTGGAAATATTAATTGTTTATTTCCCCAAGCATGAACTTTCTAGCACTTACTGAAATGGTAGAATCATTCTCCTAATAATCACTGTTATTATTGGTTTTTACAAACTATCAATAGGTGCTAAAGTGTCAGGACCATTGGAAGCCCCCACAAGATACAGACGAGCACCCATATCAGAGAAGTTTGATGCACTCATCATAAAACTCAAAGAAATGGTGCTATGTAACTCAATATATAATAACCATTAAGATCTTTAAAAGTCATGGGTTAAATAAAGCATCCAGTGTGATTTGTTGGAAACTATATGTAATGACTGATTATGGACATTTATTTCATTCCGAGCCAAGTAAATATCTTTCCCTGAAAACCCTCAACATTCTTCAAAATCTTTTCTAGTGAATGTTTCCTGGTATGCACTCTCTCTGCTTCTCTCTCAGTGAAACCTCAAGGGATTTCCAAGCTACTCAGTTTAATTAAAATAACTGCATAGTGTTAATTGATATGACAAGAAACATCAACAGGAATATACAATAAAGCAGATACAATTTTGTACACCAGTTGTTGGTCAATGAAATGACACGGAGTGAATTAATATAGAAGCCAGCGTGCAAACTACAAGCACTATATATATATATATATATATATATATATATATATATATATATATTCATATTCATATATTCATAGACATATATTACAGTAGTCTTGTATATACAGTATATATATATATATTTCCTTGATTCATAAGGGGCCCAGGGCCCTCTCGCTTCCCGCGATGTTACAGTGTACAGCTCAGTGGTTGATATATTTGTTCTGTAGTTTAGACTCACAGGATAATGAAGATGGCTTTTGAGCATACAAAGGACAATAAATGACTACTTTGCACTCAATAAATGCCAAGGCTCCAGGCAGCTGCATCAGCACCAAACTGTGCTCGAAAAAAAGCTTAATTATCATTATATTATAGTTAAAAGCTTGTGGCAGTAGTATTTAAAGGAATAATTTCTCGCTCATCAAGCCTCCAGAAGAGGGGGAAAAATATTGTTACTGGGTTATTTTTATGGCGATCAGATAGAAAGCTGTACTTAGTTTTGATGCAAGCTCTACTATATAATCCCAGTACTGTCCATTCACATGGAGCACTTTATTTATTTAATTGAAGCCTCCGTAGGTTTCCTTTAAGCCTTCCGTTGATGTCTAAGTGCTGGCTGCAGTATTTCAGTGTGACAGTGCTGGCTATAAAAAAAACCTGCTAAAGAGAGAAGCTGTTTGCCTCATTTCCTAGGAATTGTAAAATATTGAATCTTCTGGAAATTATGTATCCTCAAGAAACTAACATTAAGACACAAGTAACAGATGCGGTTCTCAGGAAGCACATAATTATAATGAAGATTGTATTTAATAGTGGAAGACTGCTGTCCTGGGTCTCTTCAAATATTTAGAGCTTCTCTATTTTTCCAGCTCAGCTTACTGAGTCAGTGAGTTTTCTGGAACGGTAAAATATATATGTCTTATGTATTTATATATTTGTGCGATTATAAAAAAAAATAACTACCGGTATTTAGCTTAGTGAAATATAACTAGATACTATATATTAATTAATATATTCATTCCACAGGGTGCTATGTAGTAAATATCTACTTACGCCTGGAAACAATTTATTGCATGGGGTACTTTACAGGAGCCCTTTCTTTGCTTGTTGTGGTTGGGCCTTGTATAGCCTAAGTGGCTCAGCCTTCAGTTAACAGGTGATATGTTTGAGTGTTAGCTGTTGGGTTAACAGGAATGGAAATTAAATGATGGTATTTTGGTATAACCTCCCAGCTACTCGAATAGCAGTTTAAAAGGACATTGGTTATGTGATAAGTGTCACATGGAATTCATGATACATCTAATGACCAAGTTAAGAGAGCTCAACCAAGTTATTTGTATACTAAAGACCAGTCTTCAATTATATAATGGGAATCACATATTAAGAGAAGGGTTTCACTTGGACAGCCCTGGAATGAAAAGGTAAGGCCCAGATCATTGCTTTTCTTCATTTTCCAGGAAACAATATGTCAGTGGATGTTTTATTTCACATTTTAGCATGGGGGAGAGATTGTGCAGCCTTTTGACTGGTAAAGTGGATGCTTTCTACACTTGCATTCACTTGGAGAGCATGTGAGAGAGGAACAATGTCCAGCGGGGTGGGGATAGAGTTGATGCACCGCACATCGCACTGATGAATGGGAGGAAGGTCATGCTACATTACCAAGGTATGCATAATGCTGGATAATTGCCGTCTGTGGAGATGACCCACAGTCCTATGAGGCCTCGTTCTATGAAAAGAAGATGGCAACCAACACTGTCTGGAGCATTAAAACCTAAGGTGTAACCTGTATATTTGCTATTTTAGTGATGCAAGATTTCCCCCCACTCTCTGCTCTTTTCTTCTTATGGTCTTCTACCCTCTATTTTTGTTTCTGTCACCTCTCCTTTTCTCTTCTTCTTCTTCCATTCTTTTGTCCTTTATTTTCTTTCTTACCTCCCTTCTCCATCCTTCTCTTTCTCTGCTTTCCCTCCTTTTTCTCTTTTGTCATTTGTTTCTTCTATATCTTCCCTCTCCTCTCTACCCTCTCTTCTCTACCCTCCTTTCATTATTTTTTCTCCTGTCTCTTTTCTTTACTCACTCTCCTCTTTTCCTGCTTGCTCCTCTCTGCTCTGCCCCCTTTTCTCTCATTGCGCCTTTCTATCTCCTCGCTTTACTCTCCTCTTTTGTCTCCTCTCCCCTTTCTCTGGACACAACCTTAGTAAAATTATGAATAATTCCATTAGCTGAATCTTTATTTTCTAACAAAATGTGCATCTACAGCAAAGTAATAGATTTCCACGGTATTTCCTTGTAGATCCGGTGTGTGTTGTAGATGCCAGCAATCAAATGCAGATGATGCCTGGCTGGTGTTACATTTGCTGTTCATGTTCTGCATCACTCACGTTAAGAACAAATGTCCACACTCTGTATACTCTGTATACTCTGTATACTCTGTTACGCACCTCGGAAAGTAAGTAATAGTCAACATGTTAAGACTTTCTCTGTTGAAGCACAACAGGTTCACAAATATCATAGAACATGGCTTAAAAATTCCTCCTGTATGATAGTTTGTCACTAATACAATTAATCTAGGCTTATCACCTTGAAGAAAAGACATCTGCGTTAATCAATACAGGATTAACAGACATGCTGCCTGTAAAGTGTGTCATTGGAGACTCAGTAACACGTTTCAACACCAACCCCCTTTCATTTGTTATGATATAGACAATTTGGGCACATATCTCTCCATTTTATAAAACATGTAGCTAATGTCTGAAAGATCGGGTGCATGCTAGGGGATGTGGAATATTATGTACTGTGTAAAAATGACTTTAACAAATGGAATGTGCATGTTATAACCCACGTTTTAATTTTTGCACCTTGATCACCTTTCATACATAACCACTACTTATAGTGATCAATTCAGATAATGTTTAATGTGCCATTTATATTTTACTTATTCCATTCCTACCTTTCATACTTCTGCCTTATTTTTTGTCAGAGGCCAGTACTGCCAAGCGGCCACCCAGCCTCCAACGACTCTACATCAGTCCCCATCTGCTTATAAGTTTACAGTCCCACGTGCACACACACTCTCACTCCACACACAGAAACGTTCTCACTTACACCCCCCTCCTCTTATCACACCCCCATTCTGCATCACTCACTTTATAATTATAATTTAATGTAACTTGCCTTGGTGCCTTTCTTTCCTTGTGCTTGTGCACTGTTTTAAGCTGCCGTGCTTTCACTACTGATATTGTTGTGTTATTTTACTCTGCTATGTGTCTGCCTTCTAGAGTAGGTTTAGTGTTAGGAGTCATCTTTGGCCGGAAATGCCATTGCTTTATCTGATTTAGTTTTTCTTATTAAAGCATCTAAAAGTGAAAAATAAAATATGTTATGTTTAACAACCCAGGCTTCGGCAGAGGGGGCAACAAACTCCAACTTTTGAATCCTGAAAATTGCCTAATAAAATAATACTCTAATTTTCACTTAAACATAAAGGTAATTGAATTTGAAAACAAATATTTAGGATTTCTCAGTGGGTTAATTACCCTCAACAGTTTAAGCCATAGAATGTATTGGAATACAACCTCGCACAGCGATGACCAAGGTAAAGTGAGCATAATATATATGTATATATGAAATTTGTAAACCGAAATATCTTCAATAATTATATCATCCCAGTGATGGATAAAATATAATGTTTTTATATTATTGTAATATACTTACACAGGTCGTGTAAGGTCTTCTTTAAACAGTATGCCCTCCAGACATCTATATATATATGTGAAAAAGAAAACAGAAATCACAACCTGTCATATAATATTAGAAATTCGGAAATAGTGTCTTCACCCTACTTACTAGAACTCTTAGCACTCGTTAGAGAGAGCTTTTTGCAGCACACCACGTTCCAGTATAAAACAGTACTTTAATATAAATAGCCAGCATAAAATAACAATACTGTGTCTGCTTACAGGAGTCTGCACCCGCTACTAACAAATAACACATTTAATTGTTCCTTGGTTAGATCAGGATGTCTGAACTCTGTTAGCAAATTGGGTACAGCAACTGAGAACTGATGGCACCGAGAAGAAAACTAGAGGACAGTTCTATAATGTTTTATTCTTAAGGGTAGTTTATTATTATTATTTACCTTTTATATCTAAAGGATCATGACTCCCGAACTGCATGATCAACATTCTTTTCCTTCTCCTGGGAAGCTACGCACTTAAATATCATACTATGTATTATTTTTTTGTATGTTTTAGAAAATGAATAGTATCAGCTGTCCACTATCTATTAATGATGGTCCAATAAAAAAAGTGTTTTGCCTTTTAATCAGTGGGGGGGGGGTTTTCTAGTTCTTCATGAAGGAACCATAAGACGTGATTGTGCTTTCTTATCGCTTGAGAATTAAAAGGAACATTCTTTAATGGAAATAACTTGAACTCGTGACATTTCTGCCTATTATATGTTAAATGTAAAGTACTGGCATTTTAATACAATTTCAATTAAATCTAATTAGTTTTTCAAATGTATGTTTGAAGTCTCCATAGTTACCACATCTTTTTGGAATATTTATACCATTAGCGATCATCCAGTTTGACAGCATTCATTGTCATCCATCCCATAATTCCATATGGTAGAAAAAAATATTTCTCTCTTTTGTGTTTGATCCAGTAAATTACATTGGCCTTGATTGGTGAATGATTTATAGGCTATCGACTAAACAATGTGAGTACATATTCTTCTTTAAGATCTTTTGTGTTATCTAAATAAGATCTTTTGTATTATATATTTGAGAGTAGATGTGCTTGTGGTCAGAAGAACACCCTTTTAACATGTAATCACGCGTTTCGCTAAAAACTTTGTTAAAAACAATAATTATAATCATGTGAGCCAAACAAGTAAATAAATAACATTAAATTAACACTAATGCATTCACGTATATACACAGGGACATCCAGTATAATATTTCTGAAACCATATTAACTTGATATCACTTTGTGTTGTATAAATACATGGCTTATGCAATGGCAGCAATACATTCAATTTTCAATGTTATGATATTTTTTATAGCGTACTTTTGACCCGTTGTGAAGGAGGAGTACTGTATCTCTTTGCTATTTTTCCAACTAGGGGTGCCACAGGGGGAAAAAACCCCCAAACTTTAGTATTATTTATGAAAGTAATATTTTATTTTTCTACCTTTAAATAACTTTTAAATGGGTCTTCATTTTGGGTGCGCCCCAGTAAACAATCCGTGGAACCTCAGAAATGATATTGGTTAAAGATGGGTTTTTTTTAACCCTTTAACTAGCACAGGGGAAATATAATATTATCGGAATGCCTTTATCTCCTGGTTTTGTTACATTTCTCTTTGGTTTTAAAATTTCATCTCTCTCTGTCATCGCTCCAGATGAAAAAAGGGTAATCTATTATCACCAATGGGACACCAGATTTGGCCTATAAACATGATCAGAATAAATATTCTGACGGGACATTTAATTTGTGATGAACTCAAACGGCAGCTGAAGCACCAAATCACTAATTGGACTGCAAAGACATTCGTTATTTAAGGAGACAAAATGAGCTTGCCCATACTACATACTATAAGTGTCTTTGTCTCTTGTATTATTCTTGTTTTATTCTATGTTTGCAAGCATATGTTGAAGAATACCTATAGTCTATATTCTACAAATTGTTTACTTCAACTTTTTTGGATGTGCTCTTAATTGTGTCTTTTTGCATCTTTGTTTGATAAACTGCAACCTAAATTGGTGAGTCTAAAATAAGCATTGTTCTATATACATTGTTCTGTATTGTTCTATATACATATATATATATATATATTAAGCTATATATATGTATATATATATATATATATATATATATATATATATATATATATATATATATATATATATTGAACTTTTTATCCAACTAGAACACTGCCATCCACCACAGGTTTCTATTGCTTGAATAAAATAATCTTTGTAAGAGTGTATTCAATGATTTTTTTTCCAGCAAAATATATGAGAATCATTTATTACACTATGTAGGCTGCAAAACTAAGGAATAATCTACAATTAGATCAATATAAAATATCCAGATTAAACTAAAAAGATATATTTCACACTGACAGTGCAGAGAGCATACTAAATAAACAAATGTACTGTCTTCAGGGCTGAATCATCTAGCATTAGTCAAAAAGAATTGCCATTAGAAGAAACAATGCTTTTATATTAGGTAATTTATCGCATTCGTCTAAATGCTGCTGGTTAAAACATTATATCAATGTGCACCGGAGCCACTGGCGTGACTACAGGGGTCGCATCGACCGCAGCTGCGACGGGACCCCTGCAACCCCTTGTTCCTTTCTCCTCGTACCGGTTCAAAATAGTTAAGAAAGGGCCCTTCCAACCTGGATCGGTAAATCAACTTGTCTTCCGTACCTCAGATAAACTATTTAGTAAATCGATGCACTCTTAGGGATTACTGATTGCCAATTTGAAATTTAACTCACTATTTCATGACAACCTAAGTGCTGCCCATCAGTATGTAGAATTCATAGAATTAATATATACCGTACTTGCCCGAATATAGGCCACACTTTTTTTCCCCCACTTTAAGTCTTTAAAGTGGGGGTGCGGCCTATAATTGGGGTTTAGCACAGGGATGCGCCATTCGTATCACCTGACGCTGGGCAGGTGTTTTTTTCTTCTTTTTCATTTAGCCCTGCTGCAGGCAAGCAGCAGGGTTAGTATCCAGATCCCCCGCAGCGCTGCAGGGGACCTGGATCCTCCTCTGCTGCTGCCAGCATTTCTGCCAGACTTCACGCAGATGTTCGCCAGCTGCTATCCCCCTAGACAACAGGGAGTTTGGACCATGGGGGATGCATTGGTAAATCCGAGGGAGCAGAGCAGCATATCTGGGGGGCAGTGTGGCATATCTAGGTAGCAGAGTGGAATATCCAGGAGGCATGTGGCATATCTGGAGAGGAGAGTGGCATATCTGGAGAGGAGAGTGGCATATCTGGAGGGCAGAGTGGCATATCTAGGGGGTAGAGTGGCATATCTAGGGGCAGAGTGGCATATCTGGAGAGCAGAGTGGCATATCTATAAGTAAGGTGCATTACGAATTAAGGGGGGACCTTAAAATGTCCATTGTTTTTTTCCGAAGTTCTGTTTGTATATAACATATCCTGTCAAAAGCAGGACTAACTCCATAATAGATACCAAAATGTTATAATACATGTATTCCTATTTATTAGGTAAAATACTGTTTTACCATACCACTAATGTGAATTTTTTTCTTTAAAAATATTTTTTTCTTTAAAATAGCACAAAACTATAAGGGTGTGGCCTATAATCGTGCCAATACGGTATTAAATGAAGCAAACCTACATAGTGCTACATAGTGCTGGGAAACTTGACCACTACCTGACCACTCATCTCTATAGATTATAATACTGAGGGACAGATTATAACGTGAGAAGAGACTATTACAGTAAGGGAATTATATCATGGACATATGGCTACCTGAATCTAGGATAGATGGGCTGAATGGTTCTTAACTGCTGTCATATACATGCATCTACAGTATGTCTCTTGTACTTTCATCCTTTCATTCCGACACCTCATTTAATTATTAAACCTTTCCATGTGGTCAGATCTGTCTTAAAAAAAACACCAATATATAATTTGTAATCAACGTAAGACATTTTACCTTGAAATTCCAATTTTGCAAAACTCCTATGGTAAAGGCTGGAACTCTGACTCTTACAATCCAGAGAGTAGGTTGAGAGAAGGGCAGCAGGATATTTCAGTGTAATAATCTTGCAAGGAAGACTGGTTGAGAGTCGCAAGGAGTTTAATTCAAAATCTTTACCAAAAAAAAAATCCACTCTAAAAGTAAAACCAGTACTATAGTTAAATATTTCATAACTATTACACATATAACGCAAAGGCATTCATGTGCAGCTGACCTCCCTGCCCTGCACTGTGTGATTAATGTACACATCATCTTGTACTTCTTGCCTTCCATTATTCCATAATACAGCAAACTCTTATAAAAAGTACATTCCAAGCCTAGTTGAATGATCCTTCTACTAGAGCATAAATGCTTTGGACGTTCTCTGTATGCGTATATACATTATTTCTCATCTCATAAGAGATATTCTCAGAGTATGTATGCTGCAGGTAGGCATTAACGTCACGATTGTATGATGTTTTTACACATGCTTGTGTTTAAAGGGACCACTTGATCGCGTTACATGAGGGTAATTGTCAAAGATGCCATGTTTATATGATACAGATAATATAAAATCAGTTAAAGGTTACTGCTAGCACCAAAATAATAATAAATTGGAATTATCAGCCTTTCTGCACAAAAATATTGCATTTTTGCTGCACAAATATTGTACAATATTATATATATATATATATATATATATATATATATATATATATATATATAGATATATATATACACCTTGCACAGTTGTACTAGGTATTTTCTTGTATTAGGTATTTTCCTGTTTTAAAACATAAGAATGTGTTAAACTACTGAAAGCCTTTAAAATATATGTATATTTAGGCATGTATATTTTTGAATGAAAGAAATAAATAGGATGCTTTAGATTTAGACTGGAATATGAAAGCACATAATGTATGTACGTTTGAAAAATACAAATACTTATTACATGGAACATTAACATTAAGTATTTGCTGTTAATCAATTATCACAGATTATACATTACAGTTGGTGGTGGATAATATACACAAAAACTAGTGAAAAGGAACCTACATGTACTTGAAAATTAGTTTGTTGTCTAATATTTCATTGAAATTATAAATCTTTTTTCTTTTGTTGTTAGAATTCTTTTTTATTTAAGATGCAGATAGGCATACAGTAATTGTGAATTATTATCTACATAAAGACCATCAAGATCTGGGCTCTGATATAAAACACCGTAGCATTTTCACATCGCACAGGGTTGAGTACAGGTAAGTGCTATTATTGGAGATGGTACAGTTAGATGATGAAGCCTAAATGTGTCTTGAAGATCACTGACCTGGTTTATTGATCATTAATATTGCATGACCTATTGTAGGGCCTTGTCTAGGGGAGATGAATTGGTACTGGGTAATTATTTCTACTTTGTATCTAGATGCAGGTCATCCGTACCAAAGGACCTTTGCACCATCAGTAATCCAGTATGTATCCAATAAAGCTGTTTTGAAATCATGGATCAAAATCCTGAAAAAGAACATGTATGTGTCAAATTTACACACGGGTCAATGACAGTGACAGTTAGGTGCCGGCCACATGGTAGATAAAAACATGGAGATAAGGGAACGTAAAGGTAAATGTTGGTATACATACAAATTAAACAAGTAGCAAAGGTTATTGACCAATGACCATTATATCAATGGCTGAGGCATGACACAGTTGATTAAATATATGCTTTTGTATAGCCATATTGGCCCAACGGAAGATGGCATCTACCTGATGTATAGGTAAAGGAATATGTCTATATTTACTAATCCAATGGAACATGTGTTAGGAAAGGCCAACTCGCAGCCTCCCCAAAAGACGGCTTTTACAGAACTACATCACCAGCGACGCTCTACTAACCTCTACTAACCTCTACTAACCTCTACTAACAACAACCCTTTATGTTACCTAATTTTGACACTTGATGTGGTATCCACCACTCTAAATAAAAAGTGACTACCACAATCATATTCAAGGTACAGCTTAAAAATGTATTAAAAATTGTGCTGTTTCAAAAAATTGTCATTGTGTACATTGAAATTATAGAACATCACTTTTGCAGCACTACGTAAGGGGACCTTTTCATATCTTTTATACATTTTATCACAATTATTTATTATTTATGTTGAACTCTTGCATTTAAAAACGCCTTCAAATGAATACAATGGTGCTTCATAGTTAATAACTAATACATTCAAATATTTCTTCAAATATTTCTTCTGAGCTGACGTAGAATACTAGATTTCATTTTCCTTTTTTTCTTATGTTTCCTATAATATAATACTTTTGAAAACCAAAAGATTTTCTTTAAAATTATTAACCGAACTCCTTGAAATCCCTTTAGGTTTAACTTATATTTGATCCCTGGATGTAATGGAACATCTCTACAGATAAATCTGGTGGTGTTTCTGTCCCAGAGCAAAAGTGGAGTCAAACTTTGATAAACCCTAATCTCCTCTATATAGAATGTATTATTTTGCCACCAGCACAATGGATTGCTTAGAGATACATTTGTGCTATCAATTTTCTGGCATTACAGATATTCATTGCTCTTGTCACTTTCTTTTTACATTTCGGTTCCTAAGATGACACATAGGGTCTGCCAGATTAGTTTCCCGGTGATGGGAAAAGAAAATTGCCCTAATCAAGGGTATTTTTTTGTAATAAATTCACAGCGGTAGAGACAATGGCTGCTCTGTGAGATGCAGGACCAATTCTGCAGTAATTGCTCTTATAATTCTTTCTTCTTTTTTTTTTTTTTAATACGAGGAACTTGTTCCTACCTTAACAAAAAGACATAAGCAAAGGGTCAAAAAATGATTCATTTTTGCATCTGCTGAGTAAATTGTGATCTGTAAAATGAACGCGTGGATCATGTTTGGAATGCACTTCCAACTTTAATCTGCCTGTTTGTTCGTTGGCACTTATTATATAATTAATGCATTCTGTATTGGTCAGAATTATACTTCATCTCCAGATTTATAGATTATATAATTTAGGGGCACATCCTATGGTAAATTAGGATTTTTCTTTTCTTATACATTTGTCAGTCAACCAAAATGTTACATGAAAAAGAAAAGCGATTATTTTAATTAAATAATATAATTTCCAAAATGAAATACTAATAAGATACATTAATGTAAAGATGTAAAGTTACATGTTAGAGGTGTCTTCTTTATTTTTTGTATGCTTTGGTCATATAGCTACCTTTTTGTCTAGATGGGCCGCACAGAGCCCTGACCTCAGGGCTTTGGGATGAACTGGAAAGGAGATTGTGAGCCAGGCTTTCTCGTCCAACATTTATCCATGCAAACATTTGATCTCTCTTATACTCATAGGCTAGCATCCACATATTGAAAAATGCAAAGAAAAATATAGATTATTAAAACAAGTAGGTGGGAATGTGAAATTCTGCTATTTTAGCAAGAAAACGGAATAAGAGGATTTCTCTTTGCTTGTCACGTGCCTTCAGAACACAATGCCCCACATCTGGTCCACAACAAGAAAATTAAAAAAATAAAACACATCTACTGCTGCTAATGTTCTTCTTAAGCCTGTAATAAGTAACTTTCTGTTATTGTCAGGAACAGCTATTTAATCTTTACGCGCTATTGAAGCAACCATGGAAATATGTGTCATGGAAATAAAAGCAGGAATAGGAGGAATGATGAAGGTGAATAGTAGGGCACTGATGGAAAATGTCACGAGCAGAAAAGTCCCCCACTCTGAAAAGATAAAAAAGTAATAAGTAGTCCGACAATAAGTAGTCATAGACTACATAATCGTTGTTGTCGGCCCTGCATTAGCCGAGAGCTACCCCTTTCATTACTATTTCTGATATCGTGATCAATTGATTTATTGACACATTGATCTTTATGATGTTTGTTCTGTATTGACTTGTCTTTGTACGTTTTTTTTATATTTTTACTTTTTTATATATGTTTAAAATAAAAAAATGAAAAAATAAAAAAGTAGTCATAGACGAATTATAGTAGCTCGAGGTAGCAAGCAAATGAATGGTCAAAGACACCAAATTTACCAAAGTACACAGCTCTGTTTAGTGTTTAGTGGAAGTTGGAAAGAAGACATTTGAGTCGGGTAAGGTCCGACCCTCAGTTTTATTCTCTTGACAAGGTGCACATAGCCAGGTGTTGGGCTCCAGCCCAGCTGAAACGCAAACCTGTTTGCCCAGCTATATGACAATTAATAGGATGCCAGTGACCAAAATATATACCAAGCTAAAGGTCCAGAAGCATTCTGAGAATTATCAGTGCTAAACTGCACAAGGCGTTTTTGAGTAGCCTGTCTTAAGGAACAGGTGGACAGGACAGATTGGCCTGCTGTGAATTTAGTTTGTATGTATACAGTAAATGGATTAATGTCAAAAGAGAGCTAGAACAGCGGGTATGGGCAAGATAAGAAAATATATTATTGAGTTGTAATGGTATCAGAGAAAATTAACTGTTGGGAAGGAATCATTTTCTCAAGACAAAGCCCTATATATATATATATATATATATATATATGTATATATATATATATATATATATATATATATATAGACAATGAATTATTTTTTTTCTGTTGCTATAGCAATAAATCATTTCACTGTCCTTTGTTTATTGTTATATGATTAAAGCCTATAATTAAGTTTTCTCTGAAAGAGATATAAAAAAAAAGTAAAAACTTGGACATTCAAAAGAAATGAGGTTGCTAACTTTATAAACTTTTAAACATTCACCAATGCCCTTTCATGCATATGACAGAGGTTTTTTTACATTTTCATTGTGTCTCCTTTGTAAATGCAAGGGGGCAATGCTGCAAAATTGCTCCATTTGCATTTGCCCTTCTCCCCACCCCCCATCTTTATTCTTTGCAGGATAGGCGTTCGGCAGAACACGTTTTCTGGCATATGGAATACTCCTGGTCAGCTTCAGCACTGGCTCAGTTCTCCTGGCGGGGGTCTAATAAGATCCTAAGTCTCATTAATTTCATGTGGAGAACTTTCTTGAATCTGATTAACTGCTTCAAGGAGGTGGTGCAAAGTATTAGACCATGGAGAGAGTACAGAGCTGCAGCCCTGGAGCTGCAGCTTCTCCATAAGGTAAGTAATACTTTTTTTTGTAGGTTTAATGAATGCAGCTGAAAGTACTTACAGAGTGCTTTCACGTGTTTTCATTGTTCAAGGGCTCTTTGGGAAATTGTGTCCCTTTTTTGAGAAACCAGTGGGGAACATTTGTCAAAGACAGCCTGAATTCTGTATAACTACTCTATACATACTAAAAAGTTCAGTTTTTCAAGAAAAAAATACTATGGCCTAATGATGAATAATTTGATCAACTGTACCCCACTATGATCATTTTACTACCTCTTTGGAAATGTCTTATTTTAGCAGACATCACAAAACTATGTCTCCACTTTAAATGAAAGGCTCTTCTATTGTTAAAATTTCATATAGCATCCCCAGAAATGATAAATGTTTAATGTAAGGTTTTAAAAGCACTATGAAAAAGAAGCATTTTGAAACCAAATTGAACCTTCCAATATTATTATATTCATATTACCTTAATCTCCTTGGTACTTTCTTTTGTACATGCTCTGACTCCTAATGAGTCATCCCTATAAAAGATATCTGCGTATTGAAATGAACATGTACATTAATATTGATTTAATAATAAAAACAGCAAGTCATTTGCTGATTTGTTCTAAGCTTGACTGTGTGCAGGTTTTTACCTTGTTCCAAAACATAAACCATTTTAAAATCTAATCTTTACATGAGCCAGGCGTACTGTAATGCACGTATAGAACAATTATTAAGCGGAAGGCCGCTGTGGTTTCCATGAATACATTAGGAGGTCCCTGCTCCGCAGAGCCTAGAACAAAAATTTGAACAGCTTCATACCGGTAGAATGGGAAACTTTGGATTTCTATAAACTGTTAAAATAAAATGATGCAGGCAGTACAAATTCTTACGTATTTGTTATGCACCTGCAAGCGCGGTGCTCCTCTTCTCTGCCCTCTTTTCGAAGAAGTAGGAGACACCCCGTTTCACAGGCGCTGCAGCAGCAACCGCCGCAGGGAAGAGGGACTTCCACCCCGCAACTGCCACAGCAGCAGCTGCGGAGCCTCCACTGAGAAGGGGGAGACCACACTCCACCTCTCAGCTGCCACAGAAGAGGTCGCTACAGAGGAGGGGGAGACCACTCCATAAGGGGGGAGAGGGGGACCTCGTTCCTCCTTCCTGTGGCAACCAGATCCCAGGGCGAAGCATAGGATTCCACACCCAATTCTTCCGGCCCCTATTTAAACCTTTCAGTTCCAGTGGTCCTTGACCTCTGATGGTCGCCTATGCTCCATAGTGCTTGTCCTCTCCTCAGTGTGTGTTATCCTCTCTCAGACCTTACGTGTTTGACCTTAGCTTGTTTTTTTGTTGACGTTGATTCTTCGGGATCCTGACCTTGGCTCGTTATACGCTGATCCTGATTCCTGACGTCGGCTTGTTTGACCACGATTTTATAACTCTTGGGGTTCTACCTGACTACCTGACGGTGTTTCCAACTGCGCATTATTTTAGAATAGGTTACATATGGTTACATGTTATTTTAAAAAATTTAATTGTTTAAACCTTAGAAATGGTTATATATTATTTTAGAATGAGCAAAAAATGAACACAAGATTTTTTTTCTTTTATCTTGAACCATAGATGAATTTGCTCATATTTCCCATTTTTTTGTTAAATTATCTTCCCACCAAACAGCAATGTATCAGAAAAAAGGATTACATGTAAAAAGCTGTGTCATTTTACGTGGTGCCATTTCTCTCTGTGATGGGATATGTATAAAACTGTATGTATACGAGTTTAAAACACAAGGAGAAGAAAAATAAAATAAGGAACTTATATTTTCACATTATCAGTTTTTGGTTCACAGTGTATAATATGCAATGGATACTGGCAGATCATCTAAACTGATACAAATTTGGTTATCTGTTAATTTAAAATAGGAACACTTTAGTAGCTAGGAGGCAAATTGTGCAAAACCGGCAATTTTGGAGTTTATTTGGGAGTCACCACATTTGAACTATACATTATCATGTGGCAGCCTAGAACTACTAGCTATGTAGCATAAGTTAAACTCTTTTTAACCACTAGTGTGCTTGTGAACAGGGCTGGGGCTAATGAGGCAGACCTGGCACTTTAAGGCCAGCAGCTGTCTAATGACATAAGTGCGACCAATGGCCGGATATGAGAGACCGCACTTTATGTAGCATGGGGGCGAGTATATCCATCCAGAGGCTGCACGTTACATCGCCCGATTCAATATGATATGTGGCGTCGGTCAGTGGACCACGGGTTATTTGCCCAATGTGCCAGATGGCCAGTCCAGGCCTTGGTGTTGCCTTCATGAACTTTAACTAGCATGACACACCACCAGCAACAATTGTGTAAATGAGTAAGTGAATGGGCAACAAGTTCTGCCTTCACTGTTTAACACTGTATGTTTAACTTATTATAAATGTTTAACCTTAGAAATATTAGCAGGACATGATAGCTATGTAATATCTGTAAAGCTGAATAGCTATAATTTAGCTATTTAATCCAATTTAACCATGCCAAGTGACGGGCGTCCCATCCAAAATGATAAAAGAGGACTCAATGGAAAGAGTTGTAGCTGTAATTATCCATGCCAAGGCAGTTTCAGTAATTAAAATACAAGCCATGAAGTACTGAACGGTGGCTTGATTTCAATATGATGAGAAAATCTGGATAGCTATAAACCGTTTGAAAAGAAAAATAATGCTGTGCATTCAGTGCAAATGGCCACATATTATTTTAGAATAACCTAATCAAGAAATGAATAGTATTAAGGTACAAAAACAAGTGTACTTTTACCAAAGATAAGGCTTTTGGTATTATTTTATCTTGAACCAGTGCTAAATCAATCAAGGGACATAGAGTATGATAGTAATGGTCATACTTTTTGTTCTCCCACTTTATGTGTGTACCACTGGGAGCGGCCATGTTAGCTTTATGTTCATACAATTTAGGTTATTATTCATCACCATTGTTATAGTAAATCCTCGTTTTGTTGAGTTACTGTACACCTTTTTGTGGCATCCTGTGTAGAAGTGGGAAAGTGACGGAGAAAATTGAAATCTCAGCCTTTAACTTAAATGAGATATCTCCAAAACAGTTACCGTGATTCTCAAGATTGTAAGCTTGCGAGCAGGGCTCTCTCCACCTGGTCTGTCAATCCTAGTCTTGTTGTACCCCTTGAATGTATGTATTGTAAGAAGTGCTGTGTAATATTGGCGCTATATAAATGAATATATAATAATGATAATAATAATATTAATTGGCAAAAAAAAACAAAACTCATGCTTTAGGTATTTTCATCAAATAAATGTAATTATACTTAAAGCAGTGACATTTTTCCTTTAAATTTGATGTTTGAAAAATATTTTGTTTGGAAGGAGGCTCCAGACAGCCCGCAATAAGCGAGTGAACACGTCAAATAGAATAAAATGTATGTCTTCCCATTCAAGGGTCGGATCTTTTTGCATTTCATGCATATGTATTGCGGCATATACTTTTTGTTCTACTTGTTGTTACAAATATTGTTATCAGATTCAATAATGTTTCAGGGCCCTTTCTGATCAAGTAAATCTCTTACTCTTACTTTTTATTCAGTTTTAGGCTTTTTACTTCATTAGATTATCAGTCTGTGATGGATGAAGCCAAGGATTGAAATCAATATATATTTCATGAAACATGTTATTATATTTTTTGTTCTCTTTTTCATTGCTCCTAATTGGGTTGAAAACTGAAGATAACACTTTAATCTCACACGCAGCTTTATAGCAAGCTCAAACATACACTATGCTTGATAATACATTGATTATTTTAAACAATCCGGTTTGGATGTGATGTCCAGAGGCAGTTAGTGAGATATAGTAACCAAGGGTGATTATTTAAATGCCAGAACATGAAAAGCATCAAATCACAATCGAAAACTGACGAAAGTGATTCTGCAAGAACCAGCAGAATGTAACACAAAGTTATCCCCTTTGGCACATGCTATGATGATTAAGAATAAAAAAAAATCAGTTCAAATACAATTGTCATTGAATTTGCAAAGAGTTGTTGTATTTTCATAAAATTCTGCAAGCGGCGCCCATGTCTATCATAACACTGATTAAATTACAGTTGTTTTCTTTTCTAGATATAAACTTCTAGGGATTTGATATGAAAATAAAATGATTTGGGCCCAGCGGGGACAGTCTATCCTAATGATCTGTCTTTCGGCTGTGGTGGATTAACTGGGAGTCCGTGCATGCAGGGGACAATATTGAGAGCAGCAACAGGAGCACATCCAAATTCGCACTAAAACATACTCTGTCACATCTCCCTCCATCACACCTCCGTGTATTATACCTAATACCATAACATATATAGCCTGGAAGAACGACGTGACGGGGATATGATAGAAACATATGATAAAGGAAGAAAGTTTATTTAAAATGAGAAATACTACCACAACAAGAGGACATAGTCTTAAGCAAGAGGGACAAAGGTTTAACAGTAACATTAGGAAATATGACTTTACTGAAAGGGTAGTGAATGCATGGAGTAGCCTTCCAGTGGAAGTAATAAATGTTAATTCATTGAAGGCGTTGAGGAAAGAGTGGGATGGGCATAACGCTAAGCTAGATATAAGATAAGGCAAGGAAAGTATTCAGAGGTTTCTATGTTACACCTGTGACCCAATTGTACTCCCAACTCTGTGAAGATTGGAGAAAATTGTGGACCGGCTCAGGGGGGCATTTGTACCCTGGGCTATCCTGCCCCTGAGTCCAGACATAACTGCTGCGGAAACCCATAGTAGGTTAGCAAAGTATTTTAACACAGACACCAGTGTCTATAATAAGCATACCTGGGAACTTCTGGGCTCCGGCTACCTGGAGCCTTCCCTTGCAGGACGCGGCCAGGACTGCACACTGACATCCTGCTGACATCGGTGGGCGGTCACACTGATGTCGGTGCGCGGTCCCAATGACATTGGGGCGTTCCCGCTGACAGCAGCGGGAAACACCCCCATTTAAAGGAAATGGGTGAGGAGCGGGGCGTGCCAAGACCCCACTCCCGTGACCCGAATGATTCGGGTCTTGACCCGAAGAACCGGAGGAGCAGCGCTCACCCGGCAATCGCCAGGAGAGTTTCCAGGTATGATAATAAGCCATACTGAAGTCCATAATGCACACAAGTATCTGCCGCAATGTTTTTTTTTGTTGCCTGCTTCTATTGACGATATAAATGTTTCACATATACGCCAGTATAGATTAGATGAATAATCATTTACATTAATGGAAACTGTTTGGGTTACTAAATACGGTAACTTATACACTATTCTAATAGCTATACGCTTTTAAATATTTACAGCAGAACTGAGGGAAATGGTAGCTGAGATTCCATATTTACTTATTGCCACAGCCTTTTATTGTTGTTTCATAAGGGGTTAACCTTCACCATCGACTTGACTGAAATGATATAAAACATTGTACACTGCTTTTTATTTGTAATACACTGAAAAGTTTGTTCACAATTGAACATTAAAAGTCAGGTTTGATATGTTTCACCTTGTTCTGTAAGTGTAACTCTGCCAATTTGAAAAATGGAAGATTTTGCCACTGATGAAACATTTTTATAAATCCCATAAAGATGACCTGATTTCAAGGACTTACGCGCTAGGTTCCTGGTATTGCTCTTTGTAAATCACACACCAACTGGAGATAAACTATTAACCAATTCAACACGCAAGCGTATCCTGCAATCACTAGACAAGGAACAGACAATCGGGGTACGCCTACAAAAATATCAATAGCATGAAACGGAAAAAAATTAAATTGCAAAAAAAATACAAATATACATTTTTACAGTTTTGTCTCTCTCTCCTTCTCTTCTTTTCTCTCTTTGTTCCTCTTCTTTCTCTCCCCCTTTTTCTACTGCTTTCTCTCTACTTTTTCATTCATCCTTTTTTTACAGCAGCAATCACTTTCCCCAAATTTCAAACATTATCAGTTGTATCCAACTCCTAAGCTTATTGGATTCTAACAATTAACATAGCCACCCTAGGGAGTCATCTTAGTTAATGCTACAGAGGTTAGTGTGGGGATTATGTTTACTGCTCAGTGTGCCTTAGGGGCCAGTTAGTCGTGTTTTGACTACTAATTACGTATAGTGATAAAATATTGCTTGCATATTTTCATTATGCTTACTTATGCTTATTGCTAGCAGACTTGGGTTGCATGCCAGCAACTCTTACACGACGCAGCCAGTCAGATATTTTGTGTCCTTTAATGGGATGCTGACTGAGCATAATCTAATTTTTTCTACATATTTCTCCTAGCAAATAGGACATTGACAGAAATATTTACTAACCCATTTTGTAGTTAATTTCATCATGCCTCTATATAGAGCTTTATATATATATATTAAAAAAAACCTCATTAATGTTTATTTATATCACCCAGTCATCCTGCTTGCCAGAGGTGTGCTCCGACAAGTTCCAGTGTCCTTAATTAGCATCTGTCTTTTGCTTTGTGTACATTAATTGAAGTGCAGAGAATATATATCAGAGTTGTGAGTCTTTTTTTGCAAAACAACCAAAAAGAAACTACTTTCCATACTTTTTTGAGCAGAGTGCTATTGCGCTTTAACAGCCAGGATTCCAAAATACTCCCAGACTGAGGTTGTCTAATTTAATAAAACTCAACCACAGTATCCCCACTTTAATGTATATAATAGTTATAATAAAAATGACCCTTTAGGTTACATGGTGCCCTTTTCCCCACACCTCTCTATTGTCCACCCATGAGGTGGTTTTGAATGAACACATCCTCTGAGTAACTAACCTATCTGTTAACCCTCCATAATCTGGCAACCCCCCAATAACAACAGACAACTTTCTTGGATATAAACAGGACAAAGCTTTATTGAACAACAGAAATGTGCACTATGCAGCAAGCAAAAGAATACATGAATAATAAAAAACAAAGATAAAAAAACACATACCAAGCAATATGAGTATGAGTTTGAGCCTACATCGTCCTTGCTGGCCCCCTGTAAAACTTCACAAGAAGAGGGTGCTCACCTCCCCCCAAACAGCTTCCTCCACTGTCCCCAATTATGCTAACCACCAGCTGACCTTAAGCTCGGTGGGCGCTTCCAAGGTCATTGACCATAGCATATCAGAGGTCAGGGGAGGATTGAGCCCAACTTGCCTTCCACAACCCCAGTACGATCTCCGTAACTTACAACAACTCGTTTGACCGACAAGAACACACCAACCGCATGCTGTGACGAGGAAAGAAAACAAATTCTTATTCATTTTTCTTTAAATAAATAAAGTTTACATACACCAATCATACAGCATTCTTCCACATTCATACATGCGCCCTGTCCATTCAGCTATGATACAGAGGGAAGCAAAAATAGGATCATCGTGATTCTCTTTTACCACTTAGCAGCTGAAGTAAGACAATCCCCAAATGTGATCATAAACATAAATCTATCACCCTTCCCAAATCTTACATTTTACAATACGAGCTGGTTGCCAGTTGTTGCTGGTTCGGGAAGCCTTTGTAGAATTGGGACGAACCGTGAATTTTGTTGTCCTCGATATTTTTGGTTTTTTACAAGAATTGCTTAGAAAAACCATATTTATATCAGCAAGATTTTTTGTGATTTTACTGATTGACCAATGCCTTATGCAGGGCTAGCTCAACTATTTTTGCAGAGAAATAAGCCAGGAATTGCCCTTTATAAAAATTTGGGTATTTCAAACTACAACTCCCCTGAAAATTCTTCTTCCAACTCCTGCATTAGTGAAAAAAAACCCTTTGTGTTTTAGCAACCAAAGGCAGATGAGAGGGCCGAGCACTTACTTAATTAAAAATGAGAGGGACTACAGAGAATTTCAGAAATATCCATGTAAGTAATCAACAAAACATGCAATATTCAAACAAACCTAGCTTGGTATTATTTGGCGTGTTAATGGTCCTTTAAACAAAAGTACTTATGACTAACAACCATATTCAATTAAATACAATTATTGTTAATGTTTCTGAATATTCTAGCTAAATCAATTGCCATGCATTGTAGTTATCATCCCACAGAAAGCATGATTTTTCTCTCTTAGTCTTTCAGAATGAATATTTAATATGTATTTCATTCTTCTCATGAGTTCCGACACCAAGCAATCCCCCATAGACAAAATCATATGCCAAAAACATATCTGCATTTTATTTGATTCAAATGGAGCAGCACTTACATAAAAGACAAGTAGTGCATTTGAAAACCAAGTTAATACAGTACATACTAAAATGATTTCTATTCTTATTCTGGACTGCATGACCTTGCTGCCATGCTACATAAACGCAGTTGACTACAATATCTGAATAAGTCAATATCTGAATAAGTCAATATCTGAATAAGTCAATATCTGAATAAGTCAATATCTGAATAAGTCAATATCTGAATAAGTCAATATCTGAATAAGTACGTTTATGACATCTAACCATGAATTCATTAGGTTACACTTTGATGTTTTTTAGAAGTCTGGTCAAACACACAGTGGATAAGTGGCGATGGGGACCATAGCCCCCTTGGCTGCTCTGTTTTGAAGATTTTACTTGAAGTTCCACATCTACATTTACATTGCAGAGGACCAGATTGGGCACATCGAGCAATGTTGCCCTTGGCCATGGTAGCCAAATGTGTTGGGACGCTATATTAGTGAAGTATAGCTTGAACCTAAATAAGGATGATGGCATGGGTGCTTAAAAGAAGGGACAGAATGTGTAATATGACATAAGGTGGAATACAGGGTCACTTTTCCAACAAGGCATGTTAGTTTATGCGGTCTTAACTGGGCACTTTTTTTCATTAATATCCCTGTCCCCTTAATCCCCGGTCCATATTAAGGAATATCCCATTTAGATGTTTTAAAATAATGTTTTTATAGGACTCTTCTCAGGGGGCTCATTGCCCATCCTGTCGCTTTAAACAAGGCTACTATAATTATCGCAAATGGTGCGCAACTGAATTATCTGGTAGTCATGCCACGTATGTACCACCTAATGTCTCCCCCCCCATCATGCACCATAACAGAACAGATGCCAACAATTTTATTTAATACAGTTTTCTTATGACAAAAACTGTTTTGTTTTTATAGCTGTTAATTTCTTTAAGCCACCAAGGCAATTACAGTTAAAACATTCCAGAAATGAATTGTGTGATAATTCAATTCACTTGGCATTGAATGCCTCCTTTCTCCTGCCCGGCTCCGTAGGGGTACAGCTGAACTAGCTTCCCTGCCATTTTTAGTAGATTTTTCTCTTTCTCTGGTGGATGGTGCCAGGCAAAGCAGATCTGCCACATGCTATTGCTACACGGTATTATTTTTAGTGATGGTCATTTACCCTTTGCATTCCAAACTGAAATTCAATTTCATAGACGAAATACGTGTAAGGTAATTGGGTTTGGGGTAGTGAACAAGTTGCAGATGCACGGTTTTGGCAGCAGGGCAGTTTCGGAAAACAAAATGAATCTTTCTGCAGGGTATGCCAGTGGCTCTTGGTTATAACAGTGACACTAATGCAATTCTCCTGATGTGAAGACACCTGTCCCCTTATGTACAAACTCAACCTGCATATTTGACCTGTAATGTCAAAACAGGTCGGTATCAAATACCGCTTACATGGTTTTACAGCCTCTGCTGAGATGGAAGCTGTGGACTGCTTAGTGCATTTTGTGTTAAGAGGTAGCACAAAGAATGGCTTTTAATGGGTAGCATTAGAGTTTCTATTCATTTGTAGACAGAAATAAAGGCTGATGATATAGTTTTCTCAATTCTTGGTGCAACAATGTAATTACAGTGTATACACATTAAATTAATGTTTTATGTTGTAAAATATATTGTAGGACCTTGTAAAATAAATGAGACAATGTACAGTATTACGGGAGGAAGGGATACAGACATGCAGGTAATAATAAAACGATTTCATATCAACAAACACAGAATGCAGCTTTTAAATTATTTTATGTATAGAAGGAAAACAGGTATCCAACCCTACCAGACCCTACGTGGAAAAGTAATTGCCCCCCCTTAGTTACCAAATCAACCCATTAAAATAATGTAATAGATAATTCTGTTCAATTTGACTAGACACATCCAGGAACGATTACTGCCAATAAAACAGAACCTGTCGTGCAAAGTGAAGTCTGCTAAAAGTTCTCAAAAGCAGCACATGATGCCGCAATCCAAAGAAATTCATAAACAAATGAGAAACACAGTTATTGACACAGTCCAGAAAGGGTTGATGACCCCTCAAGACTTTTGTCATAACATTCAACGGACTGAAGAGTGGAACATTTTGGAAGACATGTGTCCTGTTACATCTGGTGTAAAGCTAACACTTAATTGAACAATAAAAACATTATATCAATAGTCAAACATGGTGGTGGGAATGTGATGGTCTAGGTCTGCTTTACTGGACGTGGGCAACTTGCCATATATATGATGGAACCATGAATTCTGGTTTCTACCACAAAATGTTCGGTCATCAGTGGAGTTGGGTTACACACAAGACAATGATCTGAAGCACACAAGCAAGTCCACCCCAGGATGACTTAAAAGAAACAAAATGAAGGTTTTGGAGTGGCCGAGTCAACGTCCTGACTTGAATCTGACTGAGATGCTGTGACATGACCTTGAAAAGGCAGTAAATGTATATTGTCCCGGAATTAAAATATTTTTTCCAAGAAGATTGGGACAAAATTTCCCACAGCAATGTAAAAAAACCTTTCAGTTATCTCAAACATTTGATTGCAGTTGCTGCTGCTGCCAAGGGTAGCACACTCACTTATTCGATTTAGAGAGGGCAATCCTTTTTCACATGGTTTACAAGTCTACCTTCAATGATCATTTAAAAGGAACATTTTATGTTTACTCATGTTGTCCTTGTCTTAAAATTATATTAAAATTAGTAGGACGATCTGGAAAACATGTAAATGTGACAGACAAGCAAAACTCCTTCAACTAATTTTAACATAGTTAAATAGGAAGGGGGAAATACTCACTGTACCTCATGGGATAATTATTTTTGATAACTTGACATGCAGTGTAAGAGAGGACGGTAGCATAATGGAAAGATAGTGGGATATGTTGGGTGAAATAACAGCATGTAGTGAGTTGGAGAGAAAGTGGAGACATGAGGAGTAACGATCTCATGCATCACAGATATTGAGTTTCAGGGACAGAGCAGAAGAAGGTGGAAGAACAAAACTGATGGAAGAGATAAATTGGGAAAAAGGTAGTATATCCAGGGCTGGTGCAAGGATTTTTGTCAATTTAGGCAAAACTTCATTTTGCCACTCCCTAGTTCAATAAATCATAATGCGCTGCTTAAGTCCTTTCTAAGATCACTTATTAATAATGTAATTAAAAACTTGTGAGGTGCAAAGATGAGGAAAAGCAAAATCTTACAGGTTCTGTTGGACGTCTGTTTCACATAACCACTACTCCTTAGTAAAGTAAATCTTCCTTACATTAAATAAGACTTTATTACATTAAATATAAGTACAAATATCAGGGATTCTGTGGACCTTGTGCTTCTGCTGGGAGGTTATTCCACACATCCACCCCCTCAGTAAAGTAAATTGTCCATACATTAAGTAAGACTTTATTACATTAAATAAAAGTACACATTTTAGAGTTTCTGTGGACCTCAATCTTCTTCTGCTGTGAGGCTTTTGCACAAATCCACCACCCCTTTAGTAATGTAAATCTTCCTTACATTGAGTAAGACATTATTACATTAAATAAGAGTACAAATCTCAGGGCTTCTGTGGACTTCAAACTTCTTCTGCTGGAGGTTGTTCCACATGTCCACCACCACACAGTAAAGTAAATCTTTCTTACATTAAGTGAGACTTTATTACATTAAATAAAATGACACATCTCAGGGGTCCTTTGAATCTCAAGATTCTTCTGCTGGAAGGATGTTCCACATATCCAACACCCCCCTGAGTAAAGTAAATCTCCCTTACATTAAGTAAGACTCTATTACATTGAATAAAAGTACACGCTTCTTCTGCTGGAAGACTGTTCCCCATGTTCACCACTTCCTTGGTAAAATTAATCGAGAGGGAGGAAGGGGGTCAGTATATGAGACATTGTCCTGCTGCTAAGAAACAAATGACAGGAGAAAGGGGAGGGATGTGTAGTCAAGGTCGGCGCAACCTATAGGCAAAGTAGGCGCAATGGTGAGAAGATGGTATTCTAAATGGGGTATACTAACATGGTATGTGAATGGGGTAGAGTTGGCGATAAAATAAAAATACGCCCATGTATGACTTTTAAACAATGGTCGGGTTTTCTGTTTATTTACAGAGGTTTAATTGAACAGACACTTAGCTATAAGGATTTGTGAAACAGAAGTTTGCCGTAATCTTTATTCAATGTCGATTCTTGTTGTGAAAGCAAAGAAAATTGCTTATTGTGCTGAGTTTCAAATCAACATATAATGATGTGTCATTTTAACAAAGGCAAACTGGTAAATTGGCATTGATAACAAGCTCTGAATTAAATATTACCCGTTCATTTTCCTCCTTATAAAAGATTTAACTGCGTTGAACAACACTTCTCTCACAGTTACAGTGAATAGAAACCCCTCTAGGTCCCAACTTAAAAGGACATTATATTCTATATTTATGCATTTTTCAGTGCATGTTGAACTCCATTGCATTTATTTTTTTACATAGCAAACACAGCCCCCAAAGTAAATAGGAACTAAATACTAAAGAAAAGTCATTTAAAACATAATTTTTACTGAAATGATGGGCCTAGTGACCATCAAGTGCGTGTAGACTGCAACTGCTTCATAAAATAGCAGGATCCTCGAGCGCAGCCGCCCTGAAGAAGCTAGTTAGCCAAAAGCACGGCGAGCATTTTTCTCTTTATTCATGGTTGGATGGGCAAGCACAATTCACTTTTTTTAGCTTCCCACCATTGTCAGTTTATGACCTATGTATGTTCTCCTGCTTTTAGCTCAGATCTGAGAAAATAATGTTCAGGGCTACACATTACTAGGAATTGTTAGAATATCGCCAAAATACAGAGAATAGTAACAGTAGTAACAGCCTACCGTGTACATCCTTTTTTGGTTCATTTGAATTTCATTTTTTCAGCAGCTGGGTGTTCAGCTCGTTACTCGCAAGTGGCCAGAACAACTCAAAAGGTTGCATTTTCAGAAAGGCTTTAATGTGCGTTTTAGGTTATGAGGTGGGGATGGAATTTTCATTTAAATGGGAGAAGTCATTAGAAAAGCAGTAACAAATCTTACACAAATAATATCTTCCTCATGATTGACTTAGACTCAGATGACCAGACTTGTCTCAAGTGAAGGGTCCTCGCATGCTAACACTCCTATTGGGCCCGATGCAAACTCTTTTTGGGGGGAAACATTTTTCCTCAAATGACATGTTCTCACACTTTAATGCGACCCCTTTGAGTTTTTGTCGTTGTTTTCTTAGCTTCATTTTCTGTATGTACTGGCATATAAAGTTTAAACAGCACACAGGATAGTTGTGGTTTGAACTCACTGGTCCATTTATGCTTTATAAAGGGCCGTCCCATTTGTGAGGTGATTTCATTGAAAAATTCATTAAAGATGGAAGATCATATCATCTCTATATAACGTATAGTGCAATTGGTGAGGTGAAGCTGCAACCGTGTCGGGTTTTATGTATGTTATGTTAATTAGCAATTTATATTCCACCTGTTATTAGCCACTTTGTAGCCACACACTGAGGGTGTTGCAACTTTTAAAACCCCTTGCAATGTAATAGCATTGTATTCATTTTATTAAGGAGGCTATGTGCTTGGGAATAGAGTTAAACCAGAGAGCTTTGTATCTCCTGTTGCATAGAATGATGGGTTACAGTTCTTGGCAATATTAAGGTCATCCAGTTATTTCATTTAATTTCATTCAATTTCATTAGTAGTCCATTTTATACAGATCTCTGAAATATGGGGGGTATGTTATCTATAACTTCTTTGGCCACCATAGCTGTGAAACCTTTGATTCTTATAAGTGAGTAAGACTACTAAGCATTACTGTTTCAATTAACTAGATTACTTGATGGCCAAACTCTCTCACTGTCATGAAACCTGATTGAGGGAACTAAAGTTTGTGGTTCTTTGATTGGTGCCATTAACCACGTGAAGGTGACCAGCGCTAATATGTCCTTTCCGGGAAGTTGTGCAAAAATAAATAGTTCCACAAGCTACACAACTCACCCTATGGTAGGGTACATTAATAAAAGATGGGTACTTGAGGTTACTATAACACGGTGACAATATATACCTTCCAGTGCCATGCGTTGTCTGAGAAATGCCAGCGAAGGGTCCACAAAACATGGATGCTGCTGAATCTTTTGGCTCAGACACAACTGTACTCCAAAGCAGGGTAATTGAATGTACCGACAACTGCTAGGTTCCAGAATCTTACAAACCCAAAGTTTTTGGTACAAAAGATAGGATGACCCAGGAAAGGCACCAGATACAAGACTCACAGTTTGCTGTGCGACTAAGGGATTATTTTTTATTCTGCACAAATTAATTTAAACCGCATCATATCCCCATCATGGATGAGTAGATAATTAAATTCTATATTTACCAAACAGCCTTGTTTTGTTTTAGCTTATTTACAACATATGGCATGGTAAGCTGTCAGTTATATATATATATATATATATATATATATATATATATATACCGGTATATAATGATTAAACAAAGCCTTTATGTTTGTGTGACAGTATCCTGGTATATTTGTCTGTTAGGAGCATCTGAAGTAATAAGTATCCGTGGGTATAATTTTGTCACCCTGGAAACTAAAAGAGTCTCATTATGTGTCTGCTTCATTTTTAACAAGTACATGCATCAATGAACCTACAAAGGTAAATGCATAACTTTGCCCAAATTGACTTTTTCTCAGGGTATCATTTTTATTGATTTTTTTTCCCCTACATGAGGTTCTTTCATACAATTAGAAAGAAAAAAATAGATAACGTTCAAACAAATATATATATATATATATAAGAGAGGAATTTAAAATAAATACTACAAAAAAAAAAAAAAATCATGAGGTGGTGACTTTGTAGAAATGCCGTTCTTTGAAGTTCCCTATAAACACTCTGAAGCGCATGTGGTAATTTATGCCTTGGTGAAGATAATGAACTGAAATGACTTCAAATTTCTATATTAATCTTAGGCAGGAATGGTAATATATTTAATGGTGATAATTGCTTTTTACAGGGCCACACATACCCCTGAGACGAAAGAACAAAAGGACAAGCTGTGTACCTACGTAATGGCGATGACTTTGCCCCTTTAAACTCCTTGTCTCTTCAGCTGGCCACTGGCTACCATTATTTCAGTGCATTTGTAGCTTTGCATACATTGTGGAAAAGCACAGCGGTCAGCAATGCATCAAATGTATAAAAGGTGCATCAGACAGACACAAGGGGTCTACTCATCATGGTATTTTATATGCTCCACATTTCAATAGGGCGAATGTAATCTCTCCGAAGAGCAAGAACACACCATCTGAGTGAAAAAAAGGGTTTTTGATCATTTTCTAATCCAATTTAACCCTGTGACATATCAGGCACATAAATTGATGTTAACTGCCTGTTTTGTTTTCTGTGATGTGCCCTGCACGGCAATTGTCGTTAAGGGGTTAAGTAAAATGTAATGTATTTGTTCACATTCCCCTGGGCCTGGTTATTATTTTTTTTATTAATGTGCAAAAAAAACCATATTGGGGTATGTACCCTGCTTTCAGTAGCGGCACCCGAGGGAGAAGTTAAATGAGAAAAAAGATCCCCAATAACTAAAAAACACCTCCACCTGTTTGCATGCAGTAAAAAGCATTGGAGTCCGTGCAAAATGGGCTCCAATATGCATTTGACATGGAAAGAGTGCTGGAGTGCTCCTTTCATAATATGTCTGCAAATGCATGTTTTTGGAAGCATATTGACTAGATGTGCCCCTCTCTAGCATCAATAATCCTTTTAGTCCTTCTAAAAGACTTTTACTGTTTGTAGCCCATTCTATTCAGTTCTCACAATCCCTGCCCACAATACAGTTACCGAAACACCAACATATTCCAATTTTACTGTTTTGTACTTAAACCAGTGTTCATGTGTGATCGGTCAATCAATTCAGGCAGATTTATAGTCTAATATACTCTGACTGGCAGTGGGTGAGTTATAAAAAAATATTAATTTTAAATCTTTTTACAAAAAATTGCACCCACACAAAGGACAATCTGAATCACGGTGTGTGGGCAAAATACGGTTTTCGGTGCTCAGGTATGCCCAGCTGTGCTCATATGGGGAGATTTTAAAAAAGTCTTTTATGCCGCAACGCTAGAGAAATAAAGTTAATAAAATGTGAGCTAAATGAAAGATAACGGGAGGTTTTCAAAAATGTAATTTAACAATGATGGAGTGTGGCCGTTATTCCCAAAATGTACTACCTGGGCAGGATACTAAAGCAGAACTGTGCCTATATTATGGGTAATACATTATATCACATCCTATATGGCTACCCTTGCCATTAGGCTCAAAAGTACTTTTCCTAAATCTTGTTCCCCAAGAAAACCTGTGGCTGTTTTTTGGAGTTTATTTTTTTTTAGTTTTCCTTTAAACAAGCATACAATAAATTATAATCTTGACTAGACAGCTATGGAGAATACATATGGGCGTCAGGTAGTCACACGCCAATTAAAGCAAATGGTGATGGAACAGTAGTTATTCCCTGGAATGATTTCTAAGGAGAACTGATATAGAAACAAAATATATAAAAAGTTTGGACTATTCGTTTTTTTTGTGCTAAATGAAACATAAATAGGTAAGATGTGCCAATTGGTTCTTACAAAATGTGTTACATTTTACATCACAAGGTTGGAGGTTTTTGGTCTTAATATTTATTCTCCATATCTGCTCAGTAGCTCAGGTATTAGGTTTTCTCATACACAGGTGCTATACATCATATCTGATATATTTCAACCTTTTCCCTACATATAACAGATCATGCAGAAACCATGTCATAAAAATGTCTTTCTGGTGGTAGAGCAGAAGAGGAAATATCTTTGTGTTTTCCTGCTCTGATAGATTCATTGAGTATGTGAAATAGATTCAGACAATTGTCTTAGCGTGTGCCAGTGCTGATCAATGGTGGTCTTAAGGTCAGCGGTGACAAACTCATTACTGCCTGACAACTCCTAAGTGCATGAGAGTTTCGGAAATAACGCTTACATTAAATCACTGGATCCACTTGCTATACATCACAAGTAGTTTTACGGATTATCCATTTCCATTGACCATACCGATGGAGTAATGATAATACAGCATACTGTAAACAGCACCACCAAGGGAGTGTCGCGTTTTACCACTGTATATCTGACTTTTGGAATTTGCATGCATTCAGATAAAACGCATAGGGGCCCCCAGTGTACTTACTTGCCACCCATCAGCACAAGGGGAGAAAATGGCCTGGTCTGATGGGTTTCTGGTGGTGCAGAGTGGGAAAATCTGGGAAGGGACATTAAAATATCAACAAATCACTGCAGAAAAAGGCATGCCTGATCCCTGTAGTCACCAGAGGGCTGGGGTGCTGGATTTTTCTTTCAGCTATCCCTCATCTTTCATCTTCCTAATCTGGTGGCTATTGCTCCCACCGAGCCATCATTTAGACATTTACAAACAGCTCCTTGCTCACTTACTATACTCACTCCTGTGCAAAAGTGCATATGTCCAGTGGGCCTAGTCCCAGCTTTCAGCATCCCATGTTGCAGGTTTCAGACTTCCAAGTTCCAGCATTTCTGGTTCAAGTTCCAGCTTCAGACCCAAAGTTCCTGTAGCTAGTTCTTGGTGAAACCTGCCTCCCCCTCTGGGGATCAGCTAGAGCTTTGTCTGCCACTGGGTTCCTGCTTTGTTCTATTATATGTGTATATGTAATACATAAAATATAAAAAGCCCCTAAGCTCATATATTTAAGACAACTGCAAATAGAAAAAATATGTCATGCTGCCTTTCAACATTTTAGGGATCCAAATCATTATATACCTTTTGGGGGATAGTGCTCAGTTGCTGAGAGCTTTGGTTAGCAGGTATCTGGGTGCTGTGTACTCGCTACACCCAGCTTATCGCACCCATGTACTTTCACTAAATATGGGATAAATATATTTTTAAACTTGCAAAGCTAAAAGGACAGGGAATATTTTGTACCTGACAGCTAAGTTTTGCTGTAATGCTGTTTGAATCAATGACTCCTACTTTGTGAAATATATGTGCATCAAAACTAAGGCTAAAAATGATTCCTGCCGTTGTCAAACATGAGTCTCCGATGAAAAATTGCCTTTAATCATTTATTGATTTGGAGTCTTTAAAAAAGCTGGATGGAATCTTAACTCATTAAGGATAATCACCAGAACAGTGGAAGGAGAAATCTTTTTGTTCATTGCATAAAAGGCAGCCTGTAAAAAGGGAAACATAGAAATGCTTTAATGTTGCTAAATAATCAACTAGTTTTACTGCTAAAGTCTGCTTTAAACCAGCAGATTGTCACCACTGTAAAGTAAAGTCAAATACTTTGCTCTGTGAGTCTCCTCTCAATTGCATACAACTATTCTCTAACACTCAAAAAATGATGGCTTACTGGAGGTTCACAGATTTTTCCAGCCTACTACTGATCGATTATAAATTATTTTTTAGACTTAGTTTGTAGGCCAGTTATTCACATGGCCAATTTTTTCGATCCACATCCAACAATTCTATCCAAAATCTTATGGAAAAGGGCTCACTGCACACTGAATAACACTTGAATAAGTGTTGTATTTCCTTTTTCTATCTTATGAATGTTAAACGAATGGATATTACTGACAAGATTACAACATTTATTTGTTCAATTTATTCAAATGTCTGTTCTCATTCTATAATGTTTAAATAAGGAATGGTCCTACATTGCAGCCATGAAATAAAATAATATAATAATAATACTCGTAATATAAATAACTCTCTATTGTTTATATAATGCCATTACACATAAAATCTCTGCATTGTAGAGGGGAGACTGCCTGCGCCTGCACTCTCTTTAAGTTAATTGCAAGCACTGTTACATTGTTATAACATTTCTGGGTGCCAGAATACAACCTTCTCCCTGCAGCTCTCTGTAGAGCCGGTCAGGGAATCCAGCATGCAACTTGCTTGCTCTTTAAACCTGCCGCTTGGTAACCCTAGTGTCTATATCGATTTCTTACTTACGTTGATAAAATTTGTAATGTGTAAAGAGCAGCTTTAATCTACATAGATTTTGGCACAATTAAATACATTTCTTAAAACTGCATAAAGTTTAGGACATTTTTTGCGCAGATGTGTTCGGTAGGAGAAGGAGGCAAAACTCTTTGATAGCTTGTCCAGAACTCTCCTAACCAAGAACTATTTTAACCAAGGTGCCATTTGCATAAAAAAAATGAGTTATTTATTAATTGAGGTTAATATTATAATGTTGTTGTAACACTAACATACATCTTTAATCCAAGGACCTACTCTTGGCTAATCGTCTAGACCTTTTTGCTGCTTTTGACACTATGGATCACATTCTTTTCCTTCAAAACCTTCACAATTATGGCCTTCATGACACTGCTCTTTCGTAGATCACTTTCTACCTTTTTGATTACACCTTCAGTGTCTCCCTTTCTAGTAACTCTTCCACTCTCTTTCCTCTCTTAGCTGGTGTACCCTATAGCTCAGTTCTAGGACCCCTTCTATTCTCAATTTACACTACCTCCCTTGACAACCTTTTTTCATCCTTTGGCTTTCAGTACTACCTATATGCCAATGACACTCAGATCTAAGTACTGATCTCTCTCCTTCCCTCCTCGTGGGCCTTGCCTCAGTTTCTAATTGGATGTCTACAACATTCCAAAAACTCAGCATCTCCAAAACAAAACTTCTCATCTTAACTCCCTCCAATGCTAACAGTCTTTCGACAGTTTCCCTCAATATCAATGGTGCAATCATCACTCTGTCCCTAATCACTTACTGCCTTGGTGTCACCCTTGAGTTTGACCCCTCATTCCCCCACACATCCAATTTAATAAAAAAACTGCGCCTACACTTTAAAAACATTTTCCCCATTCACCCGTTCTTAATGTAAGATGCAACTAAGTCCTCGTTGCGTCCTGTAAGCTTCAGGATCTGATTCACAATTCTTACTTTTGCTTTCAAAGCTTAATAGAGATTCCTCTACTTACACCTTCTCACTTCAAATACACTCCTACCTGGTCTTTATGGTTATCCGAGGATTTTTGTCTGTCTTCTGCTCTGATTTCTAGTTCTCATGCACAAGATTTCTCAAAGGCTGCCTCATCCACTGGATCAACCTTCCCCACCCTATCCATCTCCCAGATTTCTTGAAGACTCTGTTATTTAGGGAACATTTTGTTGAACTGTTCGATAATTATTTATTATTTTTATTATTTATTTAACTTGTGTTTTCACTGGGTTACAATTGTGTGGCTGTTCCATCGCAAACAGTGGCCCTTTTACTTCTTGTATGATTTACCTTTACTCCTTGCAGATTGTAAGCTTGTTTGAGAAGGACTCTCCTCACCTTTTGTAAAAGGTAAATTGATAGAGTAAAAATTGATAGATAATCTGTGTCACTTTTTGTGTCACATGACTAGTATGCCCTGCAGATTAAGAACAAAGCAAAATTATACTGCATTTAGTATGTGGAACAACATGATTAAGATATATTTGTACTATCCTGGTCTCTCTCTCTGTGTATTTGAAATCCTTTCTTTAAGGTCTTAAGGTTCAAATCTTTAAAGTAATGTATTTTCTCAGCAAAGACTAGATATAGTTAATTTATATACAGTGAAGTAAAATATTCTGCTTAAATATTTGGTGCCTATACTGACTTTTTCTTTACTTGCTCAAAGCCAGCCTTGGGCACCAACACTAAAAAAACTTGGTTCGATGTGCTCTCACTTTTTAATATACACAGAAATGTAGAATTTGATATGCAGGTAAGAAGAATTGTAAAGAATGTAAAGAATTTAACTAGTCCTTTGTCTCGCCTTATATTTGGGATAGCTATACCTATCCCATGCATGGATAAGTTTCCTCAGTGTATTAGTCTCTACCACTCCTACCACTGGGAGGCTGTTCCACTAATATACCACCTTCTTGGTACAATTAAATGTCCATACATTGCATCTAAGCATCTGACCCACTAGTTTTAGTTCATGACCTCATGTTCTAACATTTCTACTCGTTTGAAAGAAACCTCACTCTTGTACTTTGTTAAATCCCTTTATGTATTTCATTTTGTTCTATCACATTTCCCTCCTCCATGTTATACATATTGAGATCTCTTAGTCTTTCCTCATACTTTTTAGCTGGTAAATCATTTGCCATTTTAGGAGTCCTTCTCTGAACTCTCTCGAGAATATGGTTGATGGAGTCTCCAGAGCTCTGAACAATACTCTAACTTAGGTCTGACAAGATATCCGCACAGTGGCAGAACTACCCCTTCTTTCTGCTACAGGGCGTATATTTTGTTGCCCTTCTGTCTGAAAGGTCTATACGTTCCAATGTTGTTAGCGATGGGCAAACTTGCCCTAGACTGGCTTTAGCTGAGTGACTAGCAGAGCTAAAATGCATCAACCGAGCCAGACTCATCTACTAAACTACCAAAAAGGAGGAGGCATTCCAGTCCTTTTGGTTTTCCTGTTTGCACATCTCCATTTTTAACAAGACATTCATTGACCTTGAGTCTGGCCTGAGCCTACACTTGGCTCAACCAGCTATAATTGCACTGCATAAGTAATTTAAAGGCATTCATCCCCAACCGGCAGCCAATTCTTCTCAATACGATCTGACCCTCAATGTCAGAAAGGTGGATAGAGTTATTACAGAGTATTGGAAAGTGCTTATGGCTTCACTAGGGGGTATACTGTAAATATAATTAGGAATGAGACTTTAAAATAATAAATAATCTAATGCCTGGTAGATCCAAGCACGTTCTATACTGATTTATATGTACATTTACATGACTATTAAAATACATTTTTAAGTTGGTACTAATGCACCATTATTCCACAAGTGCAGAAGCATGCGCTTGAAGAAAAGGCAATATTAATATAATTCTCTTTGTAGCAAATGTTGAAATGCACAAGTAGTTTTCACCATGTTCTAAGACTCTTCTAAAGATTGTTCTCCCTAATGAATGCAGCTTTTGAAAGTGCTGAACAAAGAAACGCTCATAAGTCAGGGTTATTCTGAGATGACATGAATAAACAGTGGCACTTATCTTTGCAGAGCAGCATTGATCTGTTAGTAACTAGTTTTATTCAATCCTGTCCATTATTACAATTAATATTGATTTGTATGGCCACCAGCGAGACTAAGTCAGTGGATTCTAGTCTCATAAATTTATTTCTAGATCAATAGATACAAGGCCCACATTGTTTCAGCCCTATACCACCAATGACTGTTAGCCCATCGAAGACTAAATGATGAGAGAAGGTAGTTATTAAACGGAAACAGAATGATTGTACAATTCAGATAATACAAATCAGGTCTAGAAAAATGCATTACCTGAACACATCTAGTTGATAAGTTTAATAACCATATACATTTTTAACCTTATATATATATATATATATATATATATATATATATATATATATATTGCCATTTTTCTGCAATGCAAATTGCAACTTGAGTTTTTGAGAATAGGTAAGTGGTTCCAAGTTACTCAAGTTACCTTCGGATTTTGGCTGAAGACTCAAATTGTTTTTGTCCAAGTCTAGGCGAGAGTATAGATGAGATGCAAGTCTGATGGGGAACACATTCAACAGCCCTGGTTTCAGAGTTTTTTCCCCAGATAAATGCTTAGCCTCTGATAGAATACACTCTTCTTAAAAAATTGTACAGAATCTAGGATTGAGACAGGTGGCCACATGTAAATAGGCTGCTGCCAACCCCTGAGAAACAACATTCTAGAGGTTGCAGCAATAGAGTGATAGTTTCAAGTACTCTTGAAGGGGACTCCAGCAGTGCGAGACAGAATTTGTCTTATACTTTTTGCATATTTTTTATGGAAATCATATTATCATCTAGATTAATTATTTTACAATGTTTCACCATTTCACCACCATTTTAGTGAATTAAAAAATCTATTTGAACTGTACCCTTCATAAGTGCCCGAATGAATGTATCTTCTGATCATCCATGATGAGTATGTGACATACATTCAAAGCATACAAACCTTTGGTTTTTCAAATTCCCTTTTCAACAAATATAGAAAACGAACAAAGTCAGAAAATATTGTACGTGTCTATTGAAATGAAAATAATTGCATGTCTTGGAAAGGGTTAAAATGTTTGTGATATATTCTCACATTAAAGGCCTTTATTCACCAATAAACAATCTGGAGTGAAATTAATATATTCTGGATCTCAAGTAACCTATTATGCGTGTGGTTTAGTGGAAATCACCACTTTGTCTGTCTTGCTGTCCAAATTTGCATTAAAATATTTAATAAGAAGTCATTAACTTGCAAATGCAAGATCTTTTGATCTTCTAGTTTTCTTGAGTACTATTTAATAAAAAATCAAACACTTTTAAAGTGCTTAGCTACTGAATTTCCTTAGTTCCTCATATCTGATTTTTATATAATTATCTGATGCCTATCATAGTTGTGCCAGATAGCTTGGAACTCTCTAGAACAATAGAGCAAATGCACCAGGCGCACACAAAAGGTGTGACTTTAATTGTAAAAGATATTCCTTAAGTGAAACAATATTACTTTGATATTATCCCTGAGAAAAAAACACATAGATTTTAATTGAAAATTCTCATTCTTGTTCTCATTTTTTTTTAGTGAAACATATTTCTGGACTTTCTTTAAAGAAGAAGTATACAAAATATGGTAGCTGTATAATAAAGTATAGTTACTAATCAAAATATGTTATATGATAAATACATAAATACAAAAACAACAGCAACAAATATGAATATTTATGTGTGTGTGTATTTTATATATATATATATATATATATATATATATATATATGTATATGTATGTATGTCACAGTTTGAGGTAACAGAGGATCTCAGGGGTGGATCTGTGCATTGTGGGATTAATCTGCTGAAGTTGTCCAGGTTTGTACTGGGGCATATAAGGTCCATGGCACACAAGTCCAGTCTCCATCTGATCTACCAAACAGTAATCAGGCCTGCTAATCAAGTGGCTATTGCTCCCAACTGCTTCATTAGGTGTTCCCACAGGGGCTCTGTTCTACAGAGCAAGAGTCCCGGCATCCAGAGTTTGCGGGTTCAAACCTCAATTTCCAACGTTATTGGTCCCTATCCAGTGTTCCTGGTTTCAGACCCCAATTGTAGCATTGCTCCATAAGTCATGTCCGACAGGTTTGCGATCATCCAGCATCTTGCCTCTCCTGTTTCCAGCTCTGCTGTTCTTGGTGTACCTTGCCTCCACTCTTGCTTCTGTGCCATCCTATGTATGACTGAGTTTTGTTCCTGCAGCAGTCACCTAGAGCTTTGCCATTGGGATCCAGCTCTGTTCTACAAACATTACACATAGTCAGTCTCTGTCCTCTCTTCTGGATGTCTGGATATGACACCAAAAGGTAGAAGTTAATATGGAGGCTGTGCTGGGTAGACCCAGACTTGCATAGTCCCGGTGATCACCAAAGTATTTTGATAATTTATGTGCCATAGTGCTTGAAATCCAATAACCAGAGAATGGAACATAGTACAGCAAGCAATTCTATAACGGTATACAGTTCCTTGAAATAAATCTGAAGGCACTTGAATTGCAACACACAGTTGGAACAGAGCAATGTGCCACTCTTATTTCAAATGATATATCTACAAACTTCTTCAACTACCGTTTTCAAATTGGATCTGAATAACAGCTATCATTAGGTGAAAATGGATCCAGAATCATGCAGGTGAACTATATTTTCCTTGTGCTATGTTGAGAAGAAACAACTGACTTGTGATCTTTGAGCAGGAGAACTGTTTTAGAATTCTATGATATGCTTTATTTAATCTGACAGATGCATTATATTTTTTGCTGAAAAAAATACCATAAGCGCATAATGAAGCTATAAAATTTTCTTTTTTTCTTAATGTCAATATATTTAGCTGTGTAAAATCTAACTCTGAGCCAATTACATTTTTTTCACTGTATTTTATAGAAATATTTTTCACAGTGTGATATCCAAACAAACCCCAGAAGGATCTTTAGAGGATTTTATTTGCTGGGATAAAATGCTAAACAGTGTATTTAATGACACAACTTTACCTTTTTTCCTGAATATTTAATATATTCTGGTACAAATTAGAATTTATGGTTGCACATACATTTATTATTTATAAGAAAGGCTTCACATTACAGAACTGGCTAAAAAAATCAGTTTATGAACTTCAGATATCGCTCTTGTTGCCAGAGCCACTCTGCCTCCCTGATATGCCTTATACCCCCACCTATATGCCCCTCTGCCCCATCAAAATGCCTTATGCTGATATGCCTTAGACCCCCAATGTGCCACTCTGCCTCTCTGATATGCCTTATACCCCCGACTTACCGATGCATCCCTAGACTTGTCCCCTGTGCTCCAGACTCCCTGTTGTCTAGTGGGGGCAGCCAGTGGGCATCTGCGCGAAGCATGTAGACAACTTCTGCTACTACCCGGGGCTTATATGACAGAGCACAGGCGTGATATGACCTTCCTGTGCTCAGTCATAGAAGAGCCGGGTAGCGACAGAGGTTGTCTGCACGAATTGCACAGACATTCACAGGCTGCCAGAGAGGAGGATCCAGGTCTCCTGCAGCGCTGCGGGGGATCTGGATCTTAGTCCTATAGCCGGACCTCTATTTGAGGTCCAATTATAAGACAACCTTGAATATGACGAGGGGTAAAAAAAACCTTGTCTTATATTCAAGCAAATACGGTTTTATTATTTAATTGGTAGACCAGACAAAAAGTAGACGCTTTCGCTAATGCCGACCAACTGCGCATCTTCTTGTTATCTTTTATCTTCTCTCTTTCATCTTCTCTCGCTTATGTTTTATCTTCTCTCTTCTTTCTTAGTCTGCATTTCCACATAAATAATCTGGCACGAACTTCTGCGAGAATGATGGTGCTTTTGGTAAAAAAATTTTCACCCAATCTTTCAATCGGGGGGGGGGCTTAGACATCAACAAAAGCACAGTAATTTGACCTTAGGGCAAAATGGTGGTGTTTTTGTTGACATCACTGACTGGAAGATTGGTGTGAATATCCGCCAAAATGACAACCCGATGCTCCAAGCGCCGCAATTTTGGGGGACGTTCACTTTAAGGTGCTGCCATTTTGCCAAAAGTTTGCACCGGGTTATATCTGATTGGTTCAAAGGACATCAACAGTGCCACTTTTTTTGCCTTAAAGTGAACTTCCGCAAAAATCACGGTGTCTATGATAAGGTCCTCCCACCCAGTTGGAGGATTGGACAAGAGAACTTCTCAGAAAGCGCCGCCATTTGGGCATAAGTTAGCACCAGATTATGTTTGCGGAGATGTGGACAAAGATAGAAGATGAAAGAGAGAAGACAGAAGATAAAGAACAAGAAGATGCACAAGCGGAAGTGGTCTGCAGAAGTGGAAGTGGTCGGCAGAGAAGGTAGGGAAATATTTAGAGAGCGTGAGAAAGAGAGTGAATGAGAATGAGAGAACGGGAGTGTGAGAGAGTGAATTAGTGTGAGTGAGCGTAAATGTAGATACCAGGAAAATAATTGTGTTCCTGAATTAAAAATCCCCCCCCATTTTCAGCCAAACCGAATGAGCAGGGAACATCATTTGTTGCCCGAAAAGGAAAAGGGCAACAATTTGTTCGATGTACCGTCATTTACTACAGATATCCGGGAAGTAGTAACGCATGTGAAATGAGTACGGGCGTGTATCAGTGAGGCAACAAAGCAAAGCTTTAATTTTTGCTGAAAGTGTCTAGAGTTTGCAGAAGAGTTGTGGTTCTAACTCTCTCACTTCACAAATTTCTCTACCTTGAAGAGTTGAGCTGGGTCCATACAATACATAACTTTATGTTTAAAGAGGAATACACAGATAATATAATGTTTAAAGACTTCGAATGTATCTAACGGATTTAACTATACATTATACAGGGCCAACCAAGTTCTTCCTGCAGCAGAAGCTCACAGGGTTGGACCTTCATAGTGTATAATGAAGTCAAGTAAGTGAAAAACAGCACTCCTGCAAACTCCTTAAGCAGATAAACACCCATATCTGCACCTGTCACTAAGGAATATGTAAATTAAAATGTCCGTTAACATGATCTGTTAATATATAAGCTTGTTTATACATCTCTGTGTATATACTGTATATACGCAAGTTATAATTTCAAAATATAAACTGGAATCAGTCTTAGATTTCTTATACCTAGTGTATAGTTTTCATTTATCTATTGTAGTTTTTTGCATCAAACCTGCTGATCTGGTATAGACTTGCTCTGACTCATATGTTTATAAATATTCATAATGAAAATGCTTCTTAAAAAAACAGCATGAGAGGATTTTCAGGCTCTCATACAACCACAGTTACTAGAGGAAAGCCAGGCAAATAGTAGCCTCATCTGAAAAGAAGTAATTAACTCTGTAATTGGCAGCTAATGTGACCAAATTACTGTTGCTAGGCTCACATATTTTTCATAGGTTTCCAGGGATGAGCAAATCTAAGTGACAGATTTCCAGTCATATGGGGATGTTTACTTCTGCAAGGAGCCATAATCAAACAGCTATTTCCATTAAGAATAAAGGTTCCAATAAGCCATGAAGGTCACACAAGCAAATCAAAGACGCAATAAACTGTGCAGGTCTAATTATTATACATGGGGCTTCACATTTTTCTAAAGACTTTCTACTTGCTTTATAATATTTCTAGTGACTAAGTCACAATAACTCTGAAAAATGTCATTTCTATTATAATTGTAATTTTTTTTCATGATGCTTGGTACAACCATTTAAATTCACATGTGAAATACCTAACAAACTTCACTGAAGGTAGCGTTGGCTTCTTCTTCTCTGAGGTGCAGGGAGCTGTGTTTCGTCATGCCCACCAATTTAAGGCTGTCTGGGGCTAGCTCGCCCCATGACAGATTAGCCTGTCCATGTGTTTGACTAGACCTGCCCCTTCATGAAGCGACGTTCCCGAAAGAGGTAGAACTCTTAGTACACCACCATGGGAAGTTCTAAGATATGCTAAATGGTACAGTGAAGAGAAAAATTCATTGATCCCCTGCTGATTTTGTACGTTTGCCCACTGACAAAGACATGATCAGTCTATAATTTCAATGGTAGGTTTATTTGAACAGTGAGAGACAGAATAACAACAAAAAAATCCAAAATCACACATTTCAAATAAGTTATAAATTGAGTAAAGTAAGTATTTGATCCCCTATCAATCAGCAAGATGTCTGGCTCCCAGGCGTCATTTATACAGATAACGAGCTGAGATTAGTAGACAAGATTGCAGACCTACACAAGGCTGGAATGGGCTACAAGACCATAACCAAGCAGCTTGGTGCGATTATTCTTAATGGAAGAAACACAAAAAAACTGTCAGTCTCCCTCGGTCTGGGGCTCCATGCAAGATCTCATCTCGTGGAGTTTCAATGATCATGAGAACGGTAAGGAATCAGCCCAGAACTACACAGGATGATCTTGTCAATGATCTCAAGGCAGCTGGGACCATAGTCACCAAGAAAACAATTGGTAACACACTGCACCATGAAGGACTGAAATCCTGCAGCGCCCGCAAGGTCCCCCTGCTCATGAAAGCACATGTACAGCCCGTCTGAAGTTTGCCAATGAACATCTGAATGATTCAGAGAAGAACTGGGTGAAAGTGTTGTGGCCTGATGAGACCAAAATCAAGCTATTTGGCATCAATGCAACTCGCCGTGTTTGGAGGAGGAGGAATGCTACCTATGACCCCAAGAACACCAACCCCACCATCAAACATGGAGGTGGAAACATTATGCTTTGGGGGTGTTTTCTGCTAAGGGGACAGGACAACATCACCGCATCAAAGGGACGATGGATGGGGCCATGTACCGTCAAATCTTGAGTGACAACCTCCTTCCCTCAGCCAGGGCATTGAAAATGGGTCATGGATGGGTATTCCAGCATGACAATGACCCAAAACACACGGCCAAGGCAACAAAGGACTGGCTCAAGAAGAAGCACATTAAGGTCCTGGAGTGGCCTAGCCAGACCTTAATCCCAAAGACAATCTGTTGAGGGAGCTGAAGGTTCGAGTTGCCAAATGTCAGCCTCGACACCTTAATGACTTTGAGAGGATCTGCAAAGAGGAGTGGGGCAAAATCCCTCCTGAGATGTGCGCAAACCACCAAGAAACATCTGACCTCTGTGATTGCCAACAAGGGTTTTGCCAGTACTAAGTCATGTTTTGCAAAGGGGTCAAATATTTATTTCACTGAGTAAAATGCAAATCAATTTATAATTTATTTGAAATACGTTATTCTGGATTTTTTTTTGTTATTCTGTCTCTCACTGTTCAAATAAACCTATCATTAAAATTATAGACTGATCATGCCTTTGTCAGTGGGCAAACATACAAAATCATCAGGGGATCAAATAATTTTTCGATTCACTGTACCATTTAGCATATCTTACAACTTCCCATGGTGGTGTACCAAGAGTTCTACCTCTTTCGGGAACGTCGCTTCATGAAGGGGCAGGTCTAGTCAAACACATGGACAGGCTAACCTGTCATGGGGCGACCTAGCCCCAGACAGCCTTAAATTGGTGTATTTACCAAATAAGATAAGGGATATAGAAATCTGCCTTATGTGAATACCAGTAGTAGGAGAATTTACAGTTCCAAGGTTTTGCATAATTCATCCCCATTTAATTATCCCACTTTTGTGGAAAACAGTAGCTTCTCATAGCATCCAAAATTAGGTATTGATAATGCCCTCAAAGCAGGAAACATAGCTATGCTACGGGGAAAGCATTAATTGTATCTATAGTACAGTTTGCTAAATGATTTAGACTGCCATGAGTTGGATATGTTGTTGCGCTGGAAATGGAAGCAGGATATAGAGATTTTATGTCCATGTTAATCTTTACTGCATTCTTTTGACTAGGTGTTTTAGTCACACCCATTGCTAGCAATTGTATAAAATCACATAGGCAAGCCATCTCCATAGATAAACATTGGAAGTAGAATGGGTCATACTGAAGAGCTCAGTGATGCACTATAAAGGTGGAACTGTTTTTTTTGAAAAATGTCTGCCCTGCTAGATCATTCCCAGTCCACTGTAAGTGCTATTATTGTAAAGTGGAAGCATCTAGATGTAAAAACTGCTCAGTCATGAAGCTGTAGACCAGGGGTAGGCAATCTTCTGCTCTCCTGATGTTGTGGACTACATCTCCCATAATGCTCTTACAGTCATAATGCTGTCAAAGCATCAAGGGAAATGTAGTTCACAACATCTGGAGAGCCGCAGATTGCCTACCCCTGCTGTAGACCATGAATAATCACAGAGCAGGGCCGCCGAGCTCTAAAGTGCGTAGTAGACTTGTGCACATGGACCAAAAATGATTTGGACAAATTTTTTGTTTAGTTTTTGGTCCATTCAGAGGTAGAGGCTGTTATAATATTGCAGATGGATCCGCAGAGAAAGAGAGGTGCAGAAATTCATTCTCTATGGTTCCATCTGCATAATGCTGGCTTCTTGAAGCGCTATGTGGCAGCCTCTTCCCCTGTCCTCCAATCGTGGGAGGAGATGTGTGCGGACACTCTGCCCATTTGCACAAGTAAGGTCCATAAAGACATGGTTTGACAAGTTTGGTGTGAAGGAACTCCAGTGGTCTGCACAGTTTCCTGACCTTAACCCCACTGAACACCTATAAAACAGCCATAACATTGTCAAAACTGTTGCCTTGTTTTCTATGGTTCTCTCTCTTTTTACGTTTTGGCTCAATCATTTTTGCGTGGCCAACAAGTTGTAATGAGTGTTGCTTTGCTATACGTTATACTGAGTTATCATAGCTTGGATACACTCGGAGTGTACTTATGAAATGCATGTTTTGCCTGCCTTGTTCTTAGGTCATTTGTGCTGCTCCATTCTGCAAGTTCCTCCTTAAGAATTCCTCTTTCTGTTAGAGACCTGGAGATTATTTTCTATTCTCAGCACATCACCTCAGTGAATTGCCAGCTCTGTTTGTCCGGGGCTGCATATTGCTGGATTCTTTACTTCTCTGAACATTCTCAGGAGACACTGCAGTTCAAAGATCAATGATCCGGTTACCAAGAATAAAGCTGTAGACCCTGGCTGACTGCATTAACAAAGGAAAGTACAGTATGTTCTCCAGAGTCCCACATTCCCATGTACTACAGATAAAAAAAAATAATATCTTCCTTTGTGGTTAAGAAAGACAAATAATCATAATGATGAGAATCCTAAGACCCAAGAGAGGGGATAGTAGGTGTCGTTTCTACAAACGACCATTGAAGTCGCAGTTGTTTAAATGTTAAATGCTTCTGAGGTAAAAGCTTCAATAGATCTGATGATAACTTAAAGCACAAAGCTGTTGTGGTTTCTTGCTTCATTTGGGATGAAGTCCAACCACACTTAACTTCTCCTACAATACGATACAGTTTGGCCCTGTATAATTCATAGCAACGCAACTCAACTGGTAAAAAGATGTTCAATAAATCTCACTATGCATCATATAGGCTCAACCAGGCTCTTCCTAATGAATAGTGAAGTTGGTATATTGAAACATGCTTAGGTGAAAAACACCTTAGGTTGGAAGTTATAAGCTCCTCACTGATCCCAAACGAAGAAATTAATAGAGTTAATATTATGCCTGCTATCCTTTCACTACAGATATTCATTACGATTAGATATTCTACCATGTTATAGATGCTGTTGTGGCAATACCGCCTTTCTGGGTGCCATGGCATGGCAGGTGAGCTTAAATGATTTATCAAACATATCCTATTTGTCAAAATTGTTTCCAAATGTTTTTTTCTTTTAATCAATTCATAAAAATGCAGTTGATCATAATTACGAATATATCCACCATATATAATTACAAATTAACGTATTTTTGCTTAGTGGCTCAGTTCTATCAATAAAACTATTTTACATAAAGCGTTATCAGTGTTTCACATCCTTCTCTTAACATATGTTACAGCTTCTCACTGGTGTCTTTAAAGGCATTGTGTTATTTGTCATTGTGTTTTGTATAGCATCCTCCTGTCACTGTGTTATTCTACAATCCCAGATACAGTACGCCTTGAACTCCGACAACAGGCCACTGAAATACAGCACATCTCTCTTAAACTATGCATAAACATAATGAGTCCGCCGCTATAACATCTGCCAAGAAATTAAAGACGAGCCGTATGGTAATATCTTAGGTCTTTCCATTCGCAGATCTGTAATCAGTTTTTTAGCTAAACATTCTCAACACACACATAAGGACAGCGAGTATATAACAGGATGGTGACGTGACCTCACAGCACACGTAAATACTTGATTCGTGGGATTTTTTATTAAGTGAAGCAGGCTAGCTGGGATCTCTGAATTAGATATGTTCGTTAGGATTTAATTTAACTATTTTATATGCATTGCTGAAATGCCTGTAATATGAACACCTTTTTCTATAATTACAATAAATAGTTTCATCGCTGACAAGGTTCAAGTAAAATTAAATATACATGTAAAATGCTCTCCAGTAAAAGAAATCGGTCATTACTGTTTTTTTACGTAAAATACACCTAATAAACCAAACATAACCTAGTCCATGTGTGATGGGAACGACCTGTACCCCGACTTGGTACACCCTCCAGGTGATCCTTCCTTCTCCCCATGGCTACCGGGAGCACGAAACTTCAACCGTCAGGCAGGGCTAACATTGATGACAACAGGAAACACAGCTCTTCGGAAACCTCGGCAGCACCGTAGTATTCGGAAATATAGCAATACAGTCCTTTACCGCCCTAATAAGGACGGCAACGAGGCTTACCTCAATAAGAAGATGGAACTTGTATTGAAGTAAAACAGGAACTAACTTTATTGGGGAAACATTCACCACCAGCATCCAATAGCCTTTCAATAGACTGGCGGTGAGTTATGACCAGCATGCATCACACCATATGTGGAATGCAATATGCGGATCATATGCAAATTATGCAACCAACACCAATTTACACAATCCTGCTATCAGAACCAAAAATATTGGTCAGAAAGGCAGGAGAAAGGGGGAAACTGTGATCTAGAGACCTCTATCTCTCTCGCTGACTTACACATAAATCCAAGCAAGGAGATCCAGATATTGCCACCTGCTGGAAGTATGTAATGCAATCCAGGCGCCCCCCAAGTCCCAAGTCACGGAGGCTTCCGTGAGACCATTTTCCCAATTCACGGCTGGATTTGAAGCTAAGCTGAGAGAGGCGCCGGATATTATCTGCTGCTCACACACCATGCCCTATCAGTTGTTCTTGTTAAGTGTTATTTACCTTCTGCTTGGAGACAGATTTATTTTCATTAGGGAAACGGAGATGTTTCCAAAGGCAGCTGCAGAGTCGCAAGAATCAAAGCAATTAAAGGTGGACACTGCATGTGGTCATCTTAATATTGTCACGTCTTCTTTCCACAGATAAATATTCATTCTTTTTTATCTCGCCTGTTCTTGTTGGAATGCTCCTTATCATATATTTATATCCATATTTTTGCTGTCCTTTCCTAATAATCAGCTTGTCAAAAATGGTATTTTATTTTTATAATGATTATTGATTTCCATGAAACATCAAGTGATGCTCTTCAAGAGTCTTTGAGGGCCAGATGGGTAGCTATGTGTCATAAAGTGTTAAAATATATTAGACAATAGCAGTATTTTCTAACAATTCAATGCTTTAACCCCGAAATTCAAGGAAAATTATGTAAAAACTGTGATATAGGGCATTACTAAGAATTACCCATTATATGTGGGCAATAGAAACATAAACTTGGTAACCAAATGTATTAAACTATGTTGCACTTCAAAAGCCTTTTTGGTTACATTAGAAATTGAGAACATTGAGCAGTTACCTTCTAATTCTAATCCGTTAGAAAGGGTTCGATGTGATTTATAATACAGTGGCATAATCTTCCACTTTTTCACCTGATATAGAAGAACCCTATTTTTAAATATTTAGGAATCAAATCATACAGGCCAGTGTGATGTCATAGCTGTGAACTTCCCAGTGCGGAATACCAATTGCTGCAGGGCCCAAGTATTTTGGCCGGCTCATATTGATCACAGGGAACACAAAGTGGTGTCCTGATTAGGTCCTGTGACATGTTGCAATCATCCTACCCTACTGACAGGGGGGATGATTGAGACAGATTGCGGGACCCAATCGGATCACCGCTTAGTAAGGGAGCTACAGGCCACAAGGCAGTAGCCAGTGTGATTCTTTTAGCATAGGACAAGACTGTGGGACTGGTGACACTTCCCTTCAGGGTGAAAATTGAAGCAGATTCAGATTTTGTTAGGGGATTTGACATTTGCTTTCAGGGTAATGCCTATACGTAGGGCCTTTTGCTGGTCGTTAGCATCAGTAGGGGATCTTTGGGTTTGGTGTAAGTTTTTGGAGCAGTACAACTTCTGCTTCTATTTCTGCATCTTCCTGTTCTTCATTTTCTACTTTCTCTCTTTTATCTTCTATATTTTTCCTCCGTGATGCAGGCGAGAAAGAAGATAAACGAGAGAACATCAAAGATAAAAGATGAAGAACAAAAAGATGCAGAAGCTGAAGCAGAAGTGGAAGCAGAAGCGGGAGTGGTCGCAGAGAAGTTAGGGAAACATTTAGAGAGTGTGTGTGTGAGAGAGAGAGAGAGAGTGAATGAAAGTGTGAGCGTGTGAGTGAAATGGCCCACAAATTTCACATGAAAATTCAGAGCTTTTAGGTTCATCTTCGCCTACTTAATGGGGGGTCTGGCCTCATTTTCATGGCTTCATACGAATTGCCAAATTTGCCATAATTCTGTAAATTTGCAATTTGTACGAATTCGAATGCACAAGTCTAACATTCATTGATTGGCTTGGCGTGCTGAGTCCGGGGTTTACGGAAGACATTCTGGGGTCTCAACAGGAGAGAATTTAGATCCAGTGGTGGGGGATGCAGGAAACAAGTGCACCCTGAATGTTGTTCATTGGCCACTTTTGTCCCTTCAGCCATTATTCCGGTAAGCCATGGAAGAGGGAATTATCTGGGGAAGGTTAGGACAGTTGATTTAGTTAATTCTATTAAGTTAGGTTTGGCTAGGTCCTGTGTAGTTTTTAAGGGGGTGGTTTTGGTATGGTCTGAGGATGTGTCTAGGCCAGCATGGAGGGAGTTGCCAAACCCTAGGGTGCTAGAGAAAACATAATGTAGCAATTTCAAGATTTGTCACGAGAATCTGTGGGAGAGTTCTCAGACATAAGGCTGGATCTCTTCCATAAAAGGGATGTCATGTAGGATGATGGAGTGCATCTGTCGGCTATCGGTTTAGAGATTTTTAACATTGGTCTGCAGGCAGGTATTGAGAGGGCGCTGGTCTTGGCTGAGTGGCCTGGGACTGAGGTGGCAGAAGAGTCCACCTCTTTTGGCCAGCGTTGAATGGTTTGTATGTTGGAGGCTGCGCCAGCATGGGCTTGGGAGGTGGCTCCAGTGGGACCCACTGGGTCAGAACTTTTCTTTCACTGGGTTTGAACCGCCTGCTAGGCTTCATATCTAGCAGCTGGCAGGTTATTTATTATGTTAGTGTTATATGATTAATCTGGCATGGGGAGTTAATAAATCTGTGGCCAATGCCTTTATCCACGACAATGGCTCTTGTCTTTATTTAAGGTGGGTGAAGGGGTTAGCTTCATACGTTGGAAATTTCTGGCTACTCAGAGCCCCCCTTGCGGGATGCGGCTGGGAGTTCCTGCTGATGTCGCAGGGAGTCCCCCCTATGTTGCAGGACGCAGACTATTTTTAATGGGGAAGAGGTTTGGTAGTGAGTATGCCACAACTCTCCCACGACCCAGAGTTTCCCTTTAGTGAACTGGAGACCTGGCGCTCACTGGAAATAGAGAAGAGCTCCTAAATTTGGCCTTGGGGAGTTGTGTTTTAATGGAGGTGGGACAAGCATCACAAGGGGCAAGGCTATCTATGAGTGGAAGTGGGGCTAGCCCCATATAGATTTCTGTCCACTAAAAGAAGAAAGTACGCTCAGGTGAAACCCAGAGAATTTCTAGTTATGCTCATGGCCTCTGTGGAAGTGAAACCATAAAGATTTCCCATGCAGCCTCAGTGCTAATTTTCTTCAAACACAATTTTATCCAAACCTGTTGGAGAACACAGAAATTATCAATGATTCAGCTGTGTTAAATATGCATGAACAATTTCATTTGTATAGTGCGGATAGACAAAAGAGTGTACAGGGAATAGTAGCACGGTGCAGGAATAAGTAGATCACGCACACATTAAATGATAGGAAGAAATACCGGCCTTGAAGGACAATAACAATAACATATACTATACATTGTATGTTTAGACTGAGTAGAAGATGCGGGTTGGTTTGATATTATATTAGAAGGCTTAAAAAGAAAAAAAACAACAATCTGTAGATCATTCCATTAATTAATCTTAACTGCTTAAGGCCAGGCTGATGACTGTATGCCTTTAAACGCCATGTTGGCTGCTCCCATGCTATATGTAAAGTTGGTAAAAAAATAATAATAATAATAATAATATATATATATGTCGATAAACACACACATACATATGTAATGCATATTAAATATCTGGAGAAATAATAGATTAATCTTAATGATATGTGAGAACATGTATTGCCATTAGAGACAAACTCCCCACTCTGCAGGTAACTTAATATCATTTTTTCTTAATTAGGCAAAATTAATCCAATGAAATAAACAAAAACAGACTAGTAATGCAGATTGACACATTCTTCAGTCTAAATAGGGCAACATGCACCCTTGTGGACAAGTATATTTCTGTAAACATATTCAGATATAATTGCAGACATATATAGCGATTAATTTAGTAAAGTGGTGTACGTTTATTTTTCTCGTAATAATTAGAACAATTTTACACTGCATTTATTAGGGCTCATAATTACTGCTTGCAGAGAACTCTGTTCATACAGAAATTTGTGGTTTAGAAATGATTCTAAAATAGTTTACTTTATGCTAAACCAAGCTAAACATTAGCTTTAAAAGCAATAAGTTAAAGATAATTACCATTGGGAAATGCGTAATGCCTTCCACTATTCCTGTTTCTGGGGTGTGAAAATGTAATATTGAGAAATTGCAGTGGTTTCGGTAAGACTGCACCAGAATGAGACCCGTCATCTCCATAAATCAGACAGGCCATGCGGCATGTTCTTTCTACATTGCAAAGGAGAGAAAACCTCAGGGCCCAAGGCAGCCACCTAAGCTGCCTATATTGTAGGACCAGTCCTGGTTACATGATATAGCTCCGTTGGGATATGATGTCAAGTTAAATATACACCATGCACACTTGAAGCCCGTTTCACCTTACAGCTCACAATATATCTGTAGAACCACCTTGCTAAGTCTCAGAGAACAGACTGGGCTTCTTTACTTTAGCCAGACTTGTCCACTGCATGAAGAATGTCCTTGCATGGTCCCGCTGAAGTGAAGGAATAGTTTAAGTCGACTAAATTCTGGCTCACACTCCTCCACACGTTACAAGCCATGCCAAGCCAGATACTGGGCATGATATGTTGGCACACTCAGCTGTATTGTTAGTGCTGTTTAATACTGAATATAAATTATTTCCAAGTTTATAGGTCAGTTTGCAAATAGTGTTTCTGTAAAAAAGATTGTATAATGTGTAAATAAACTGAAGCACATTGTCACTGTGAATTATTTTAATTTTCAACAAATTACATTATGTTGTAGAGTGAGGGAAAACACATTACAGCATTCTGATAGCTGACCTTAAAAGATTTCTCTTAAGAAAAGGAAATCACTACTTTATTTTACTTGTGGCCCCTATATAAATTGTGCTATTGAGATTTTTCACTGCATCTTTACACTGACAGATTATGACCATCGGGGGCCCCTAGGCACATATATTTTGAGGTCCCTAGTAAAATGCACACACCAACAACAACCAACAAAATGACCTTACATATCAGGTATCTGGTTCTACTCCTCGGATGTGGTGGGAGCTACTGCGCTAGTGGCATGATGTGTCACTAAGTGACCCAACTGAATACCTGCTCCCAGCTACAGTACCTTGGGCAGTGTATCTACTGCTGTATGTGGCCAGTGGCAATGCATAGACCAGAATATCCAGTAGAGCACCAGGAGTCCCAGAGCTGGGGCTTGCTAGGCACATGCCTAGTGTGCCTGATGGATAATCAGCTCTGCTTCCTTAGACTAGACAGCATGAAGAGAGACACAGATGGTGCAAAACTATACTCAATATACCCATTTAATAATTGGTATGTACCTTGGCTCATGCTAAAACATGACCCATGATTTACATCTCACCATTTATGTCACCAGTTTTGGAATCTAGTTTGCATAGACTATAAATGCATTTATCACTGCATTCTGTTACATGTGGTGAATAATTATTGGGGTGCTTTTTTTTTTCGACCGGCGAGATAGATTTTTATGTACAGCACTACAGAATATGATGACGCGATATAAAACCATAAATAACAATTTATATTCTATCCTGTTTCTAAATCCTATGTTACCTAAGTTACCCCAACAGGTTAAAAATGCTGATGAATACATATCATGCAATACTAATGCACTGAAAACAATGTATTTTTATAGGACATAAAAAGAATAATATTATTATTTAATTGTTTGAACTGTCCGTTATTGATAACTTAGCTGCCAGCTGATGCTACCTGTAGTCTCACCACGGAGTCTGTGCATCTCTGACACTTGACACACATTCTAGATATAGTTTCTTCTTCTTGAGAGACAACAGATCTATAAATTCACATCCTGGCACAGCATTCCCGAGAGTCTGCAGGGTGCTGGCAATTTATGTTCATCTTTAATACCTTTAGACCAGGAGGTCTTGAATTCAACATAACAAGGTTTGCAGAACATTGGTATCCAATAAATATTGCTTCAGGTTTAATACCGCTCAGACTGTTATGTACAACTGACCTGACCTAATAAGAACATCTATATTTTGTCTTGTTACTCCGAGCTGCCGGTGATAGATGCCTTCTGCTTTATCATTACATTACTGGAGCACCCTTAATCCATATTTATGCTCTTATCTTCTTTGTTCTTGGATTAGAGGTCCATTTAATGCACAAGTTCTAAGCATTTGCCATCTAAGTAGGGTAGCATGTAGAATGCCAGTAGATGTTCAATAGTCAGATTTAGAGTTTGCCGTAAAGTAAGGATGTGAAGATACTGTTTTGTTATCTTATGGGGAATTTATAGTTGTTATAGGTGCATAGTGGGCATACATTGCCCAAGGCGTAAGGATAAGCAAATCCTTGAGTAACATGTACCTTGCCGGTAAAGTGTCTATTTTATTGTCACTCCCCCATAGTACTGTATATTTTTCTCATCATCTTATTTTCCTTTTGTTTCATTTTCTTTCATCCAGGGGAAAATATTATGTGTTTATTGAATCCCAATATGGAGGAGCCGTACGTACTATAATAGTTTTTCTCATAAAGCATACCAGAAGGTGAGGTACATTGTCATTTTAAAACCACCATTTTTGGCACATATATCCATGGTTGTGGATTTAGTGAAAAATCCCGTGTCACTGAAATCTGTGAAATTGGATTCCATGAAACCGCAGGGTGTGAAGCACATCATTCTTCCATCTATCCCTAGGTGTGTAATCTATGTGAGAAATGAGCATGCCTTTTGCATTGATCTACAACGGTATTATCCATTTTATGTCTATATGTGTAAGCTATTGCTAGAGCTCGGAGGCAAATGTTAATGTGCTGTCAAATAAAAAGTGATGTAGTCCACAGAGCTTTTGATCGGGGTACAATAGCTAAGGATACATTAAGAAAGGAGGTCCCTGCCCGGCATGGCTTACGGTCTAAGTAGTAGTTGGGAGCGGGCAGACATATAGATACAATCAGGGAGTGGGAATAAATGTATTTGTATTATGATATGTGTTCACTATAAGCTAGAAAATAGACCCGGGCTAAAAATTTGCAAAAGTATTCAAATACCCAAGTTGGGCTGTCACAAGAACATGTAAGAAATTAATGATATAATATATGCCACTTATTTTAAGCAAAATAGGCAATCCATTACTCTATACTATACTATATTGCTTACTTAGCACCCTATTCATAGGAAGATAAACATTTAAGAAAAATATATAATTGGAATTAAGCTATTTGGGTTGCTTATCTTTTCATTTCATCGTGCTATATTCTGAATTTCAGGCTTTTGTTATAATTGGACAATAGTGCTATTTTGGTTTTACGTTGCTGTTTTTTGCAAGGTCTATGCCTTCTTGAAACAGGATTGATATCAGACTTGGGTAGTCATGTGATTTAAAATGTTAGCATCTTTTTCTGCTATTTGATATGGATATTTATTTTTCAATCTCAGTCTCTATATATATATAGATATAGATATAGATACTGTACTATACAGCGCAACTTATTGTCATGTCACTGGAAATTGACTGCTGATTCACCCCTTTAACCTACTTTCGGAGATTGGCGTTGATAAGGAAGCGTGCAAGACAGGTCAAAGATGAGTGTCTGAACTTGTAAGAAGATATATTTGTCTTTGCCGCGCACACTGTAGGAGCTGTGAGTTTGACAGCTGTGCACACAGCCACCCATTAAGCCACAATACAGAACATATCACGCTTCGGCAGGGTCATGACATTGCATGTTACATTTACGTTTCCTGCCAATATTAAAATATGTCTTAAACTTAGTTATACTTCATATTGAGAATACATATGACATCGGCAACATTGCTAACTGCTTTATATAAGTTAATACTCTGATTATATTTAGGATACTTAAGAATTGTAATCAGGATCTCACAAAACCAGCAGGAGTGCTTTTCTTTCTAAAAATAGACAGATCCTTGGTGAGGATCAAGGTCTGAATTGAGCAAATCTTGTGTTGATTATCTCTAGATTTACATAAAAATGCATATATTCAAGATTAACCAGAAAGTATATATGAAAAGTAATATAGGAAATTCTAAAGATTCATAACAAATGGAGTTCATGTTCTAGTAAAACTGGATGTGCCTTGGAGCTCCGGCACAGCCTTTGATCTCTCGGAGGAGTAAAGCGATGCGTTGCGTTACTTACTGTCTGACTTTGCCCACCATTCATGGACCTAAAGGGGGGACTGACTGTGGTCTTCCTCCAGAGTCAAATTTACACAGATGGAGAATATTTGGAAGTTGTGTATTTCACAGGAATCAAGTGAATTGAGTTGCCATTCAATAGCAATCCTATCTGCCTAAACATGGAAAGGAAGATTATATCTCTGCTGTTGAACTCAATTTTCTTGCATGTTCCATATTTGAGGGATCCACTTAATTTGCTAATCATGGCATGGTCTATGAATACATTTTGTAGGCATACTGTGCTGTTTTTTTGCTGAGCCAGCATTAAAACTAGAGACAGGGCATATATACCAGACTCACAAGCAATCTAAATGGCCAAACTTTTGCTGAGGAAGAGACACATGCTCTGCCTTTTATATCTACATTATTTGTAACACTCACACCCACCAAATGGTGGACTCTGAGCACAAAGAAATGTGGGATGTCTGGAAGAGTGATTTGGGTATCATATATTTAATATGTAGTCTGTTCCCCCTTTGCAGCTGTTACAGCTTCCACTCTTCTGGGAAGGATTTCCACAATATTTTGGAGTGTTTTTGTGGGAATGTTTGCCCATTCATCCAGTGGAGCGTTTGTGAGGCCAGGTACTGATGTTAGATGAGAAGGCCTGGTTCGCAATCTACACTCCAGTTGATCCCAAAGGTGTTCAATGGTGTTGAGGTCAGGGGTCTGTGGCCAGTCACCAAACTCATCCAACCATGTCTTTATGGACCTTGCTTTGTACACTGGGGCACAGTCATGTTGGAATAGAAAAGGGCCTTCCCCAAACTGTTCCCACAAAGTTGGAAGCGTAGCATTGTCCAAAATGTTTTTGTATGCTGTAGCTGGAAGTAAGGGACTCGACCTTTGAAATACAGCCCCAGACCAACGTTTGCAGTAAGCACTATGCATTCCATTAAGTAGCATTCTCCTGGCATCCAACAAAGACAGATTCTTCCATCAGACTTCTAGATGGTAAAGCTTGATTGATCACTCCAGAGAAAATATTCCACTGGTCCAGAGTCCAGTGTGTGCTTCACAGTTCACACCACTCCAGACGAGGCTTAATTTTGCGCATAGTGATCTCTGGCTTTTGTGGAACAGCTCAGCCCTGGAAACCCATTTCATGAAGCTCCTAACACACAGTGCTTGTGCTTCCAGAGGCAGTTTGGGACTCTGTAGTGAGTGATGATACAGAAGACAGGTGATTTTTAAGCACTATGCTCTTCAGCACTTGGCAGCCCTGTTCTGTGTGTGTGCAAAGTCTACTGCTTACAGTGAAACGGCGCAGATCTAGCAGGGCAGAAATTTCGCTTACTGACTTGTGGCATCCTATGACTATGCTTAAAGTCACTAAGCTCTTCATTGCGACCCGCTCTCCTGCCAATGGTTGTCTATTGGCTGCCTACGTGGTTAATTGTATCCACCTGTCAGCAATGGGCGTCTTGCCTTGGAGCATTATATTTTCAGATTTGAAAGAACCCTATAATTTTTTTATTGTTTATTTCAAATTATAAAACAGTACAGATTCATTTTGCTGTTTGGCCTCACACCAACACATATGTTCAAAAATGAATTTATATTCTTATAATTATAAGATTAAAATTATACAGTAGTTGAGGCGTATGTAAGTATACATTGGGGGGGGCTTGTCAATCACTCAAAAAGGATAAAAACATGTTTTTTAAGTTGCACAATTTACATACTTAACTGTCTCTACTATAATTTATCTAAAGCTTTTCATTATAACCGTAACATGAACGGACTAATATGATAGAAATTTCTACTACATAAAACAAATTGGGATTGGCGTGTAGGTGCTTTTTTTTTACTTTTTCGATTCATTATCTCAATAGGTACAAAACACAGCTTTATGAAGCTTTAGGGAAAAGGAAATCAAATGCTTGATCGCTACAAATCTATTAAGGTTTACATGTAGTCAGAAAATTACATTGTGGAAAAGAGTAATTACATTGATTGCCCAGAGGTAAAGGACTTAATACGTCTTTCTTAATTTAACCATTTACATGCCTGGGTTGCTTGAACTATTCCAAAGAGATGCATGGGTAGGGGCTGAATGTCAAAAAGGAGCCTTTAAGAATGAGATACATTAAGACACATGCTGTTATTAATTAAATGAGAAAGCTGCATTTCTTATATCAGGTTTATTCTACGTGACTTCAAAATATATAGGTACCGTAAGTCAGTGTCTTAAGGTATGTGACAGGCTCAGTGACAAGCAGCTTAATGAGCTTCATATTGTCAGTCAGCGGAGATAGGGCACGGGATAAGTAATGTGTTATCTTTTTCTAAAGAAGCTGGTCCCCTAGCCTCCTAGTAACAAAAGGAGGAAACCGTCTTCCTGAGCAGTATGCCTTGTCCCACAGGACTTTAATGTGTTAGTTTCACAAATAAAAGTGATATGTCACAAAAGTGATTCACATTAATTCTCACTTGGCTCTTACGTGGCCATTTTTCTCATTTCACATGTTGATGACCTTGAAAAATGCTGCATGTGGCAAACCATGTACAAGTGTGGTTTGTAGCAATGAAGTGTGGGCCCTTTGAGCTATTATTATTATTATTATTATCTTATAAAATTTGGAGCCCCTCTGACCAATCCCACACCTGATGTTTCCCTGTCAACACAAGGAAAGCGGCTTTCAATTAATCCACCGGTGAGCAGGAGCTTCTCTTCCCCAACCAAAGCAGATTTCTTAACACTTTCATAACACTTCAAGATTGTAAGCCTGTTTGAACAGAGCCCTCTTCAACTTCTGTGTCTATAAATCCAACTTGCATTGCTTGTTAAATCATGTTTACCTGTTGTACAGCGCTGCGGATTATGGTGCTACATAAGTCAATTAATAATAATAACTCGCGTGTAACCTGTCAGTAAATGCATTTCATAACTGTTATAGAAAAAAATGAAAAAAATAGTAGTAACTTCAAACAAAATATATGTAAAGACATTTAAGCATCTAACATCAATATAATGAATTTGTGCCGGGGCCGACTGGGCCTAAAGATAAAAGGAGTCGTGGGCCACCCACATGGTGCAGCCCAACTGTATTTGGGAGAGGGAGCTCGTATCTCAGTGAGCCGCACATACGAAGCCACTGATGTAAAGCCGAGTAATCTATTCTACTCCGTAGGTTTATACATCTCACATATTGTGGGTAGCCCTTTGCATGTGCTGGTCAACAACATGTGAAATGTATATGTGTCTTATAAATAATGGCATGCTACGCCAAACAAAACAGACGTGTTGGCGACATGGCTTGTGTTCCCAGTCATCATGCTTTGGATAAGAGTCTGTTTGTGTAAACTAGGCTGTGCATAATTATATACTTGGAATCACTATTGTAATTCCCTTATGAGAGTGCAAATATATGTTACAGTATTGTATAATTGGATACAGACATTCTAATATAAACCATGTATTTCTTATGTCTGCCCTTGTAAGAATTGAAAGAGATATTTTAAAATAATTTTAAAAAGGCTGATGATGTATAATTTAGCACAGACCCATTTTGGTGTTTAGTTAATGTACTCTGAAATTGCCTAACTCTTGACCCCGCTATTCTTGTTTTCTGATTAAAATGCAGCTTCTCCATCTTAAAAGCTTCTAGATTTTTATTTGGAAACATCATTTTCAAAGCTAAATTATAAAAAATAAAAAATAAAAAGCCAAAAACATCTTAACCCAATTTTGAAGGCTAGCATTTCTACTGATGTTATAAAATATGGACAGATGAATTAAACACTGATGAGTTGTTTACTGAGCCCCAGGTATAATGGAAAATATCACTTTTAAGGGAGCAAAAGGAGATTTTTTTAAGGTTATTCCTGTGACAAACCAAGATTCCTGATTCTGATATTTACACAAAAACAAAGGTTGGAATTCAGCACTCAGTAGTGAGATGGTGCAGGAGCCAGGGTACCACCAAGTCCTTTGATAAATCCAAAATACAGAAGCAGAGGCTCAGCACTCAAGTGGTAAGGTGAGTTTATTTCACACAGGAACGGGCAAATATTCGTGGAATACGAAGATTTTTTTTCCCCACGAAGACAAACGTGAAGAGTTGGCTGGCGCGCAAGTCTAGTGGATATGCATGTTTATTTGTTTATTCATTTCTTTTGCTAAGTCTTTTTTTAAAACTTATGCCGGTACACGGAGTGTAATTCTACCCATGATGATTATTTTAATTAAAGTCACAATAAAAATATGGTGACAAATTTAACAACTGAATATCTTCATAAAAAATTTAAAAAAGATTTAAAATCATTGTTGAAACACCTTTTAATTTATAGCAAGACTCGTTTTGCTATGATTTGTATAGAAACTCATTTCTATATGATAAATGTACGTGTACAAATGATAAAATATGTGATCCTGTGATACTTGCAGTGTTTCTATCAGGGCAATGCACACATAATGGAGATATCTGTAACATTTCACATGATTCCCTAAGGCTGTATGGCACCATTCAATTGGTTTTATACGTAAGAATAGAGGCACAATCATTTTAAGTTTTTGTTAAACGTCACAAAAAATTGTATTTTTTTTCCAGGCAGTAATTGTGTTATACAAGTCTATACAGAATTTAGTAGCCTGACAAAACTTGGAGACAGAATGATTGAAATTTTTCAGCTGATTGGATTATTCAGTTGGCTGGTATGGTGATAAAGATAATTCCTAAAATTTTGCACCACAATTCGGTTTTTGGCTCTTAATGTATAAGAGCATAAAACAGCTACTTTTAAAAGTACCGGTAGTAGGCATAGCACTAAAAGGACCTGCTCACCTCTTTGAAGATGGAAAAAAAAGAAAATATATATATATATATATAGATATATATAGATATATAGATTTTTTTTCCCATATATAGATATATATATATATATATATATATATATATATATATACTCAAAATATTGTCCCCTTCCTCTTAAGCCTTCTTCTCTTGTTATATATCAGCAAGATTGCCTTAACTGTAGCAGGTACAAAAACCTGGATGTGTTGTATAGTCAGAGACTGAAATTTATAGGAATACATTCAGGTTTTATTTTTAACTTTTTTTTAAGCCTCCCATATAGATGTAACATCAAATTCGTCATTGAATCCAATTGGAAAATGTGTGTACCCATCTGAAAAAATCTAATCAGGTTCTGCTTAATAAACTTTGATACCAAAGGGAAGTTTACAACCACAAGAAGAAAGAAGAGATAAATTATATATAATGCCTATAACTCAACCTACTTAAAACTTTATTACAGTTACTCTTTTTCCATTGCTTTTTTGTTCACGAAATTAGACGTTTCATTTTTACTCCATTTAAGTTACAATGAATACAGTACATTAAAAGTTTGGCAGCACAGTTAATAAAGTTAATGCCGCCATGCACATTTCAACACATTTCCAAAAAAGCACAAAAAGAGTGAAAATGTCACTGGCTGGGAGAATGTTGGCTACTCTTCGTGCTAGCTATAATTAATTTCTGGCACCATTTTCAGCCATATGCAGTTCAACAAGATTTACCTACTGGTTACCGCCGGAGTTTCAGAAAAGACTTGTGTGGGTGGGGATACTACTCATAATACAAGGGACCCTCCTGTTTCCCTTTAATTTCTGATCCCATACATTTAACCTGTTACAAAGAGTTAGGGGTTTCTAGATCCCCATACCATGTCCTGTGTGGTTTTGAGTAGGCAATACTTTAATTGAGTCAAAAAAAACATGCTTTAGTTAAGCGAGTAGTCTGCGTTTCTGATCCTTTAGGTATCTTATTAGTACCTTGAACTTCATTTTTTTCTTTATATTTGTAAATTCATCATTTTACTCACTGTACATTTCAATATGTTCTTGCATCCTATGCATTGGTGCTAGGAGGGCAACAGCATAGAGGCGTTTCAAATCTTTTGCACATAAGCAAGCCCCTTCTGCAGGTATAACAGCTTTCACTCTTCTGGGAAGGCTTTGCACAATATTTTGGAGCATTTCTGTGGGAATTTTTGCACATTTATCCAGTGGATAAGGTCAGGCACTGATGTTGGACAAGAAGTACATATATTTTGTACTTTACACTGTGCGTGGAAGTGGATTTTTAATATTAGTATGAGATAAAAATACATGTGTTGTCTTTTTTTAAGGAAACCCATCAGGGTGTTGCTCCGGTATTGGTGTACCGGACCTGACCAAGCTAAAAGCCTGACCTACCTGCTCTCCCATCCAGGAGTGCATTACGCGACCCTATGGTAGCAGAGACACACCAGCTCCACCAAGCAACCCTACACCACTAGGCCCAGCTGAGTCAGGACCTTGAGAAGAGCTAGCGTGTGTAAGTATGTTACTGTATGTGTGTGTTAGTATATGTGTGTAAGTATATAAACTTCTAATGTATGTGTGGTGTGTGTTTCTGTAGGTATGTCAGAATGTAATTGTGTATGTAAGTATGTTAGTTTATGTGTTTGTAAGTATGTTAGTATGTTAGGGTGTGTGTTAGTATGTTACTGTGTGTGTAAGTACATATGCAAGTATTTTACTGTGTGTATAAGTATGTTACTGTGTGTATGTAGAAGGAGCTTGGGGGCCCCAACTGTTCGTCCCGCAGAGTGAGTAAAGACACAGCAGCCCAGAAGCATGCACAGAGAGTGCTCAGGAGTTAGTGATGTAAGAGGGGCAGTGAGTGTGTTTATATGTGTACTATACGGTTGTGTGTAATATATACATATACATACACACACATATACACTGCTAGTATATGTGTATGTGTGTGTGTATATATATATATATATATATTATATATATAAAAGCCTGCAAAATACTCTTAGCAACAGTGCTAACAGCTTGGCACCCTAGGCATCGCTTGCCTCCTAGCATAATGTATAGGTTTAAAGTGCAGCTTTTTCAATTTTAAAATTTTAAATGAATTGCCTGCTGTGTTCGCATGTTCGATGTTACAACAGGAGGAAAAACACCTTAAAAGTATTCTAATGTAAACAACAACAAAGTAAAATAATAAAAAATGTAGCTACCTCACTCTTTTACCTATAAACGATTGTAAAAGAAAGCACCAGAGCTAAAGTTAGACAAGTCAATGAGGGATTTACGGACTTAAGCAATAAAATAATGAAGGCAACACACGTTATCAAATAATTCCTGTTTTTCTTTTTCTATATTGAACTTAAATGAATGCCATTACCAGACACATTTTCCCTCTAATTGTTCACTGGAGGCAAATACAGTGAGCCCTGTCCCTCCTGCTCATGTTGCTCACGCATGGCCAGCCCTATCTGCCATTTAAAATCTCATGGATATTTATGATCTTCTTTTCTACACGGAATAAACACTGACCGGAATTTTGTACAGTAAATATTGGATACTAATAAAAAATGAATTATTCAAAGGTTTGGAGCATGGAAATAAAAGTTTGTCACTTCCCCCTTGCCTTCCGCATTTAAAATTCAATGGTTGCTGAGGTCAGAAAATTTGCATAGAAAAATTATGTGAAATCTCTGAAAGAGACCAAAATATATGTGTGCATATTGTAATAGTGAGGAGTTTTAAGATGACAATTAAAATGATTTAGTAGACCCAAAACATGTGTATTCAAATATAAGCAAATATAAAAAAAAAAATTATTTTTTCACAAGAGACTTGGGTTTCTTTTCTAATATGAGCCTCAAAATATAATTAAGCAGCTTGGCACACTGTTGAAAGAGTAGCACCATATGTACATCATATTGGGGATTCATTTTGGCCTAAATGTGCTAGTGCATGGGATTAGTGTGAGTTTGCATGTTAGCATGTTAGTCTGTAAGTGTGTGTGTGTGTGTGATACAGGGGCAGGGGCCCTGGTAAACCCTGCACCCAGGCACCATTAACCCTAAGCCCACCAGTGCCCCTGAATATCTATGAATTCCCTGGGAGATGCACAGCTCACCATAAGGCTCAATGGTTTATTATAGGTTTATGGAAGGGACATAGAACAAAGCAAAGAATCAGCACAAAATCAGCAAATACAAACTACAAGAATTATTTGTCCTATTTTAAGAATAAATATCGGAGATGCAATCATACTATATGACCTTCTATTTCCTCGCCCTCTACTATGCCAACGCTCTAAAATCTTTGGGAGTCCGGTTTAATGCTAATATGCCTATATTACTCACAATCTGTGGGGGATCAATGTAATAATATAATAATAATAATATAATAATATAATCATTAAACCATTATCATGCTAATAGTTTTAAACCATTATCATTTAAGAGCCCCACATTATCATGCTGTTTAAAAACCTCTCTGGACACCATTAATGAGGAAATAAAAGTACCTAATGACACCACCATACTTCCCCAGTGAAAATGGCCAGGTTGGCCTTTCAAACTCCTCAATGGGTACCCAGCTCTGATTAGTTATTTTTGAGCCATCATGGCCCTCAGTCCATACCAATTTACTTTAAATGAACTCATACTTTTAAGTCATAAGGAGGAGCCTATGAGGAGCCACAGAACACTTTTACTGTTACGTATGTGAGTTCAACTTTATTTACTGTATCTTTAGCCTAGCCTACATGCCCATTATTGAAATTATGTTGCCAGAAATTGCTCTTTTTCTCCCCTTTTTCACCCATACTTTTTGCTCCCCTACTTACTTTAACACCTGACCAGCATGACCGAATATCCTTACGCTGACAAGGCTATTATATATGTAGAATTAAGCAAGGTTAATCATTTTTCCATATCAGGCCTTTTCAAAACATTTCTTGAAACTGAAAGAGATTTCAGTTTAATTTCAGTTTTGTGTTAAATCTGTAAGTAAAGAAGACTCTGCTCTTGTGAGTTTACAATCTGTTGGTTCCTTTTTTATAGACTTTTATGAATGCTTCACAGAAAGAAAACAATTCAAAATACACTTAAAATACAGAGAAGAAGAAAAAAATGAAAGAAACAATGTTATTCTAGCGATCTGTAATGGTTTAATTATTTAATCAGGCCTTTTTCATTCACCAGTAATCACAGCTGTCAATAAAATATCCAATTTTTAAATCAAGCCGCGTTTGTAAGTCTTTCTACCAAATTTATATAAATTGCATTATGCATTGGAACAAAAATAATACAGATATCCTTTACCACTACATTCAGTGCTGTATTTACCTTCGGCACTGTCCTAGGGTTACCAGTCGCCTCCTTCGTGCCGATGTCCTTACTGCTGAGTACTTTTAAGGACACGCAGGACTGGATAGATATTAAATATGGAGGCTGATCGTTGATCTCCCGTTTAATCAGCCAATTGAACTGTGGCGGTACAGGGAGCCTGATCATCCAAGTGGGGATTGGCTCCCTGTCATGTTACACATGTGTATGTTTCTCAAATTGCAACAAAACAACATGCAGGGGCTTGCGGCACCCATGCGTTCTAACCGTAGGCTCACTCCTGGTAACAGACCTCTGTGGAAGCACTGTTACGTTGTATTTGTCAGTTCCTCTTGTCAAAGGGGAAACATGGCTTCCAGAATACAGTCTTCTCCTATACAGGGGGTCGAGGTATCCTGCTGGCAACCGTAAGAAAATAGACAAGCCAGTCAAATATTGGCTACTTGGCAACCCTACATACACATACGTTGGGTTTCATGTTCTAATCAGCATTTTCTATTATATAGCTTCCTTTCGTGAAATAAACACTAAATTTACGAGTACAACTTATTTCTGAATATTTTGTACAGTCTCAAATTACTAATAATACCATAGTTTTAATAATTTAAATTGAAAATTACCAGTTTGGCCATCTTGATAGCCTCACAATATCCTGGATATGAGAAAAGTCTGCAGAGAGGTGGGTGCTGAACACCCAAAAAACTATGACACAGATGGCAAGCTGGAACTCATGCCTGACCACTGTTAGAGGAGTGTGCATGTTTCATCTGTTTCCATCCAATGTTCCTATGACAAAATGGGCTTTGGTACTCAACAAATAACTATAATATTGGCCTTTGGAGAGAAAAAAACATAATCATTTTATTTATTTTTTATGTAATAGGAGGGATTTTGCCTCTCAGCTTGCCCGAGTCTCTTGTAGAAGCACACAGGAACCAAATATTATGATGAAATACTTGATTGGACCCACATTTGTCATTAACAAAAGAGCCGCCTAGAATTATTACAAAACATTGGATGACTCAATCTGAATCAAGGTTCTCCTGGCTGGGGTCATTAATTTTTTTTCTTTAGTCCTGATTTGGCCACTTATATGTGGAATTATTTTGTCGCATATTTTTCTGCCAAAGTGGGATAGATTATGAAGAAACAGCATTTACACTTTGTATTCAAAGTTTTAAACGCTCCGACTGTGCTGTGTGAATTTCTTGTGATTCTGTATTCTGAGTATTTACTAAAAAACGAGTACATGTGAGTTGGCATAAAATACGAGTTTTTAACTTCCGGATCAACTAATGTCAACTAATGTCAACTAATTTTCACTGACAAAAAAAAAATCACTTTCAACAATGTGAAGGAAACTGTTCTGTTACATTTTTTTTTGCTGTTGTTTTGCTACATTGTTTGCATTAATCGACTAATAAATGAAAAGCTGCCAGAGCACGAGATACTGACCAGCACCAGAACACCAATGTAGCTAATAACATTATTGCCGATGCCATGTGCAGGGGGTATAAGAATGGCAGGACAAGGTTCATTCTTTAGCAGCTCTGTCGGAATGTTTATTCATACACGAGTAAAGCTGTTTGTACTCTCGCTCAAGGGCATTGGCTGAAGCAACAGGATTTTCTTATACTTGTTAGGAACATACAAACAGTGGCATCCCTAGGGTTGGTGTTACCCAATGTGGTAACTCATGTCAGCCCCATGAACCTCCTCCCATACCAGACCACAAAGACACAATCTCATACAAACAGTTACACACAGTCCCTCACGCACACACAGTCACAAACACGCAAGCACTGTCACATACATGCTCGCACAGTTACATAGACACACAGTCACACACATATAATCAGTCACTGCTCCTTGTATGTGGGGGGGGGTAGCCCCTGCTGATGTTGTTCCCCAGCACGGTCTGCACCCGCCGCAGAGCCTAGTGACGCCACTACAAAAGTATATTGCTTTTTTGTTTATTTAAATGTAGATAACCTTACTTTATTTCAAAATCTAACAAACCAGACTGTGACCTTCACCGCCCCTTTTACGTGCATAGCCAAAAGTGACATCAGCAGAAAAAAATATTATTTACTGAATTATACAGCGTCATCATATTCTGCTGCAGTGCACAGTGGGAGTTTATGAGGTTCACATGTAAATTAGACACTTTAAGGGGTTTTCATTACTTTTACACCTAGCACAAATAGGACCTATGTATCCATACTGATCAGGGGATGGGGAGGAGGTATGGTAAGCTTGTGTCATATACTACAGAAGTTTATTTTATTACCCCACCCATTTAGTTAAAAGGTGTCCCAGGGTCCTTGTATTGTTTGTTTATTTATTTATTTATTACATTGGACAGTGGGAGTTTTTTTTCTCTCTTGCCCCAATCACAATATTTGATTTACGATCATGTTCAGTTTTTAGAACTGAGATATCATTTACGTGTAAAGAAAGACATAGTATCACTTAACATGTAAATAAATCAAAGAAAAAAGCAAACACATATCCAGCTTTGTTAAGTGCCACTTGGGAAGCGACTAGTTATGGACGCTCAGGTTTTCTGGGGTTTTGTTTGGTCCGATTTTTTTGTTTGTTTGATTTACAATAAAAACTATTTTGCATCTTCAAATTGATAGGCATATTTTGTAAGTGAAATGATACAAACCCCCAGCAAATCTATTTTAATTCCAGGTTGTAATGCAAGAAAATCGGATAAATGCCAAGGGGGGTGAATACTTTTGCAAATCACTGTATTTCTGAGAGAAATGTTTTCACTTTTACATCATGTTTGTAGTGTTTGTAATTATTTTGCGGTCTTGGTAACCAATTAGTTATAATTTATTTATCTATTTTCATAGCAAACGGAATTCAACATACACACTAGATATACAGTATCAGGACAAAATCAGTCAGCATCAAGGCCAAAGGCTTTACGAGGTGTGGGCTAATGGGGCTGAAGCCCCAAGTGTTGGTGGTCAGCCCTGAATGGGGACTCTGCTGTTGTATACTTAAGCTGCCTGCTCATTCCTCCTTCAGCCCCCTTCCATGATTCTGTGCCCTGCCATGCCACGCTCCCTTCGACCTGGACCTCATCGAATACGAATTATTGTTTATATATATTTAACAGCACCTATCATATGTAATGCATAAAACGGTTAAAGTAATTATAGCTTATTTAGCATATAATATGCCTTTAGATGTAGCTTATGAAGCAAATATGTCTCTGCTAAAGCCTGCTTGTCGTTATTTAAGATGCACATTTTAATTTAGCTGAAAGAATTTGCCAGTGAAGCCCATGAGTCTGTAAGTGGGTAGTTTAGCTTCCAAAGCTTGTTATTGATGGCAACTTTGCAAGATCAGTTCCGTGCGTCCAGCACAGCATTCTGGGAAAGAAAAATGCTTAAAGTTTTCTTGAATATAGCAGTTGGAAGCAGAAAATGTTGCAAAGCTAATGATCCACAAAACAGGGAAATAATTAAAATGGCTGTAGCTAGTTTTTTAGAACATTTTCAGTGGGAAAGTTCAGACAGCTTGCGGTGGCTTTAATTTCTCTCTTCTTAACATTTTTTTAAGTGAGTTCAAAGCAGCCAAGTGGTTCTCATGTGGGAGCCTGCTCAGCATTTTCTGTCTCGTCTTTGCACAACCTTTAGGAACATTTAGGGGATAAAAGGAAAAACGGCGCATTAGGTATGAACAGATTGCAGAAAACGGTTGTGTGTTTTTGATGCCCTTGATATGTGGAGTCTTTAAACACACACATTTGAGCATGTAATGAATTCATTATCATCCTAACCCTTTTTGATTTTATCTTTACTCGTAACCAATGCATTCAGATTTTTAGGCTTATTACAAGACTCACCAGAGATGTGAATCCATTGATTACCTTTTTCCAACATTTTAAGTCAATATGGTTTTCTAAATGAATAATAAACCCAATGTATTAATAGAAGAGTGACAGCTTGAAGACCAACATCTGCCTGATGACGTGAGTGCGGCTGGATATTTTTTTTTTCTGTGCAACCGGGCATATCCAGCTTCTTGTCCCATGCTGGAGCATCCGATCTGCCACCCTAGTGCGGTGCTAATGCCCAGTGGCCCACTGGGCATTTGCCAGGTGTGCCAGATGGCCAGTCCAGGCCTGCTTTTGTTCAATTTACTATTTGCCTTTTGCAGAGGTCAGTGGTTGAATGTTTGTCAGGCAAATGGCATGATCAGAACTACCTTCCATGTACAATGACGTCCAGAACTTGTAACTTGAATGACCCAATAATAAAGAGCCCAAAACATATTTCACACGTGTAAAGTTCGGTGTGTGCTCAACCAATAATTGACATAAAGTCTTCAGATAAAATGTGAATGCTTCCTAAAACCCTTGTTACTCTTAATGCCCTGGAGGTTGTATGTAAAATTACATAAGAGGAATAGCTTCAAGCTGCAGACAAAACTCAAAGGGCAATAGCCCCATTGCACCTGGTCCACAAATGTACTTTGTAGTTGCCAAAGAGATGGCAAACAGCCTGAAAATCAACCCAAATGACCATCTTGTCTAGTCTCCCCAACCTTAAAAATTCCAACTCTTTAAAAATTAAGTAAACCGCAGGTTGGTAAATATGTTTTTGTTGATGTTCTGAATATGCAGAATCATTTTTACAAAATGTGTTGAGATTTATTATGAAACATTCCCTTCCCTTGTGAGGTTAGTGGTGTGTTCCCAATTTTATTCGAATACTATTGCCATTTGTCAGCTGTTTTGGCCAAACACGATCTTTCTTTATCACTAAATGTTGTATAAACCAGAACATTTACGAGCTATGTGTGAATGTGTTAATGTCAAAACGACCTTTGGGAGCAGTATGGAGCAATGTTTTTCCATATCTGTTGTTGTATTTCAAGGTTCAAAAATGTTTATATCTAAGCAAGACATCTAATGTGTTTCAGGGTAGGGAGGTCAAAATGGACTATTTAACAGCTGTTGTCCATCATTTTTCCTGGCATGTAATAAAAGAGCCATTCAACCATAATTTATACAGTATATTCCCTCTGGTTTGATAGATATAGTGTGTACTGTTTAAATGCTACACAAGTTATATTGCCGTATAAATTACATGGCAAAAAGCGACCAGCAGTCTTAAGATTCTGGGGTTTATTTTCTATGGCAACAGTTTGTAGTTTTTGAACTTAGCAACTTTATAATTTGTTATCAAGTGACAGCACTGGTATTAGGACAGTGTTTAACGAGGGGCAAAAGGGGTAGCTTTCCTGGGCTCCCTCATTCCTGGGGGGCCCACAGCAGCTTGAGCGGCAGCAGGGGTCACAACTGCGACCGGGCCCACTGCTTACCTGTGTTTTGTTTGCAGTGTGCAAGCAACATCTCTTGCACCGCCCAGAGGAGGCAGGTACCCAGCGGAGGCATGTTACCTTACGTCATTTAATCTTTCTGCGTTCTAGCTTCCCCTGGGAGGTTTTCAGGGTTCCACCCTGTCTTAACTAATAGGCTGGCCTAGTATATATATGAAGACAAACACGAACATTCTTCACGTTGTGCGTCTTCCTCTTTGTGTATCCGCTGCCATATTTGAACAACGAAAACGCAACATTCGTGTTCTTTTTTCATGCTCTCCCAAATACAAATGCACAAGTAGAAAAAATATATATGCCTTAAACTAAAATAAAATAAATGTTCATATTATATTGTTTGAATGACTATTGTAAAAAAGTACATCAGGAAGAAACTGATAAAACAAACAAAATAGAACTGAGATGAATGGACTGTCTTCTTATAAAGGCAAGCACTGTTAGTGAAACAATATTTGAAAACACTGATAATATATTGGTTTAAATATTCAGTTTTTTGCTTCAAACCATGTTGATATGAATCACAATTAATCTATTAATTATACATGTGATTTGTCGTCTTTGTAACACTCATAAAAGGACTTTTCTACAAGCACAAAACATTTTGATTTTATTATTAAATATGCAGGGAATTCTATTGTATTTTTAGAATTACATAGTAACTAGTCATTTATTTTCAGAATGCGTGCTGTATATCATAAGAGGGGGTGGTAATATCACAGGAATGAAATGTGACAATTCCTGGGCATTCAGTATCCCAGAAGTGAATCAAGTATACAAAGAGCTTTATGAATGTTGAAGGGATTAACGAGACGGATATGAGCCGCTAGATAGTATGCTCTTTGCATAAAGGGATATGGCATTAACCGCTATTCCATAGCACTGCTGTGCATTATCCGTGTACATGTATTGTACAGTACAACTCAAATCAATGCAGAAATCCATTGATCATCGTTATCTATACAACACAAGCTGAGAATGCACTTGTGATGTCCCTCCATACTTACAGAAACAATCATACAGTCACCTATAGAGCTATGGTACACAATGCATATCAAGAACAGTTATAGTGCAAAAGTACTGGAATGACCATAAGCACCAATGAAATGTTTCTGGTGTGTATTCCATGTTTACCTGTGTACCCCGAAATGATACTTATACATTACTCCAAACAGTCCACAATAAATGCAACAAAAACTTACAATTTTAAAGATGGGTAAACGCTCTGGTTCTCAGAGTAAAAGTGCTTCTCTGGGGAAAAAGGGTCTCCCGAACAATCGTACCACCAGTCACAATATGACAAACTAGTCAGGATGCAAGAGAACACATTTTATTGGACTGGGCATGATCCAGGAAACAGGAAAGGATTAACATAATCAACATAATATTATGGCTAGGGGCTTACAGAGACAACATCAGCACCAGACTAATCTCATCACACATACAACATGACGAATGGACAACAGAGGTTAAGGGACTACGGAAATAACGCTTAAAATATAGACTAGACAGCGAGTCATTCTTAATACACATAGAGATGGAAACTAGAGGGTGAAAATACAGCATATTACAATTTAACCACTGCAACTTAATTTAAAATTACAGTTCTAATTATCTTCCTTACATGGGGATCCATCCAGCATCTGTTAGATTATGGACATAGGCTATCATTTAATGCTCCTCTTCACACCCCTCAATATATATATATAAATATATATATATATATATATATATATATATACATATATATATATATATATATATATATATATATATAGCTGGGGACTCTGCCCTCTCAAAAAGATGCTGTGCCAAAATAGGGAGAGCTATGGGTAGCGTGGCCTGGAAAATTCCTAGGTATGCTAATGTAACATATAGCATGTATTTCCCATGGTTGTTTATAAAACCTCTTGCATTTCACACAAGTCGCCAAACATCAAACATCTGCCCACAAGATCTGAGCATATCAGGTTTATTTACGTGTTTAAGACTATAGCACATAAAATAAGTTAGCAGAAGCATCTACTAGAAGCTTATGGTGCAAGCAATAGTGTCTGTGATAGCTGATCACATAGTGCATTTTGGGAGTTTGATAATGTATACAGCGTTTTGTAACTATTGTAGATATCTTTCTGCATTACTGTTCATTAGGTTTTAACAAGGCACAAATCTATGAGGATTCAATTTCTTTATTAAAAAAATATATCGGATACGTCGGATATGCTTAAATATCTGAATGAAGAGACCTCATTATGCTTCATTTTAATTATTGTTTATTACTACATTACTTTTGTATTTCTGCTTGAAGAGCTGGTTAATATAATTCTTTCATCTTGGCTAATTAATCTGCCCTGTAAAATTTGAGGAAACCATCGCTTACCGTTTTCAGAGCATGATGAGGCTTCGCCTAGGAATTTTACCAGTAATTACTCCATCTGAAAATATGTTTGGTGTGTGTTGCTATTTGTGTTAAAATGTGTAGCTTCAAAATGTAAACTATTTTATGAATCATTATATGGGTATTATTTGATTGTGTTGGAAACTCTTCAGCACATATCACATGCATAATGGCAACGGTACATTACAAGCCTCTACTAGGCTCCTAAAGAGATGCTCTGCTCTGAAGGTTGTCCAACTTCCGAAGAAGGCAACAATAAAAACAAGAAAGGTGTATGTAGGGCCAGTAAACATACAGAACATACAGAAAGGACGAGAACACAGGACCAAAAGGAACTCACACAATGTGTGCTTTAGGTATAAAGTAAAAATAGGCAAACTTGATAAAAATGAGACCTTAATTGGTTAACTGAATTGCACAAGGCTGGAAGACTCCAGGACCACTTAGTTTTCTTCTTCAAATGTATATTATTATTATTATTATTATTAAAGATATTTCCTATTTTTACCATAGGACATTCTTACTTCTTTCTAGGTTTTTGATAAATATGAGTGGTCACCAGTATAATAGTTTGCATATTTATTGGCTACATATATATATAAAATGATGCTATTGCCTGTTCCTGGAGGTTTAACAATAGTGTTGTCTTAGTGCATGTGTGTGTAGCCATGTTTGTAGTTTGTATCTATATGCAAGCTTCATGTCAGCCCAGAGATAGTGAAAGGCAAAGGTTTACAATTGTAAATATTCATATTAAATATTAATTTATTAATGAATATTAAATATTACATTTCAATGTTAAATATTTCATTGTTTCTACTACACATTTTCTAGCCAATTATATAGGTAAAAAAATATTCCCTACAAAGCGGCACCTTCTCATTTTTCAATCTGTGGTTAATTATAATGTTGTTAACCACATTTGTTTTGTTATTTTTTTATTAAAATAATCAAACAACATCTCAAAAATGTAGCAATAATTTCAAGTTTTTTAATACTGATTTAAATTTGTTTGAACACAGCTTTAACCATTTCACCATTTTATGAATTGCGTAGTTGAACATGAAAACGCTGACAATAACCAGTTTGTTGTTCTCATTCACATGAGCCTCATTGGCATGTTTGTTGACATGTTTGCAACCAAGTCTGTTAATGACATCAGCTGCGGCAGCAGGGCTTTTTCCCGCTTTTACCGACGACTACAGACTATTCGGAAATGTCTGTGAAACGGATTGATTCCAGTTTCCATGGGTTGGGTAGAAATGGCAGCAGACTTGTATGAAAAAGTAGTCAGATAATCCCTAGTAATTATAAACAAAATAAAAACATAAAGGACCAACAATATTAATATACAACAATATATTCCTTTCTGTAACATCTAGGGTATAAATCATATGGTATATACAGTGCCGTCCACTAATATTTGCACCCTTGGTAAATATGAGCAAAGAAGGCTGTGAAAATTGTCTTCATTGTTTAACCTTTTGATCTTTCCTTCAAAAAGATACTCTGTTCTCATGGATAGCAAACCATTGATAACACAACACAGGTTAATTGAAAAAAATAATAATTATAAATTGTGAAATATATATGTAGCACAATTATTGGCACCCTTTTAGTAAATATTTTGTGCTACTTCCCTGTGCCAAGATAACAGTTCTGAGTCTTCTCCTATAATGCATGACGTGGTTGGAGAATACATAGCAAGGGATCTGAGACCATTTCTCCATACAAAATCTCTCCAGATCCTTCAAAGTTCAAAGCCGACGATGGGGTTCACCCTACAGGTTTTCTATGTGTTTCAAATCAGGGGACTGGGATGGTAGGACCTTGATTTCATGGTCAGTAAAACATTTTTGTGTTGATTTTGATGTATGTTTTGTATAATTGTTCTGCTGGAACTTCCAACTACGGCCCATTTTAAGCTTTCTGGCAGAGTCAGTCAGGTGTTCATTTAATATCTGTTGATATTTTGCAGAGTCTATAATGTTGAAGTATCCTAACAAAGAGTCCAGGTCCTCTGGCAGAAAAACAGCCCCTAAACAGTAAAAAGGCACCATCATATTTAACCGTGAGCATGAGGTACTTTTCCATATGGCTGCCTCTCTGTGTGCGCCAAACCCACCTCTAGCGTTTATTGCCAAAAAGCTCTATTTTGGTTTCATCTGACTATAGAACCCGATCTCATTTGAAGTTAAGGTAGTGTCTGGCAAACTGGCATCGGCAGGGGGGGGGTGACATTTTAAACTTCGCCCCAGGTGGCATTATGTCTTGGGCCGGCGCTGTATATATTTAACATGTTTTCTTTTTTTATATATCAATCTGTGTTGTGTTTGCTATGAGAGTGAACATTTTTCAAAGCTGATATTGGTCATATTTAGCTTGGGCCCCAATACTTTAGTTGAGGGCACTGTACCTATATAAGTCCCCTATATAAATAATAATAGAATAAGGATAAAAGGTCTGTATGCACTTTAATTGGTAGGACATGTTGCTATAAACATACCATTAAATACCCCAATAAATAATAACACGGAAACTTAGGCAACCTACGGATTTCTGCTCCCGTTAACCCCTGCAATGCTGCGGGGGTAACGGGAGCGGAAATTCGTAGGTTCACCGTCAGGGGTTAACTTGGCCGGCAGAGACCACTGGTCTCACTGCTAGAACAGTTAAAGGTCCGTACAAGCGACTTTAGTGGTCGTTCGTACAGACTTTTAACAGTTGTAAAAGGGAGACCAGTGGTCTCTGTGGGTCAAGTTGCTGGGAAAGGATTTTAAAAGTCTTTATGAGCGACCCTATTGTTTGCCAGCAGGGGCTCGTCTGCCATCAACCAATGAAGTACAGGTGTACTTCATTGGTTGATGGCAGAGGAGGCCCCTGCAGGCGACCAATAGAGTTGCTCATACGGACATTTAAACTCCTGGCGCCAAAGCTGCTGCGTAGTCTGTACCGCGTTAACCTCGTATTAACCCCTCATATAAACAACGGAAAAAACGAAGACAGGAACGGGCGAAACAGAAGACAGGAACGGGCGAATATTCGTGGAATACGAAGATTTTTTTTTCTCTGAAGACGAACACGAAGACACCACTGGCGCCCAAGTCTAGTCATTATCCTATTTTGTGGACCTAAAAGTAAAAGGTAAAAGAGATATATGTTTCTCAATTCAGCAACCTGTCTAATAAGCTAGACTTTTGCATACAATTAGGACAGAATCATACTCAGTAAGTAAGTAATTCTGCTCAAATGCATACTCATTTTTAGCAAGAGACATCCCCATTGTTTCCAATGGATACAAGCAAGAATGGAAGAACAATCCACTATTTTGGTCTTGTTTTGTAGAACTCTGTGTGATGAATTGCTACTCCAATGGATTAGCTATTCATCATTAATACTTTTTCAGTCTGTGCGTGCTTGCAAGGAAAATTAACCCAGCTAATCAGTCCTGGTTCAATGCAGACAAAGACCATGGCTAAAGCCTGAATTGTGAAATAATTGACTTATGAACATAAGCCAAATTGATGTTTTTATATGGATACTCCGGAAATCTCTCAAATGGCTTTGCACTAATCAATAATCACTTTTAACATTAAACCCCTAGCTTTTAATTTATGTTTTACTTTCCTAATACGTGAAAATTCCAGCAACAGTTATATGCTTTCAATATTTGGTACATAAATTATATTATGGATTTTTTTTAGAATTTAACTGAATTCGGCTGACACATAATATTAATATATATATATATATATATATATATATATATAATATAATATAATATATATATATATAATATAATATTATATATATATATATATAATATATATAAATTAATTATATATATATATACACATAATGTGATCTACATAACCTCACAATTAGAGACAAACACAATGTGCTTGAGCTATCCATTAAACATTCATAGTACTGGTGGAAAAAGTTAGTAAACTGGTTCCTGGTTAGTGCTGTTGAAAGACAACTATTAGAAACATGGTTCTTGACAATACTGCGTGCCATAATTACATCAGTGCAATGTATTTACATGTAATTGTACATATATTGTGTTAAGTCAATTTAATTCATTCATTCACAATAAATGTAAAACGGCCTAAGAGTTTGTGGATGTTGCAAGTCAAAAAGTGAAATATAAAGTGCTCAGGCCCTCTGGAGAGATAAATTGCTCCAAATATATGCACGTTATACACTTCCCAGTGTCTCGTTGCTGTCACTCCATACCTTTTACATATCGCTTTTAAAAGCCTAGCTTAAATATACTTTAATCCTGCCATTTAGTGCAATTGCTTTTTTACTTTAATCCTGCCATTTTAAGCATCTAAACACTAAAAAGATTAGTTATGCAGTGACAGAATGGGTATACGAATTTTAATCACATTGGAGCTGTAACTCTGATTGAAGATACATCGCCCAACCTCTAGAGCTCTTTGAGCTGCATAGACACGCATCTAATAGTGCTACAAAAAGGCAAAGACAGTTTATACATCTTTGGACTAAAAGTCAATAAACAAAATGGGATAAGTGCAGGCAAAACATGAATAAAGAGTTGTAAATGGAGCTTCCTCAGATTTTTTTTTTCATAAATGGGCTATGTCAGGAGTCAATACTTGGTCCACTTCTCTTTAATTTTGATATAAATGACCTAGAAGTGAGTACTAAAATATCTGTATTTGCAGACAAAATCAAATTGTGTAGAGTTGTAAACCCTGATCAGGACTTTTTTTGTTGGTAGAATGATTACAATAAATTGTGGTACTGGGCAGAAAACTGCCAGGTGGGAAAGATTAAATAACATGGAATGCTTGGCCAAACGGGGGTTATTTACCTTTAAAAAAAAGTACAAGGCCTTTTCAGCGTCATTGGTTTTTTTTTTATATATATATAATATAATTACAATAGGCCATCACCTAGGTTTGGAGGAACAAAGGTTGCATCTTAAGCAGAGAAAGGTATTTTTTACAGTTAATGAGTTTTGGTAAAGTAATTTTTTATAAAATGGTAATTGCATAGATATTTAAAAACGTGGGGCTTATGTGAAACTCAGTAATTTACCAATAGCAATGTGGCATTTAAGTTCTTTATAACATCTGCCTTTTTTGGTTTTATATTTTGTTGCTACATAATGTTCTTATGGAGAAAGCTATGTAACTACAGGAAAATCACAATTTTACCCTCAATACTGTTGTACAGAAACATTTTCATATAAGGAATGGATGGGTCTAGACTGCATGACTATGACTATAAGTTCAATCAGTTTTAGGACCTGAGTTAGACGTTGTCAGTTAGAGCATTGAATAACAAAGATGGATTAACAATGGGGTAAAATGGACTTTATCTCAGGGCACCTGTTGCCAAGGGCCCCCCCCCCACTTCCTGCTTACCTGCTGCTGTGTCATTTATGTATTTGCCTGCACTACATAACAGGAACAGAGTGCTTGTTCTGTTGGTTGGGGGGAGTAGGAGGGTTTGCAAACAAAAGTTTATTTCCTGGGTATGATCAGTGTTGGCATTTGACAGGATCGCCCAGTAAGACGCTCCATTTATAGTCAAATGTCGCATCAATATGAGTGGAAGCTGCATGGCTCTCTGCTTGTAAGAAGAGGCAAGACATTTTTATGGATCCCCAGGAACCAGCCTGCATTTACAGACAGTCTTGGCAGGTAGGAGCTTGTCTATTGAAGTCAGCGCTCCATAGTGTTTTTAGGCAGAGATCTCTGACCTCCCTACTTAGCCCAAGGATAAGTGGAGCTGCTGTCTCCCTGGAACTGCCACCTAGGCATAATCTGTCTAGTTGAATATGTGCTACTGCAGGCATATATATATATATATATATATATATATATATATATATATATACACACACACATACATAGTGATTTTCTGGAGGGGCTTCTTGTTATAATGTTTCCTCCGTGTGGAAGACTGTACTTGGTTCAGTATAATTATTTTTCATGTTTTTTCTGTTTTCTTTCTGTTAGACTTCAGGGAACGTCTCCCTTGCTCTTTGAAAAACGACTTACAGCGTCAGCACCCACGCTGGCCTCCGTTTCATTGGCACAATTGGTTGTGAAAAATAATTGGTCACGTTGAGTTTTTTTACATTTCACAAAAGAGTAACTTTTAATTTAAATTTGAGGGCATTAACTCATTCCTTACATTAGAGCCTAGCCGACCATCACAAAGTCATTTTGAAATAGTTTCAGGGATAATCCTTCCAGCCTCCATGAGAAACTGTTCTCTTGTGCTGTTTTATGCATCATCAAACAACAACCAATCAGAATCCTTTCTGCTATGATGTAGCAGGCAATATAACCCAAGTACACATATCAGCCACAATTCTCCTGCCTCCCCGCATCTCTTATCGCGGGGCACTGGAGCGTTAACGTACTACAAACAAGTTTCGCTAAATGATCAACTCCGACTTCCACTAGAGGAAAATATTCTTTGTGAGTTATTTTCCCTGTAACCTGGAGTTGGCGGAGGAAAGGCATTAATATCCCCTGAGCTGCTGTGATTTTATCCCAGTGAGAAATGAAAGACCTAAAATTCCCCAGCAGGTTAAGCCACTGATGAATTATTATAGGTTATTTCTACCCAGCCAAGATAACAAGCAGCATCTCTGAATTCAATGCAGAGACCTGTGTGTGCAAAGATATGCCTGCAAGCCATATGCTTGTGTGCGTCTGAATAAGGATGTGTAATTATGTTGTATGCCTGTAATGAAAAAGGATTTATTTAGTGTCTGTATAAAATATGGATTGCACATGAGTAATACATTTGTGAGTGTGTTAGGTGCGTCCATAATCAGCATGTAACACGCGGGTGCATTATCCTCCTGTAGAGTAAAGACTGGTGTGCATGTTCAAAATAGCTAAATGATGCAACCACAGAAGATGCATTTCTAGTAAGCAAAGAAACACGCTGGCAGAAAGATAGTGTTAAACGGAGAGCAAAATAAATAGTGCATGGGATTTAGTAAAAAATCCGATTAATCCTTTTCCTTTCTTCCGTGTCATATTTATTAAAACAAAAAAAGGAAACCTAAGAATTCCCTATCTTGGGAACTTAAAAGTTATATCGGTTAAAATGTTCAGTGGCGTTTTGGAAAAAATAAAAGATGTCAGTCTTGAAGGACCAAAAACGTAATTTTATTGGAAAACAAAACTAGTGATTTTTATCAAAAGGCCTCCATTAAAATCCATGGTGTATATCTGTGAGGCTGCTGATAAATAAGAGAGACTCGCAAGGCACCGGGAACAGTTGGCACGTCTGAGAAATATAGAAACTGCTAGCAATTTAAAGATAATCAATCCTCTTACTGGCTACACATTAAATTATGCTGGGGCCAAAATGGTTCTAATGCACACAACTCCCAGTCAAGTCAGCTTGTCTTCTAGAAGTTGATAAAGAGATGCCAGCTAGTGAACAGTTCAGTGGTCCAATGTATCATATAAAGATTGGCTTTCCCATACGGCAGGTCCTGTAATACCTTAATAATATAAATGTAATATATGTAACAGAAGTGTGTGCATTGGTATATTTTATTGCGCCATGAGTTGAACAGGCAATAGTCCAGCTCAGTACGAGATCTCTCAAATCATATGGAAAATGAAAGTAGAGTATTGGACCATTTATTATTGAATTGGAAAATGCGATAATACATTTTTGATTTGATTTTGATACATTTTGATTACTGTATATCAGATATAATTACATTGAAGCAAACGCACAAATATTGAGGCATTTGTAGAATCATTGCTGCCAAGGGAAATGTCAGGTAGGGTTCTGAGTGCATAATGTCACAGTGGAAACAGGACAAGCCTGAGACAACGTGGTGTAATCCTATGGTAGATGAACCCATGTTCAAATATTTTAAATGCCCACTGCTGGTTCTCTCTCCCTAACCCCATTACTCCGAAATCTGACAAAAATGTGTAATGTACCTGTTCCTGGCGTTCCTGTTGGTCTAGCAGGGGAGCAAGGAGCAGTGTGCTCCAGCAGAAGTAGATAGATCTGTGCTATCTCATGCTTGTCTCTAGGCTTTGTGGGATTGATGGTCATATGACATCTACACATGCAACCATTGTCTAGGACAGACAACTGAGTAACAACAAACACAAATGCAATAAAACAGCTGTATTAGGTGTGTCGATATGTTACGTCGGCCTTTTGTTGTAAAACACATGCAGAGAGATGCTATTTGAAATGATGCTCCGCCATATTAGTATTCCAGGCACAGATTGCAGTGTGTACAGGTCTATTTGGTTGATTGGCTGAATAATATGGCAATGCCAGAGGGTATGCAGCATTCATCTTCCATTTGCTGGATGTACAGTCATCAGTGATATTACTCTGCTGAAATAGCAAACAACCTCTGCGCACAGATAATGTATGCATTTTTCTTAATGAGCCCTACAATAAAACTAAATGTAATTTGACTTTATTCATCCATCTGAGTAGATTGTAACTGCCCTGCATCCATTTTATCTTTAACTTATTGTCAACACTCATTTCTTTCCCAGTCATACACTCATGTCATATTTAATTCCAGTGCCCTCTACTTTCAACGCACATTGAGAGAAGCCAAGCAATTCATATCCTTCTGCTCACCACCAGAGATTAGTAATGACATGAAAACAGAGGAGGTAGGGAACGATGGAACAGACATGTTTAAACTGGTCATTCCACAGCTAAGTTCCACTACTGACAACGCCGGCCAATCCATGTGCAGTCTTCTCCAAATGTGCGTAAACACCACCAGCCTACAAGCAATGATGTATTGTTCCAAAGTTTAACCATGGATCCCAGTGACACTGGAGATGGTGGAGAACAAAATTATCAAAGAAGAAGAATGAAGGAATTTGGAAATCTTAGTAGAATACTTTAGGAGTTTTATGGTTAAAACAATACAGCTCCAGCCAGCGATTCCATGTATTTCACCAGAATCCTGAGTGTCACATCAAGAGCTATAGCAGATAGAGTGCTGCAAGGTTACAGGTCAGCCCTGCCACGCACCTCATTTGTCTGTCAGACAACATTAAGGGAGACATGAGAAAGACTCTTGTAGCAGAGTGCTCATTAAATGTTCTGCGTGTGGCACACGGGCACGGCTGCTGCCGATGCAGACTGATTGAAAGAGAAATAAGGGCAGAAAACAGCTTGATGAAAAAGAGAGGGAGGTCAGCGGGGTAGAAACAGGCAGACACAGCAAGAAAAGTCAGAAGACACCAGTTAGAAAAACAGAAGAAGAACAAAAAAATAAGAAAGGGAATTAAAACCATATCAAGATTTTACATTTATACTAATAATAATATTTTTTTATTTATTTCTGTGTATGGTCTGTGTTTTAAAAGAGTACAAAAAAGTAAAGAACTAACCGTAAGAATAATGGATTAATCAACAGAAGAGGAAGCAGACATGAATATGAAGACAATGTTGAAACAATGCAAACATACAGCATATACCATGATATATTCCTAGGCATTGCTTTGAATCCACATTCCCTCCAGGGCAGTGATATAATTGCAGTTAGTGGAGAAGATGTATTAAGGTGTTACAAGAAGGAGAGATTTCACTGAGTTTCTGTATTCCCCCTACAGACGGGGAAAATCTTTTTATAGTTTCTGTAGGAGCATTTTTCTGGCTATGGTAACAAAAACCCATGGTTCAACTTCTATTTTAAGCTTAACATTTTATATATTTATATTTTGTTAAAGGTTGACCTCTTTGAAATAGTGCCCACCTTTGCAACTCAATATATCCTTGTTGAAGCTCTCCTTTCTCTCTCTCCTCTTTCTCTTTATCGCTTCCCTTTCTTTTTGTCTCTCTTTCTTCTGTTTATCTCACCACCCTTTCTCTTTACCTCTTCTTTTCTTTCTCTCGCCCCTTTCTCTTTATTACTCCATGTTCTCATCTTTATTTCTCCTCTTCTTTCTCTTTACCTCTTTACCTACAAATGTATGTAAAGGCAATCAACAAATTCTGAGTTTGTCGCAACACCTTTATGGAAGTATTAATGTATAGTACATCCTAAATTAGTGTGCCAGATTCTGATGCTTATGCATGGTATCTATTTATAATTATACGTTAAGAGCGTGTTTGTTTTAAGAACTTTACCAGAAAGCTAACCAGAGCTCTTCCAAGGAAGTGGCCTTATGGATGAGCATGGAAAAATGGGCAGAGACTCCTTCTCCTGTTGGATTAGAAACTGATCTGGAGACACGAGGAAGCAATGCTTTATCCAAACAGTTCCCAGGTTGCCTCAGATGCTGTCTGGTTGAAATATAATAGAGTATTTAAGATGATTTCAACAGATCAGTGTTATATCAGTACAGAGTATTTATGTATTTCATGATTGCTTAACGTACACATGACATATGCTCAACTTCCCGTAAGTTTATCTGCCTCTATTTATGCTCTGAAACAGTTTGCCAAAAAAGGTCAGTCTCAGCTCCACTGACACTCAGGTACAGGTAACCACCCTCAGCCAAACTAATGCAAACTAAGCCAAGTTGCATGCATCCAAACATACGCTTTCAGCCACACAAAAGACTTTTAGTTCATATATAACACACAGCCACACACTCTTATTCTTAGCAGAACCAATGTGGCATGTTAATCAACAGTTCAGTACTCTTAGATATATTGTCCCCTAGATACCGTCTTTCTCAATAAAGTTGTTTATGGGAATATCTAACACAGAAAATACAGGTTTTTGGGTCTATCCACTGCAATGACCAATATGTTACATACAACAAACACACCCTGCAAACCCTGGTTAAGAACACCATTCTCAACTATAAACATTAGGATTTGGTTACACTGCATGACCATGTACTGCTTAGCCCACCACCTGATCAAGGTACCCATTAAGAGTCTACAGTAAACGGTTAAAAAAATCTGACAAATTCTGCAGGCTTGTAAAACAATAGTGAAAACACTTTTTTCCAAACCCAAATAGTTTTCTGAATCTATATCAAATTTAAGGATAAACACATTGTAATTTCCATACAATAATGTAATAAATATTATAAAATAAAAATTAAGGGATGTTACCCTTAAAAAATAGATTGTCAGGATGCTAGTACATAGAATATTTTAAACAAAATATTCTGCGCCCTTTTTATTCTTAGATCAGTAGATGTTACTAAGTAACTACAAATATATATATAGTATATTATTTTCATTATATGTATTATATATATTATTATTATTCTTTTGATGCAAACATTCTATGCCTTCATTTCCAGAAACACAATATATGTGTTAATACGTAGAACACAGTCCACAGAGACAATAGACTGAAAGTCTCACTGCAGATAAGATCTGGGACACCACAGTGTGAGGCGCAAACCAAAGCTGTTACTCTAATTTGCAAGAACAAAAACATCCTTATTAGTTATAAAATGGCTGTGTGACGGGCTCAAAGCAAAACCATTCCATCAGTAAAGCCAGCTATGTCAACAGAGGCAGCTTTCTGGAGATGTACACACAAGCTTCTGCGAACCTTCACATGTATTATTCATTCCCACCAATCAAAGGGACTTTTTGTGCGTTCAAACGAAGAAGCTAAATTCCGTGGATAAAATTGGAGCTGGCTGGTTTCTCTCCACTGTTGTGTAAAAAGAAGAGAGTTTTAAAACCACTATGTCAGTTAAAAAAAAGAAAAAGAAAAGAAACAGTCAAAGAGAAATTATTATGCCAACATTCCCTTTTTACCAATATTTTCCTTTCGCTTTTATTCCTTCCAGCTGCAGTGCTGGAGAAAATGGAATTTTTAACAGCATTAAAAAAGGGCTTTGGGAACACGATTTGTCAAAGGCTGTGTCAAACCAGTAACCGTCCTCCAGCTCTTTAACCTCTTGAGGGCCAGAAGATTTGGAACATACTATGTTTAGACCTCTCAGGGGTTTAATAAAAGCCAAACTAAATACATATGGCCTTTACTAGTGGAGTGAATGACATTTTGAGAAAATGGTGTAAAGTGTATGAAAAATATATATGATCTTATAGAGATGGCGAGGGAGTATAATGAAAGGGTGGCATTTGGGATGAGCATGCATGGTTGAGTGGCGAGGGAGTAGAAGACAGAAGCCAAGGATCTGCATAAACCCCTACCATCCCCCTTTTAAGGAATGAACCATGGAAGGCACTTTCTAACCCTGGTAGGTATAGCAATGCCTTCTCTCTTTATAGTGGCCCATCTATAATCCTTTGGTTGTCAGAAGGATGCTCGGGGCTTTACAGACCTTTATAGAACCGAACCCATAGGGTTTAAAGCTATTTTCAGGAATCTGATGACAGCTTTCTACTCCTGGATTAGGGTAACGTGAAAGTTAAAAAAGGGTGCAAAAAAGAGAGTAAATAGTTTTAAAAGGAAGTAGAAATTAGAGTAGGTTAAAAGGCAAAAAAGACAGTATGGTAATATATAGGAGAACGTGGGATGAGATGGTTAAATTAACTCTTGGTTAGTTCAATGGTATTCTACAGTAGTTCCCACCTAGGCTTTAAAGGAGAGTCTTTCAATATCAGTGATTCTAAACAGTGGTGTAACCTGAGTCTTCAGGGATCCCCAAGGATTCCTGGCATAGAAGTGAATCATTATAAATTGGCCTAATCTGCTGTTAACGACATCTGTAATTTTCTATTTTATTACTACGCGTACCCTTGGTGCTTATTAATATACCACCAGCTCATAGTTTGAGTACAATTGCATATATATATATACTATATAACAAAAAATATGTGGACACCCATCCTAATTGTTGGGTTCAGGTGTTCCAGCCAAACCCATTGCTGAGAGGTGTATAAAATCAAACACATAGGCAGCCATCTCCATGGACAAACATTGGCAATAGAATGGGTCATAATAAAGAGCTCAGTGACATACAAATTACCTGCCCTCTATATTATCACTCACTAAAGAGTTCTAAATTCTGTTTGAAACTTCCAAAATGTCAAGTTTGGAAAAGGGAGTTGTTCCATTTTGTGCCCTGTAACTCCCAAAACCCCCAAAAATGCATGCGGGGTATGTGGTGAGTTTTATAGCAGTTGCGTGTAATCTGTGCAAACAAACAGTTTGGTGAAAAAAGCAAAGAAAAATTACATAGCAGCTTCCTTTTCCAGGGATTTGGGACCAATCCCATTTGGGATTTGGGATTTTGAGCTGCTGAGACATAGGCTTCACAAAATAAAATTTAAAAATTTCATTTCGTGTCCTGTAACTTCCAAAAAACAATTAAAAAAAAAAACTATGAATGTTAAGTTTTTCCAACTTCAAATACACTTACATTAATGTATTTTTGGGGTATTTTGATCAACTGAACCATTTTCAAAGTAAAATATTAGAAAACTGTGTGTTTTTTCAAAATCCTTCATTATTTTAATGTATTATTCATGATAAATTTTGGACTTTACATCTAAAAGTGTATCAAAAGAAAGCTCTATCTGTCCTTGAAAAAATAAAAAAAGGAGAATAATGATTAAGGAAACAGTGTAAAAATGGTTTTGGGGCACAAAGAGCTTAAAGCTACATCAGATTAAGATATTAAGCCAATTGTATGCTTTCAACTTTTGTTAAGCAGTTAGTGGCACCACAAAGCAAGGTCCATAAAGACATAGTTTGAGGAGTTTGGTGTGGATGAAACCAAGTGGCCAGCACAGACCCCTTATCTTAACCTTATTCAACACCTTTGGTATGTCTATCTTAGCTCAATCTACTAGACAAACACCCTGACTAGTTATCATACTGTAGATTGAACAATAGAATGGCTCCCCTTAGCGATGCAGGACATACTATTACGTCCAGTAGTTATCTTACTTTTTTTGTCTCTGTTTTTTTTTACCACCAACTTTGGAAAATGTTGGTGTGGAAACAACTGGTTAAAACATGCTTATTTGTCCCTATTTGTTTTCCAGTTTTCTCGAATATAGTCAATATAGTGATTGATTACATTAATATTTGGTACCTCTATACTGCTTAAAATGCTTCAAATGTGAGTCTGGTTATATCCAGGAAATGTTTAATGAAGATAAAGCTTTGGTTCTGTATTTGCACATATTCTGTTTTTTTCATTTTTTCAAAACTATTTCTTTTCATACTAAATTGTAAGATATCTAAATGAGAATATTTTAGAAATCCCTTGTTGTCCTGGGAAAAAACAAACAAACAATATATGCTTTGTGTGGGTGCAATACGTGAGAGAGGTGGGAAATTACAACAAGAGCAAAACCACTGAGAACCCTTGCATCCTCAAGAGTAGACCTTAATGTCCTTAAGGGGTTAAAGACCCAGTCAGACTCTCTGACTCTTGAAGGAGAAGACTTCATTAGCATTGTCATAAAGAATATGCTTTGTGATGCAAAATATCACATTACTGATAACAATGACAGCCTGTAGGTCTGCAGATAAAGGAAGATTATTGAAATTAAATAAGATACAAACAAGGCATGTCTGTAGGATGTATACAGCATTATATTTAATGCTCAAGGAGAAACATAGATTTTTCCATAGGGCTTCGCCATTAAGTGTTAATTTTCTCCGGGATTGAAGTCAATAAATACAATCTACATTAAAAATCCTTCGTTTTCAAATTAACTGCACACATAGGAATCTGGCAGAAGAACTGTGAAACAACATATTTTAAAGGAAATGCTGTAACTAAATGTCATTTCTAGTAGAGCTGTTAACACAAAAGATATATTTTGCAGATAATTTGTTTACATTCACATGTTGTATGTCTTTACAACTTTCCAGGTCACCCCATATGTAAATAATAATAATAATAATAATCATAATAAACACCAATACCCACAAGGAATTTGCTTCTTCATAATGGTATCCTAACATCCTGCATTTCATCTTTTATTGAGCAATAGGAATCTACTTATTCCAACTCTATCCACAAACAGGAGTTATGTTCTGTTAACGTATTCATTTTTTATGAACCCTGCTGCAACATTTAATGCACCACACGTACAACTAACAGCTCAATATGCATAGTAACTTGGATAGCTTCCTGGACTAAATCATTCTACCTTCACCACCAAACTGGCTGCAAAATACTTTATAGCTGTATAAATTTAAACAAAAAGAGCAACCGAGTATCGTCTGTGTGCACTCTGATGACATGCGTCCCCTTATTTATACAAAGTGCAAGCCCAAAACAGTTGCTCATAAAGGTTTGTGAGGAGAAGCGACAACTACACAGCATGGGGCGGGTGCAGGATTTATTGGAAACAATTTTCCCTTTGCATTTCCACCTCCTACACACTCTAATCATTCCTTTATTTCACTGCCATATTAGAGGAGTTCTGCCTTCTGCCTGCAATTCTTCAATTTCTGGCTGTTGGGTTTTAAGCTGATCTATATAAAAGAAGCAATCTCTTCCTACCTATATTTCGTTAATTTATTTCCTGTACCGAGATTACATACTTTAGAAATCAGTCTTAGTCTGTTGTTTATTATAAGAAAGGGATGTTGGTGTGATGGTTGTCTACCTAGATCGTTTTATTTTTTAGTCATTTTGAGGGTTATGTACAGTCAGGGCCCGGATTAAGAGCACCATAGGCCTGGTGCTGATGATTTTGGTGGGCCTTTTTACAGAAATAAATAAAATTGACAGAATCTAAACTCCTCTGCATCTGTGTGTACTGGATAAAGATGACATCAGTGCTCGGCAGATAGTATATGATAGAATCTTATGTGATGGGATTGGGAGTACATCGGTACACTAAAAAAGTCATCACACGCGGGATGCCTGAAGCCACAATTTAGTGCCATTATCTTTTTGAATAAAATATGCAGATTGAAATAGAGTAAATAAGTCGCTTCTTGGATCTAAGATACACGAGATCTCCTGGTCCGATCACGCCATGGTTGAGATTTCCCTGGTCGGCCTTCTCCCGCCGAACTTGCGACCGTTCTGGCGACTCAACGATTCCCTGCTTCTCGACCCTGCTGTTCGTGAGACCATCACCCAATCCCTTGCTACCTACTTTGAGGAGAACCTGACTCCGGATGTTACCCTCGGCACTACCTGGGATGCCCACAAGGCTGTTCTCCGGGGCCAATTCCTGGCTCTGAACTCAGCCAAGAGGAAGCAACATCTTTCTCAGATGGAGGACCTTGGGGCCACCCTTTCCAGACTTCAAGCGGAGCACAAGCGTTCCGGGGACGCTCGTCTTCTGCGGGAGATAGTTTCCACCAGGGGCCAGCTTAACCTCTTGCTTTCATCTGACACTACCAGGGCGCTTCTCCGCACTAAACAGCGGTTTTTTGAGAAGGCGAATAAACCAGACACTATGTTGGCAAGGAGGCTCCAGAACCTCATACGCTCCCGGACTATACGTCATATAAAGACTACATCGGGCAGCCTGACCTCTGACCCTGGAGTGATTGCGGATCGGTTTGCGGAGTACTACTCTCACCTATACGACGGCAAGAAGGCGGCCCCTGAGGTTTCGCTTTCGTCTGGCCTGCAACAGTTTCTCTTTGAGTGTAAGTTGCCTTCGCTTGCTCCTTCGGCCCTAGCTAACCTGAATGCCCTTATTACGGTGGATGAGGTCTCTGCGGCCCTTAAGTGTTTTAAGAATTCGAAGGCTCCGGGTCCCGATGGCTTTACCGCTAAATATTATAAATCTTTCGCTGCCTGCCTTCTTCCGCATCTGGCCACATTATTTAATACGTTCCTCAAGGGGGAGGCGTGCCCTTCTGTAGACATGCAGAGAGCCAAGATAGTTATGATCCCCAAGGAAGGCAAGGACCCCTCGCTCTGTTCCAGTTATAGACCCATCTCCCTTATTAATATTGATTTGAAGCTTTTTGCCAAGATACTCGTCCTCCGGTTAAACAAGGTCTTGCCCGCTCTGGTCCATCCTGACCAGGTGGGATTTGTCCCGGGGAGGGAGGCCCCGGATAATATTAGGCGCTCTTTGAACCTGGTCCACTCGTGTCGGAGACTCGGGTCACCAATGATGCTCCTGTCTCTGGACGCGGAAAAGGCCTTCGACCGAGTGGACTGGGGGTATTTGTGGTCGGTCTTGCGGGCCTTTGGCTTTTCCGGGGCTTTTTTGCGAGGTGCGCAGGCTTTATATACGCTCCCTTCTGCCGTGGTGGATATTGGCACGTTCCGCTCCCGGTCTTTTGCAATTAAGGGGGGTACCCGCCAGGGCTGTCCCCTCTCGCCATTGTTATTTGCACTGGCCATTGAGCCGTTAGCTCAGGCCATCCGTCTGCACCCGGATATTAAGGGTCTTACTGTGGGTGGTCGGGACTACAAACTTAGCTTGTTTGCAGACGATGTCCTGCTCTCTTTGACGTCCCCCCTCACGTCCCTGCCTAATTTGTATCAATTGCTTGGACGGTTCGGGAAGCTTTCGGGTTACAAAATCAATTCCGATAAATGCGAAGCCCTCAATGTTAGTCTTCCCTCCCCTACGGTTAAGCTCCTCTCCCTTAATTTTGATTTTAAATGGCGGCCTTTCTCCCTGCGGTCTTTGGGCATTAATATCACCCCCTCTCATCACCAGATGTATGCGGCCAACTACCTGCCGCTAATTCAGACCCTAAAGCGCGATCTTGCCACTTGGTCCACCTACGCTTTATCGTTTATGGGGCGGATCTATGCGGTGAAAATGAATTTGTTGCCCAAGTTGTTGTATCTTTTTCGTTCCATCTCCTTGCCGATCCTTCGGAAAGATATTGCGGGCCTTCAGGGGGCTATTGAGAGGTTTGTTTGGCAGGGCCGGAGGAGCAGGCTTGCTAGATCGACCCTATATAGGTCGAAGAAGGCTGGAGGGCTATCCACTCCCCTCCTTTATGAATACTATGTTGCGGCTCAGTTGGCCATGCTTTTGTCCCTCTCGGTGCGCCCCTCCCCTGCGCGCTGGGTTCAGCTGGAGTCTGATCTCTCCTCTGGGGCGAATCTCCGATGGCTTATGTGGCTCCCTGCCCTGGATAAAAGCAGGATATCTGACAGCCCTACCCTCCTACATTCGTTCTCTCTCTGGTACCGGGTTCGTCGCAAATATAAGCTCATGGACAATGGTTCTAGATTGCAACCGGTGTTCCAGAATCAAGATTTCCCGGCAGGTCTTCAGATTCGTCCGTTCCAGTGGTGGGTTGATAAGGGTTTGGTTACAGTGGGAGATCTGCTCCTCAACGGTCGGCCCTACTCCTTCCAGCAACTAGTCTCATTGCACGACATGCCTATGTCTGAAACTTTTCGATACCGCCAGATTTCTCATTTTCTCCTTCAGTTCCTCAAGCGTTTTCCGGATTACGTTGCTACCTTTTATGAACACTTGTGCGCGCGTCCCCATAGAATCGGTGGTGCGATATCACTTCTGTACAACCACGCTTTGGGGGTGAAGTACTCGTCCTCGCCTTCTTTTGAAAGCCAATGGGAGACCGATTTGGATCAAGCTCTCGACTCCTCTGATTGGGGGGAGATTTATGAGAACATTTGGAAAGTCACCGCCTGCACTCTTGTGCAGGAGAACTGCTTTAAGGTGTTGTCTCGCTGGCATCTCACCCCTTCACGCCTGCACCGTATGTTCCCGACGCATTCCCCTCTCTGTTTTCGTGGCTGTGACGAGGTGGGGACCCCGCTGCATATTTGGTGGGCCTGCCCCAAGCTTGTGCCGATATGGGCCCATTTCTTCAGTTTGCTGAGCGATGCTCTTGGGGAATCCCTCCGACCCGAGCCTTGGTCGGCTCTTCTCTGTAGATGCTATCCTTCGGATACTCTGTCTAAACCAGCGCATCATCTTATATTTCGAGTCTGTACGGCGGTCCGTCTCGCTATTGCCCAAGTGTGGAAATCTGGCACTCCTGAGCTGCACGTCGTTGAAGCTAAAATTTGGCATATGCTGAAGATGGAAAAGATCACGGCTTACCTGCATGACAGGTCCCACATTTTCTTTCTCACCTGGGGCCCGTGGATGGAGAAATTTGGGATGTCACCAGCAACGGTTTCGTGGATCTGACCTGTGGCTGCTACCTGTTGTTCGGCTGGCTGAGGCTCTGAGGTTTCTGAGAGTTCTATCTCTTTTTTTTTTTTTTTTTTTTTTTTTTTTCTCTTCTCTCTTTCTTTCTTTTTTCTCCCCCTCTCCTTTTTCCGGTGCTTATCTTTGGTCTTCTGGCTTTATCTCTTTTCTTTTCTCTGCATTTCTCTCTGGAGATGATTTTCGATACTTACACCTATTCCAGACTCACCGGCGCTGTTATTATGTGCGCTCAATGTGTGCCTTCGTCCTTTGGGCGTTGTGCCATGGGCCTATTATTAGGGTACATTCTGTTTACGTTATCTCCTGTTTCGCGCTCATTGGCGTTGTCGTGATGTGTACACTGTACCTGTGATGTGGTGTTTTGTCTGTATTTGAGTTTATTTGGAAGTCCTCTTTTCTATTGACAAAATAAAAATTACTTCTCAAAAAAAAAAAAAAAAAAAGAAATAGAGTAAATAACACAAAGCCTTTACTTTTCCTCTCTCTGATTTCTAGGCCTAGAAAGTTTGGTCCTCTGAAGTGACTTCAAATTCTGGAGGGTGTTTAGACATTAATGGCTGTGTGTTGAGTTATTTTTAAGGGAACAGCAAATGTACACTGTTATACAGGCCGTACACTCACTACTTTACATTGTAGCAGAGTGTCATTTCTTAAGCGTTGTCACATGAAAAGATATAATAAAATATTTTACAAAAATGTGAGGGGTGTACTCACTTTTGTGAGATACTGTATATATATATACCCTCCACAATCCAAGGTGTCAGTGATAATGCTATATGTCACGTTTTCCAAGGCGAAAGACCACTTGATGCATGATAGCTGGACTGTTGGACAATGAAGTATTCCTCTTGAGACCAAAATGTATTTTTCCACCATTCAACCAGTTCCCCCATAGGTTCAAATGGCCGTGGGACTTGCTGATTACCCCCTATCCAATGAGGTATATATAAAATGAACGCATGATGCCACTGAACATAAATAATACAATTCTGTACATTCCCATTTCCACAAGTTTCATCAAGTGTGATATTAAAAATTTAAAACAGCTTAAGTTTGTTGCCCTCCACAGCTCAGGTATCACTGTACACCACGGGATATTCTGAACCTTAATTAAAGTCAAGGACGGCCAGATGAACTAGTTGTTTACTTGATAAACTCGGCCTTAAATGATGAGAAAAGTTCCATTGAGATGTGTGCATCTGTACTGGGAATACATTAGATCAAGATAGGATTTAAGCAAACAATCTCTCTTGAATAGCTAGCAGAAACATACCACCATACACAATGTTAATCTATACTACTTTCTATGCAGTTCTACTAACAGTTCTACAATTTCTACTACTAAGAGTCTTCTGTGCCCCCTCAATGCCTTTCTGTGGTACGCCTTTACAGCCATTCTTCCTATGTCACGTAAGAGGTGCCAGGAACCCTACTGTAGAAGTAGGCACCTACTGCTCAAAAGATGTCAGCTGATAAGAACCCACTATGCCACTGTGACTCCTTCCTCCATGAAGTAACCATTCACAGTGTCTGCGATAGCCATAACGTAACAGCCCCATGGTGGCCCTAACGGAGCTAATCATAAATTATTGTCAATGAAGACAGAAGAACCGCAGGTATTTTCCTTAAATGTGTTTTTATTTCCTTTGCCAAAGCAGTTCCTGGTCCCTTTTTCAAAGAATCAGCAAAGCAAAAAACTCGCTTTGTGTCACAAAAGCGGATGTAGCAATATACCGTATAAAGAATATGGATTTATCGCGTAAAAAAAGTACTGTTTTGTCTGGGGCATTAAGACAGCAGGATGACAAATAACCCCATTCGAGAATGGATGTGTCTGCCAATACTATTTTCTTCTATTTCTGACCATTTTCTTTATCAGGCAAAATGAGCAAATAATATGGGCCGAGAAAGAAGCTTTTAACACATACATGTTAATCAAAAATGTACCTGAATTTCCACCTATTTGTCAGTTCGCCGGTATTATCTGTTGCCATGGCAATTCCTGTTGTTTTAATGAGTGTTAATGGCTGTGGCTACTTTGCTTAACCTAAAAGAAGCTGAGTTTTAGATTTAAGCTCCTTAATGAAAGAGTAAAGTAGGCGTTTTCTAATATCAGTTACATTAGCTATTTGTCTGAACCCAGATGCAGCTGTGTTTCTCCAATATTCGACAAATAAAAGCAATTAATGTGAATATGAAAAGTTCCTAAAGGGTTAAAAATATGGGTGCTTGCATGAAGCATGATTTTCTTAAATGCTGTGTTTTTTATTCTGTATTAACTCAGCATACAGATACCAGGGCAGCATATACAGTACAGAGGCAGTTTACATAGATTAAACTTGTGCACGAGGACCATAAATGATTTCTGACAAATTTTTGTTTTTGTTTTTGTGTTCATTCTTTTTCAGACAACATATTTCATTTCCTGCCCTTTCGGTTCGGACAAAACTTTGGAGAACTAATGTTGCCCTAAAATATAATAGAATCCTCAGAATCCTTCAGGTTATGTTACGATTATATCATATTTTAGTATTTTTTTATTTTGCTGTAGGTAATCTGTTTTATCCTGGCCATGATTGATTTTGATGCGTTTGACTTTGCTAAGCAGGACCTGTTACATTTATCGGATTCATGAATGCTTAAGGGTACCCACTTTCAAATGTAACCACATTTTCTGGAAACATTGCCAAAATGGTTATCATGGCTCGTTTAAGCCTGTTCACCCCCACAAAAGTAACATCTTCTTAGCAACCGTCCCAGAAAAGGTGTGAGACGGAGAGATGGCTCAGCTATTGGAGGTAAACAAATTAATAAATCCTAACCAAATTTTGGAGGTTTCGTAATTTGTCTTGTTTTGTTTCCTTGGGGGCCATCTTCATTATCTGAGAATCATACAAATGTGCAAAATTTGTTAAAAATTCAGACAAATCCAAATGAACAAATAAGATCTTATGTGTTGTGACACGTGGGCTTCTTGCCAACCTCAGGCAACAAGAACAAAAGGAAACTTTTATGAGCAAATTTTCTGTACAAATATATCCTCAGAAGCCAGGAAGAATCTAGAGTTGCCCCCAGATTTTACTAATAATCAACAATAACACTGTTAGCATCATGTGCACAGTGTATTTATGCAATCTGAGGCAGAACAATATTTATACTGTATCCTCATTCAGAAGCAAAAGTTACTTTTTGATACCACAGTTTGATGATTGATACGGGCAAAAGAGTTTAATTTAATTTTGTGTTTTATTTCAATTTTTTGTGGTGAATCAAATCACATTTTTCACTTTAAATGGCTGTCTATTTCAAAGTTGAGATTTGTGTATGCATGCATCACAATCTAGTAATAAGATAAAATGGATAAAAAAAGATGTTTATCTATTTGTTTTCACAGTTCATTTACATTTTAGCCATGGTTTGGATGGAAATTGGCTTTTCTGTTTTTGTAGAAACCATTTATTCAGTTATTTAATGTACTGTACCTAATGTGCCCTGGCATATATTCATACCAATTTAGTGCATGCATTTTTTCAAGTACCCCACACCTAATTGGATGTCTTGGAACCCATGTCTCTAAAACTAAAATAATACATTATTTGACCTTAAAGTGAATCTGTCACTTTTCCAAACCCTACATTTCACAGTTTAGCACAGTTTAGCACAATTAATACGCTTATGTGCAGAATAACCACACTAATTGACAAAACACAAACAGAAGCTAGTATATAGGTAGTGTAAATAATGTAATTGAAATAAGATACAACTGTATAGGTGATAGTTCCCCATTAATTCAAATGGATTTATTATAATTCCTCAGTACATCAGAATCAACATATTGCCATAATCAAGAACAATACATACTTGATAACACAGCACATAATATACATACTTAGAGAGGTACTTTGTCCTACACTGCTTTTAGCTGACAGATTCTTCTGTTATTTGTGTCGCTGACAGGTTTTGTGGTGCTCTGAGTTTTTGGAGGGGTGGGAAGAACTCCAGATGCCAACACAAGAATGTATCTGATTTCTGAGCGCAGTGTTCATTGAGTCTGGTTCTTCATTTTCAGATACATTTTGTCATTTCTTCTCCCCATGGGCTTTTGAGTTGAGGTCGGAGTATGAACACTTGGAAAAACAAAGTATTTTGCAATATCGTATAACAAACTATTATCAGAGACAAAGTCCAATTTGGTAGAAAGTCTCAAGCAATGCATTGTGACATGTTGGGTTTATCAGATCATTTCTAAAAATGCTTGTGGCTCCGTGATAATGCCAACAAACTAACATAAGTATAATAGATGTGATATAATACACAACACTAGAGGACTTTCTAAGTTAAGTGGTTATTTCACAATGTGATGTTTCTATTGTTATAATACCTATGCAATGGTTTCATTTCCATCCTAATACATCAATGCAACTCCGTCAGAGTCCAGCCTCTAAGGAGGCCACCTTTGAGTCAGATGAAAGCAGACATAATGAGTTTCCCACCTGAATTACAGTAATACATATCTCCAAAGTGTTCCTCTTTAGGAGGGTGAGTCCCTCTTCGAGACCCAAATACCTCTGTCACTCTATCCTCTCCTGGTGTCCCTATTTTCCAGAAGCTCAGGGTGCTTGTAAGTACTCATCCATTATGTCCTATTATTCTCCTTAGAATGCCTTATAATGCTATCAATGGTCGCAACAGCAACATTTTTGTCCATTTGAATTGTTGGAAGATATGTTGCTGCTAATAAATAATTAAAGAATACTCTTTTACTACTTGTTATGTCCTGTCTACCCATTGTACAGCACTATGGAATACAATGGCGCTATATAAAAAATAAATAATAATGATGAGCCAAACTTTCATTTTATTATCAGAAGCAGTGTCTATTCACTTCACAGTTGGGTACTTTTCACCAGTAGTGTACTAGTAGCCCGATGTTCTGCTTTAGCCATGACTGTGCTGTCAGTGGTACTTATTCCCACTGCAAACCACATACACGGTGTCACTTTAAGGCCAACATGAGCACAGCTCAAGAGAAAAGTAAGTAGGTTACATAGAAGACACCTTGGTAGGAACCATAAAATAAGGCATTGAATGGTTGTCATGATGTCAGTTAAGATGCAACCTATAGGAATTCTTAAATCCTGTAATCCAAGTCTTTCCAGGTAGCTTTCCATGCCAAGGTTGGCATTACAGGGTACAGAGCAGGTACTATGGGTGGTTATAGTGTAAGCAGCACTGCTGGTTGCAGAAGAAGTACCACTAATGCTTACAATATCAACGACAAAATAGTACCACTGGGACACCATGTTTTACAGAACACGTATTCTGTTGACAAGAATGGGTTCAACTAGTTGCTACTCAATAATTCTACCTTACTAGTTTTATAAATAACACAAAATGCAGCATTAATGCTACTAATGCTAGTAGTCTAAATGCTATGGAGTGCCTGAGATGTAAAACTGACACTGCTCATATCCAATTATAAAGATTAGTTAGTTAGTTAAAGGTCAAGAATTTTCTTCTGACGCAGACGGCCTATTTAATGAAAATATATCACTGTCCTCCCCAGCGTCTCCCTTACTTAGCAACAGTGAGCTATTAGGTTCTGGGGGAGAATGGATTAGGAGAAGGTAAAAGAGGCGCTCCCAATGCCTCTGCATTGATGCACAGGAAGACAGCAGCAGCCAACAGTAAACTCAACACCGCTCAGTGTGCAGAAACAGGCTAAATGATTTGCTTAATTTTATTTGCAGGACCCGTTGTTTTGTATTATTAGCAACAATTAGGGTAGAGTTGAAAAAAAGATGGTTAGGTAGCGCTCAAATCTTGTAGCATAATAACAACCAACAAGTTTATTGAGCAGAGCCACTTGAAACACAGATGTGGACGTACTGATAAATAGGTCTGTATGCCCTGAAACGTCTGTCATTTTAGCAGTGATGGGTGACAAGCAGTAATGTGAAGTACATATCCAGAGCAGCTGCATCCACCAGGCAACGTATTACACCTGTCAAGCAAATAGGATGTAAGTGCACATTAATAAAAAGCAAATTATGGGATCTATATACAGTGATTAGATGTTTCATTGAAAATGCATGGTGATGTTGAATAAAATGCATCTACACGCACACACATATGCATTGCCATATTACCCTGAGTTCAACAGTGCTTACAGTGAGTCTTCACCACTGATCGGAGGATTAGGGAGAGGATCTCACCCGAAGCGCCACAATTTTGGCAGAAGTTCCTGCCAGGTTATGTCTGAGGAGATGCGGACAAAGAAAGAAGACTGAAGATGGAAGAGAAGGGAGAAGATTAAAGATGAGGAAGATGCAGAAGATGCAGAAGATGCAGAAGTGGTTGGCAGAAGCACAAGTTGAGCATGAGAGAGAGTGAATAAGAATGAGAGTGTGAGAGTGTGTGAGAGTGTGAGAGAGTGTGAGAGAGTGTGTGAGAGTGTGTGAGAGAGTGTGAGAGTGTGTGAGAGTGTGTGAGAGAGTGTGAGAGAGTGTGAGAGAGTGTGAGAGTGTGTGAGTTAATGTGGACCATGTATTTCGGAAGGAAATTCAGAGCTGTTTTTTTTGTCCAATTCATGGGGGGTCTGGCTGCATTTTGGTGGCTTCGTACGAAATGCAAAATTTACCAAAATGTGGGACATTTACAATTGTTACGTATCCGAATGCACAAGTCTTTTTTTAAGCTATGTCATTTATTTAACAAAAGATCTATAATTGCAATGGCTAATCACTTATACGATAAGGGAGGTATATAGAATCAGTTATTGAGTTACACCTTAGTGGGTTAATTACCCATTGTATAAGAAGCCTGTTAGATCACATTGTTAGTTCTGCTTCTATTTATTCTACCTCACACATCACATGGGTTAACAAGTTATGACGTGAAGTACATCGAGACAGTATATGACCATGCATTCATTAAAAATTAAAGGCACGTTTTACTATACATTCATTCAATAATATAACATCTTACCCGTATTTTTGAGCATACAGAAGCAGATGAGGGATCGTTGGTCCCGCTGCCAATACGCCCAGCTGAATCCTATCTGTTACATTCTCCGATGTGTCAGGTAGTGACATAGAAAGGTGTTTAATTACATTATCCATATGAGTGATAATGTAATGCGATTATAAATAATGCATCAGGACACACCTTTAAATTGAAAATCTGAAGAAGTAACAGCATCATTTTCGTTATGTTATGAAAAAGGCGAATTTGTCAGTAAGTATAACTATATTACAACACATTCTTACAAATCTACAAAGCCAGAAACAGATAACAGTGTACACGATACACAAGATTTCAGACCAGGGCCTTCCCTAGGCAAAGATCCCAAATGAGCAAACCTATAATGAAGGAAATTAAACCTTGTGGGGTCTCTCCATTTGACAGTGGGTCCCTGAAAATATAATGGCTAAACTGCAATGTCATGCACACCAACAACATTTTGCCAATGTTAGTGTCCTTATCCTAATTTTTCAGGTTTTGTCCGCATCTTGTCCATGCGTAGCCTACAAAGCATTTTAGAACACCATGGCCATCTCATTTCAAAGTTGAAGGCTCCATTAGCCACCTGAAATGTAAATCTGATGTAGAATTTAGCCGCAGGTCATGGTACACTTCAGATAAGTAGTACCTCTTGCACCCAGTGGTGCATTAGTGCATGTTTATTATCGTACATTTGGAATTTGGCTGGAACGGTGTATGATTATTGATGATGGCTACTTGGCAACAAATAGTCACACAGTAATAATAGTGCACACATAAGTAATTAATTGCCGTCCTTTATTCAACTGTTCCCCGACCCATCAATGTATATTTCACAAGTGTATATTAAATAATTCCATCAGTCCATTCACAACGATCAAGTCTACACAAGTTACTTTACTTTTCTGAAAGACATTTTTGTTTTGGGGGAGATGTGGCTGGGGGGAGGACTTTACTAAAACTTTGTGCCCTATCATTAGGTTTTTCTAAGACGTTTGGAAGATATAGAGACGAATAGTTTCACAGTTTCATTTGCACATGCAGTATTGTGACTTTTAGGGCTACAGAACACAGGGCCGGCCTTAGGGGTGTGCGACCTGTGCGACCTGTGCGACCGCACAGGGCGCCATGGTTGCAGGGGCACCTGCCCGGGACTTAACTTAAAACATCGTTTTTTTAAAAAAAAACTTTATTTAACATCATTCATGTTAAATAAAGTTTTTAAAAAAACACGATGCTTTAATCTAAGTCTCGGGCAGGGGCGCAGAGCGGTTGCTCGTGAAGTTCTCAGCAACCGCTCGGCGCCCCTTACTCTCCGATGCCTCCCGCTCTCACCGCAGGACTCCGGCAACAAGGTAAATGGGGGGGGTGTTAGTAGTTTAAAGGGGCAGAGGGTGGGGGTGTAGTTTGAAGGGGCGGGGGGTGTAGTTTGGAAGGGCAGAGGGGGGGTGTAGTTTGAAGGGGCAGAGGGGGGGTGTAGTTTGAAGGGGCAGAGGGGGGCTGTAGTTTGAAGGGGCATGGGGGTAGTTTGAAGGGGCAGGGGGGGTAGTTTGAAGGGGCAGAGGGGAGGGGTAGTTTGAAGGGGCAGAGAGGACGGGTAGTTTGAAGGGGCAGAGAGGGGGGGTAGTGAGGGGGGGCACCAGAGGAATAGTCCGCACAGGGCGCCACAACGCCTAAGGCTCTGAGAGTACACATTTATACACTGACACCATGAAAACATTCTCAACTCCTAAAAAAAGAAGGTCATCAGGGGAGATAAGAGGGACAGAGGCTTCTGGATGCTAAACAGGGACTCTTCCTCCCAAAGATGGAAGCTTGGTAGTCCACCAACCTTTAGTAAACTAATGAAATCACAATTTTTAGATTTATGTTTGTCAGTCAAGTTCATCAGCCTCTGATCGTGTTAGCGCTATGCAGAGAAAGGAATTGTCAGAAGAAAAGACTATACAATTTTATTATAGTAAGTTAACAACATATCAAGCACGTAGTTATTGAGGCTAATTTGTTTGTAAATCAAAATTTAGTCAAGCTTGTTTCCATGGGAACTTTAGCCAAATGCGCATTTTTTCCAGTACCCACCTTACAAAAAGGGCCCTTTATTTTAATAAATCTACATTTACGCATCTGGCCCTCCATTTTTAGATTATGACCTCTTGTTCTAACATTTATTCATCCTGAAAGCCACCTAAAAATCCCTTACTCTGTTCTAGCTGACATCATGGCTTCTGCGATTGAACCTGGTCGTTCAGTAGAACAGGTGCAGTTCAGATGCTTACCTCGCACTCTCCTAGGACATTTCTCCTGTTTATGTTTACACGGATAGCACATTGTATATATGTTCCCTGGTTTATAAAGTAGGTGCAGACATTTGCACCTGTCTGCTGTATTACCCAGTGCCAAGTTACCCAGTGCAGTCAGTCCGCAGCTCGGAAAATGCCAAGTGTGTCAGTCTGAGCTGGTCAAGTTGAAGATGGAGTCACGGAGTAACAGCTATAGGCCTTTTTTACTTATTAACCCCAATCTTGGTATAAACCAGCAGATACAAACATTAGGATCTATCCAACAGTGATAGATGTGAACTGTTTCCCTTTTCTGATAAAAGTTGTATAAGGGCTGTACTACTGACATATACCTTTGTTTTGTTTAGGACTGTAAGCTACTTCATGTTTAGAAAGCTGCATATGCGCTCGGCACGTGAATGCCGCATCTCTACAGGTAACTTTTACTAAAATTACAGAGAAAGACAAAGAGGTAAAAATGTGTGAGACAAGTTCAACTTATGTTAATGCTACTTTAACTTGCCAGCAATTGGAAGGTTAATGAGACATAATTGTTAAGTAGTAAACTATATTCCAGTTGATATATATATATATATATATGCAAATTAAGCTTTTAATATATTTTTGCCATGCAAACGCCTGCATTCTACAATCTACCGTATTTTTCGCTCCATAAGACGCAGTTTTTTTCCTCCCAAAGTAGGATGAAAAATCAGCCGCGTCTTATGGAGCGAAGATGCAGGCAGGGAGGGGGGGGGGCAACGATATACCGTATTTATCGGCGTATAACACGCACTTTTTTAACTAAAATCAGGAGCTTAAACCCTACCTGCGTGTTATACGCCGATAAATCCGGGGTCGCAACTGAGGCAGGCGGCGGCGGCGGCCGCCAGCAGAGGAGTCCTGGATTTCTGCCAGTCAGGGGGGCCCAAGGGGTGCCGAGCGGTTGCTGAAGACAACCGCTCGGCAACTCTCGGGCCCCCCTGCCTGACAGATATACAGGAATCCTTTGCTGGTGGCCGCCGCCGCCGCCGCCGCCGCCGCCGCCGCCTGCCTCAGCGCTTCAACTCCTGTGTTGGAAGCGTTTGTCTCGGGTGCCGGCGCTTTACGCTGACGTCAGACGCCGGCGCTCAGCAGTGAAGCGCCGGCACCCGAGACAAACGCCTCACGCTTCCAACACAGGAGTTTAAGGTAAGTGACCGGGGCGGGGGGGGGAGATCCTGAGAAGGGGGGGTTAGGGAGTTAGAGGGGAGATACTGAGAAGGGGGGGTTAGGGAGTTAGAGGGGAGATACTGAGAAGGGGGGTTAGGGAGGGAGGTCTTACTGTGTGTGTGTGTGTGTCTTACTGTGTTTGTGTGTGTGTGTCTTACTGTGTGTGTGTGTGTGTGTCTTACTGTGTGTGTGTGTCTTACTGTGTGTGTGTGTGTGTGTGTGTGTCTTACTGTGTGTGTGTGTGTGTCTTACTGTGTGTGTGTATCTTACTGTGTGTGTGTGTATCTTACTGTGTCTGTGTGTGTCTCACTGTGTCTGTGTGTGTCTCACTGTGTCTGTGTGTGTCTTACTGTGTCTGTGTGTGTCTTACTGTGTTCATAGCTTATTCAGTTATTGTAATAAATATTTTAGCCCATTTTTTAGCTCAAAATATTTTTTCCTTTTTTTTCTCCTCTAAAATCTAGGTGCGTCTTATCAGCAGGTGCGTCTTATAGAGCGAAAAATACGGTACTCAACACAAGATAAAATGGTAATTAGTTCCCTAGTGATGATTGCAACTCCCTATCAACTGTCCCACCAAACTACGCTGAACACCTTCAGTATCTCCATTACATTATAAGGTTTCTAGCAGCATGGAACGTGCTATTTTCTGACATTTTTGGAAATGAGTGAAAGCTTTTGCCCAGCTTTAGCATTGGACTTTGGGTCTTGATAGATTTTAGGGTCAAGTCCCTATGTTTCCTCTTTGAATGGTGCCTAATGATATAAATGATCTCAAGCTGACCCGTTCATTTCAGCTGGCACAATGTTTAATGCCATTGACACACAAGCCCATCTATTGAGTTCCCTGCTGGCCCAATGGCCCTCAGGTCTCATGTAAAAATCTGCACATATTAACATGTCAACATTGTTCCAGTATTCAATATCTTATGTGAATATAGTTGTTTTTAGAGCAATGTTATTAGCGATTCTATTGCTAATTAATTTTCACCACAACCGCTCAATGAAATTTCACCGTATACTATGACATTATACAAGCTGTGCCATTAATAATGTACCCCATGAGAACATGTGGAATCTTACAATGACCACTTTGTGAGTTCATTTGCATATAATTTGTCCCCGTGGGGTCATATCGCTTGTACCGTTCATGCAGCTGGTGGAAGCTATTAAGCCGCGATAAGATATTCAGGTACACTGCAGAGAGCTCATTCTAGGTTACCGTGTAATTTCTAATTTCACCCTATTCTTCATGCCACATCTGAGTTCCAGGATTGTTTTTCGATCTATAAATCCAAGACACATGCAATTTATCTGTTATGGACACTTTGATTTCTTTCTTCCTCTTTCCCAGCCACAAAAAAAAGTCATGAAGCAACTTTTATAAATGCATTGAAAACATTAAGGTCTTGGGATATAAATCTAGGCTGGATCTTTATAGTATTTCCTTCCCAGCTCATTAAAAAGGGTACATTTTATGAAGTAATAATTTATATCCCTTTTTATCACATTTTCTGTACTCTTTTGTCCTCCTCCCAAAGTGACTTGTTTACAGACTTGTTCAGTATGTGATTTCTTACTTTCTGTTTCTTCTCTGAAAGCTTTCTACCCCCAAGATGAATAATCCACGATTCAGTATTAGGAAATTGGCACATGCATGGTCCCTTTAAATGCATAACAGGCAAGGAAGAAGTGCACTGAAAGGGTTTTTCATCACTTTTCATCACTTTTTTTCACCACTTTTACCAACCAGACCTGACATGGTTTGTACAAGAGGTAAATTTCAGATCACATAACTATAATACCTCCTAATTTTCTTGGACAGTTCAGCCCCAGGCATGCCAAGCCGTCATTAAATGACCAGTGAAATGGATACAAGTCTGCACTTGCAGTCTGAGTAGATTATCAAGCCAAAAATCATATTCAAAAATAGAAAAATTATGATACTAGCAAGAAGATAATTAAATTGCTTGCTCAATTAACGCCTTTTAGTGAAGTGATATATGAAAAGAGGCTGAAAAAAACCTTTCTGTGCATTTTTACTATTATTGTTTTCTTGCTGTGTGTTGTGATTGTCTTTGGTTATTATATAGCGAAATGGGCCACTATTTGTAGCCCACTACTATGGGCTGCCAGGGCTAATTGTTTATGCCGGATGTATATATTTCTATTTCATGTGTCTCATTGTGGCAAGCAGAATAAAACTGGCTGCCACAAGGTAAATTTTTAGTCCCACTCAGCAGTTCCTGCCTTCATCCTTAACTATGCTATTTTATTAGATGTGTGATACTACACAGGAGATGGGGAGTGGGAACACAATATGTTTGCCTAAATAACGCTAGCACGTTGTGCGGTGGCTGTCCTCCCGCAGATAACTAATTACCTCCCACAGGATGTGCCTCTCTCCAGGGTGCTGAATCCATGCTACCTGCTCGTGTTCTCTTGGCTGCATCTGTTTCGTCTTTGGGTGTACAGACCATAATAGAAGCAAATTGTTATGCTGGAATGTAAGTTATACAAGCAAAAGCTAATTGGAGAGTCAGTCTACACATAATGTGTTTTTTTTAACTTCTTTCATGTTCTACATTTTAAAGTTAACTATACTGAATACACATATTTAATTATGTTTACTGGTTAAAAGATGCAATATGTGTCTTAGAAAGCCACCATGTAGCTATCACAACGAGGATAAAACCAAGCAAAGAATAAACACACAGCGGCAAATACATTATACAAATGCTCTTTATAAACAACCATCTCAAGGATAAATATTAGGGATTTTATCACGCTATATGTTGCTTAGTGCACCACCACGTCAAAGTACCCCAATATTGGTGAGTCTTCTCTAATCCTAACATGGCCTTAATATTAGAACTAACCCACTGAGACACTCTTGCAATTAAAAGTCCTTTCTGTACATCAGTAAGAATAGGCACCTGTGTGGTTGGAACAGTAAGCAATGCGATCATATTAGGATTAGATAGGACTATTGCTTTTGTTCTGATCCCAAATCTCACCCAGCTAATGTGGGTCATGCTTTCTCCTTACCTATGTGAAGTATTCTGGTTTAAGTATTGAGATAGGAAATAATTTGCGCACTGATGTTCTCAAGAGCCCTTTTGAGGTTTAGATAGAAACATACTATGAAAACTAACAAAGAAAGGTGAAAGAGAAAGTGGAGTTTTATTTACCTGGACTCAGCAAAGGGCAGGGTGTGTAGACTTTGGGTGGCTCATCTGACCCTTTGCTATATATTCTTAAAGCTCACAATCGTCAATAATTGCCAATTGGAATTAGAATCATCTCTTTCACTAATATAAAAACAGACAAGTATTTTCATCATGCCATTTCCATTGATTTTATTGCGACCAGGGGCTTCCTTTTCAAATGTATGATTACATATAAAGCCATCCTTTCTGTAAATTATAGAATGCAGAAAGTATGAGTTATTGCTTTGAATGTGTGCTCAGTCAGAGGCACTGCTGTATTCGGGACTAGCACAGGCACATCACAACATGATGTGGTGCAAATTCTGAGCTCCCCTTTTAGTGTAGGTTTTATTAGATTGCACATCACACAAATCACTGTCTCATTACGAATACAAATCCCTAATCTCTTCCTCCGTAAATGTGTCATGTTTGAAATTTCACAAACGCTCCTTTGAAGAGATACCAGGCTGGGTGATTTGCGTGTCCAGGCTTATTCTTTCAAACAGAAATGAGATTCACTGTTAGAATGCAGGTATATTGCTGCAGATGGATTCTGGAACTGTTGTTAATGTTTCTACACATCAACTAACAGGATGAGACAAGAGTAATGCGGCATCATCACTTTGCAAATAAAATGGAACAAAAATGGCGGAAGAATACTAATGTGTTAGTACTGGATATATAGAACCTAACTGTGTGTCGTAAAAAGTTAAGTCCCAAGTGAGCTAATCTTACTTTAGTCTGGTTTACTATGTAACCAAACTGAAACATCAGCCACTAGACCTATCTGTCCGGTCAATAAAAAATACCCTGTCTTTATAAAATGTCCTCAAGCTACCAGCCAACAGGTAAGATTAAGGGTCTATGGAGCATCCATTTTAAGACCTTATGTTTCAGCTCGAGTGAGATAGTATACTGAAAAATAATACAAATAGCGGGGAGCATCCAGTTGGCCATGGTTTCTGGCCTTGGCCCAATTATTTTTCCAGTAGTAGATACACTTGACCTTTTCCAAAAGGCAAAAATGTGGTTGCCCTTCATACATATTTATATGGTAACCTGCATAGTATTCCTTTGTTAAAATGCACTGTCCAGGTGTAATATATAAGCACCATATCTCAACAATGTTATTAGTTGATCTGTGTTGATTTAAATATATCATGTGGCTATATAAATTTAAAAAAAATATAAACAGACTTGAACTGTACTTACTTGATTAAAAAAGAACACTGTGTCCAACCATTGTTAATCATACCGTCTCACATGGTTTGGACACAGTCCTTACAATATTAACACCAGCTGGATATTTTGTTTCGTATCATATTAATTTTGTAGGAAGGTGTTCATTGTAGGGGAAAGTGGTCATCAGGAAATACATATTTACTGTATGTACCATGAAACAGTCATGTATTGAACAGCTGTAGGGCACTGCCGGCAGAGTAGTAGAGAAATTCACAAATGGGGCAAGAGCCTATCCAGCATGCACCTATTGTATGTTCATGGCCCACGTGGGTCACCTCTCTCCCTCATCTCGCTCGTCTGTTGATCTATAAGCACTTGATTTCTGCTCTTGGTCTAAATCAGGAAATACACTTGGTTGCTACAATTAAAAACCGGTTTAGTCCTTTATTTAAACTGAAATGCACTGTGACGCGATGAAACGATACAGCATGTAGGCTGTGGATGGAACAGCACAAACATTGACCTTAGACGTCCCTCTGGTACTAAACAGTTTGTGACACATGTTCTAAAGAAGCTACAGACATAATGAAAACAAATATATATTCCATCAAAATGTGAAGTCTTCATTTGCTGTTATATAACTTGTCCACAGAGCACACTATGGCTTAGTAGTAATGGTCTCCAAAACGCAAAGAATGGGCTCTACTCAGGGGGTTAAGCAACTGATATGGTATACCACAATAATCACTTGGCTAAGCACGTGAGAACAGTCCCAGGAGCCAATATATGTATATATATATATATATATATATATATATATATTGTATATATTTTATACAAATGTATCCAATCCAACCTTTTTTGAAGAAAGCAGGACACAATGAATGGAGATTCAACCATCGATGTGTAAAGATGTAACCAACTCGCCATAACAGCAAAGGATGCAAAAAATGAAGTTATGTAAAGGTTGTTTACCCCGTGATAATTAAGGTGGGCAGATAACATCTATATAAGGTTTATGAAATGAAGATATCTGCTTGATCTGGGTACTTGTGGATGTTTCCAAAAGTAGCTGCAACATTTTTTCACACTATTTTATGTTTCAATGGTGCCCAATCATCAGGCTATACATATTAGTACTATTAGAAAACTTAATGAGAGCAAACTGGGTTTATCGATACTATTAACTAAACAGTTAATGTCAAAAGCATGTAAAATATGTAAAAGAATGATTTTTCTGCATTTCAAAAGTAAATACTACATTTAGAAATGATATTGTGCAAAATACACATAATCCCTTCAAAGCGAAATACACATAATCCCTTCGTATTTACTAAAGTGTATTATTCTTAACATTTAAATGACCAGAGAAATTGATTGCATTATAAAGCCCGCAAAAATAGAAAAAAATATGATACTCACAAAAAGATAATTTAGGGAACAAGCAACCTTAAAGCTGTCTCTAAAGCTAAAACGCTACTCATTCAACTTGAGGGAAAGGAATAGGGGACGTTTTAAAATTCCTTTAATTTGTTCACATAGATTTTAATGTCATGCCTAGAACAAGATGACCACAAATGCCACACAGAGACTTTTCAGATGACATGAATCATAATGGTGCCCCCAAGTTTCCCCAAAAAAGGACTAACTTTAACACTCCGTTTATGTGTAAAGCCTATTGGTTGCACCCCGGCAGAAAATATAAATATATATATAGCGAGAGTGAGTTCATATATATATATATATTCTTTAGCAAGTCACGCTTTAAATTGAAATACAATTGTCTATTCAGATATTAGGAAATGCTGCCAAAAAAGAGATGTGCCAGCATAACACCAAGCTATATATTAAATTGTCTATTAAATAGTGCTAACATAACTTTTCCATAAAACACATCACTGGATATTTATTGCTTGAAAATATTATGTATAAAGTCACATAAATTATAAATACACACACAGAGATTTCATTTTGAACTGTTATATTTTCCATAAGGATAGTTAATTTTTTATTCCTGTCAAAATGCATTGAACTCAGAGGTGACTGTGTGCTAATAAGTATAACTGGGTGGTTGGCAGTAATAGTTTCAAATGCAAATAATGCACAAAGCAGCATGATAGATTATTTTCTCTTCAGCTGTATATAAATTGCTAATTAGAAATAACCTTATATGAAATTTGACTTAATATTTCGGGCTAAATGTACTGGATATACAGCACCTGTATATTCTGTGTGTCGTAAAAAGTTACTGTGTGACGTAAAAAGTTACTGCCAAGTCCCAAGTGAGCTAATCTTACTTTAGTCTGGTTGAATATTTAACCAAACTGAAACATCAGCCACTAGACCTATCTGCCCGGTCAATAAAAAATACCCTGTCTATATAAAATGTCCTCAAGCTACCAGCCAACAGGTAAGATTAAGGGTCTATGGAGCATCCATTTTTATACCTTATGTTTCAGCTCGAGTGAGATAGTATACTGAAAAATAAAACAAATAGCGGAGAGCATCCAGTTGGCCATGGTTTCTGGCCTTGGCCCAATTATTTTTCCAGTAGTAGGTACACTTGACCTTTGGTTGAATTTGGTTGCCCTTCATACATAACCAGTATTATATGGTAACCTGCATAGTATTCCTTTGTTAAAATGCACTGTCCAAGTGTAATATATAAGCGCCATATCCCAACAATGTTTTCAGTCGATCTGTGTTGATTTAAATATATCATGTATTATGCAGTGGCTATATAAATTAAAAAGAAGAATTTCTACTTGGTCTCCAGTGTTGAAAAGCCACAGTAAAGGAGAAATTTGTAAGGGGTAAGGAGTGGGAGATAAAAGTCAAACATGATTACCCAGGAGGGGAAGCACCAAAAGAAATATATTTGAAACTACTTGATATAGAAATATACATGAAATGGTAGCTCAGCTGAATTGAAGGCCCTAAGAGATTTTAAGACTTTATTCTCGGCTATATCCACTATGTCTGTTTTATCTTAGGCCTCTGTTTGTTGGACCTCACTGATGTTTTTTTCCAAGTGCCTTCTAGGTCCCAGAATGCAATGCAATCATGCAAAGTACTTCTTAGTTTTCTTTGTTCTGCTAAGCATCACTGATTGCTGCATATTCATGGAAACGTAAATAGAGGGTTACTGATGGTTTACTGTAATTCATACTGACTTACATGGGATTCCACAAATTTGCTCCTTATGCCAGTAGAGGCCAACACACCTCTTACCTGCCTGTGTTTAGTGTCGGACAGAGGGGAAGAGTAACACTGGGTTATAAAATAACCTGACTCATTTCATAGGAAGGAACTATTTTATCACTCATACTTAAAGTAATAGCTATGTAAAATATTTTTACAGAACATTTAATGTCAAACACCAAAGTCCCACCTTAGCCCTTCCATTCCTAAAGTGTATTTGGAAGCCTGCCTCACTTCTATTTATAATTATGATACGGGTTCAAACCTGCTTGCCATGAAGAAAGCATTGGAAGGACACTAAGCCTTGATATGCTGGCTGTCAATAGTGGCATTACTTCTGTTTTCATCCTGCTAAAATCTAGGGGTCATTTCTTTCACAAAGCCCAGAAGGGGCACAAAATACCGTACATGATGCTGCATTTGTCACAAATCAGTTGGTAGAATTTCGCCCTTGCTAGATCTGCCACCGTTTACTAGAAATGCTATTATTGTGAAGTAGGAGTGTCCAGGAATAACAACAGCTCCACCACAAAGTGGTAGACCACATACACTCTGAGTGGGGCCACTGAGCGCCGAAGAGCGTAATGCATAAAAATCACCAGCCCTCTGCAGCATCACTCATGCAAAGTTCTAAACTGTCTAAGTAAGCAACATCAGCACTAGTGTTGTGTGTTAGGAACTTTTTGAAATGGGTTTCCATGGCCAAGCAGCTGCACACAAGCCAAAGATCACTATGTGCATTTCCAAGCGTTGGCTAGAGTGGTGTAAAGTACACTGCCACTGGACTCTGGAGAAATGGAAACATGTTCTCTCAAATGATGAATCAATCTGGAAGTCTGATGTAATTTCTTACTGGTGGAGGAGGGATAATGTATGGGGCTTGTTTTCAGGGTTTAGGCTAGTCCCTTTGGGTCCAGTGAATGGTAATTTTAATGCTACAGCATACAAAGACATTTTAGACAATTGTACGCTTCCAACAACATGGTGCCAGTTTGGGGAAAGCTCTTTCTTGTCCCGGCATGACTGTACCCCTGTGGGTTTGATGATTTTGGTGTGGAGGATACTGCACAGAGCCCTCATTGAACATCTTTGGGATAAATTGGAATGCCATTTGCAACTCAGGCCCTCTCATTCAACATCAGTGCCAGCTCATTGAAATGCTCTTTTGGCTGAATGGACACACATTCCCACAGATAAATGCTAAAACCTTGTGGGAAAGTTGTTGAATTGCTGGCTGTATGTGGCTGGAATTTATAAGAGAAAAGAGGACTTGTAAAGAAGTTGATTATAGAGCAAAGTGGAACTTCACATAAGCAAAACAAAATATGCATCTGTATTGTATTGTTCCACCTAATAATGCATTCAGAGTTTCCATAGCAACAAAACATGTTTTGAACAATTAATATTTCCAAAGTCAATAATAGTAAACTAAACCACTATATCAATCTTGTGTATGGTATTATCCTAGCCATGGGTGCTCAACAAATGTTTGCCTGATGGTCAAAGAGAGCTGTGCCAATTGGCGGTATTCACACTCAGTCTGAAAACTGAGCTAATTTAAATTCCAGTCACAGCAGGGATGAAGGTAACAATAATGTGCTAATCCAATGTACAAAACAAGAACTGGAAAAAAGCACAAAGTTTCACAATGACCTTCCAAGTGTCTCCCTTTGGGCCCCAAATCCCTTTGTTTGCCCTGTCTCTGATGTTCTTCTTCTCAGAATGGTTGTTGGGTATGAGAATATTACAGTGTTCTATAGCCCCATGTGTCACAATAATAGTAAATAAATGTTTGTTAATTGCTGTGAAATGTATACATTAAACTGTGTTAATAAAATACACAATCATTGAACGTCTTACTCAACTACAGAAATAACGGTCACAAAATCATATAAAAACTCTTTGTAAAGTCTCACCCTTTGTCACAGCTCTTAACTAAGGCCCTGTGGATTTCCACTGGAATATGAAGCTTCAATTAGCATTTATTTGGTTGGGTATTGTTATTCTAATTCTGTGTCCAAGCAATATAACAAAGCAGCGGGGAAAAAAACAAGCAAGGTACCGGTTGTATAGCAACAGGCATTAGTAGGTAAAATAGAGAGTGGTTATTCCACACTACATATATCTCACCTAGAGTACTATGTACACATGGGAGGGCTGGTACCTTCTGGCCTGGGTGGCAGGTAAACCCAAGTGGCCACATTGGCCCCTTGACCTCCCCCAGTAACTAACATACACTAATGCACTCATTCTAACATAAACACTTACACCCACACACTCATACTAACATACCCTTACACACTCATGCTAATACAACCTAAGGTGAACTTCCATCAAAATGGCGGAGCTTTGATGACGCCCTCTTACTGAAAGACAGTAAAAGTAACCTTCATAGAGCCTTAACCTTAAACTTATTAGATACCTTTGGGATTAATTGGAACGCCAGATGTGAGCCAACCAACATCAGTGCCTTATCTCAACTGTGCTCTTTTGGCTGAATGGGCACAATTTCCTACAGAAATGGTTTTGGATTGGGATGCCCAGCAAGCTTATATAGGTGCCAAGTGTCTGCATACTTTTGGCCATATAATGTATTTAAATATGAATGCATTCATTGCACATCACAGGTACCTGTAACATTTAGTGAATTTTGACAAAAAATAGCTATAGTATTCTCTATACATTAACATGATTTCATGTGACAGATATCCATTGTACATTTAAATGTGTAAAAGGCATTGCTATATATGTACGGTGCCAACAACAGTGCTTTGCCCGCTGCACCATTAGAATTAAAGTCCTGCTTGTAAGGGTAGAGAGAGAGAAATTGGCACATGAACTTGATGTGATATATGCCATAAATCTTAGCTGTTCTTAACTAAACTTTAAAACAAAATGTCTCTGAAACAATTACTACTGGTAGTGTTAATGAATTCATATTTTGGGGCTATAAACCCTGTAGAGCATTACAGATCTCGGCGGACTAGTTTGCCAATGATCAGTCCCTAGAAGGTATCACTTAATCAGGGTGTTATCTACTGATAATCCTGTCTATATTTCACTACAGTTTCCTGGATTTACTGGTTACTGAATTCCTGTAATGGTTTATCATCGATCAAGTAGTGTTGACTCACTTCACAGGCCGCAGGCTACTAAAAGGTAATTAAAAGGGGAACAGTATAAATTGCTATATTTTCTGCTTATTCTTGGTACTGTCCTACTGGAGGATACGACACTTTAACAAATCTTTTCTTGAATATTCTTCTCAAGTAAGGTTATCACTGAACAAGATTAAAGTGCTAAATAATTCAGCATGCCTTTGCACAACAAGCGTGTACCAGATGCTAGGTGTACTAGGTAGATTAACAATGGAGAACATTCAATTATCTCAGAAATGTCTGATGTTGGCCATGAAACAGGCATCTTTTTAGAAGATTAGTTCTGAGTCTTGATGATTAGCACTAGAACCAATACCTTTCCGTTGTACAAAAATGAGGACAATGAGGAGCCAGGATGGTGTATAATCCATTCATGAGTACTGCTATGTAGATACCTCTTTCTGTTTGGAGGCCATGGCAGGAAAGGAATATGGAGACTCATCTGACAAGGTTCTGTGCACCTTAGTATTAAAAGAGAGAGTTTATCAGTTAGGCCTCTGAAACATATCAGGCGGCCAGTGTCCCAAACAGATGGCACTAGCTGGTCCATTTTACCGTTGTGTATATAGTACTGACACATTTCTAACTCCAATTTCCTGGATTAGAAAAAGAAAGGTTAATAGAGGATCTCATCAGCCAAACATTTGTGACATGATGATTTAGGAAAATCAGCATGTCATAATAGTTAGCTCAAAAAGATCTGTTCTTCGCATCATGACGTATTTTTCAGTTTTTGTTCTTTATCTTCATATGAATAATGACATCTTATTGGCATTCTTCCAGTCCATTGAAACTGAAAAATATAATGAAGTCCCCTAAGAATGAAACTGAAGGTCTGCCAATTGCCACATTAGGTTCCTGGACAATGCTATTTATACCACAAGTGATGTTAAACTTATTGTTCTGTAAGGTTGCTTTCTTGATTCATACATTAATAATGACAACGCATTGGCTTCTATTCAGCCCCCTATTATTGAGAGTAAGATTGTGGCATCAAGGTCTAGCTGTTGAGGGATTCTAGTGTCTAGTGGTCAATTTAGCCATTTCCAATGTAGGTATGCTTTATCTGCTTTATAGTCATGCATCTACCTTTTTTGTTCTACCAGGTAATCAGCATTTTGCACTATTTAAAGCAGCCAATCAGAGACAGGAAGGTTTTCCCAATAAAAACAATGGGAGCATTTTTCATGGATGCACACCGCTTTATTGTTAGATCCGCCGTAAACCCACACCGAGCCATTGCTGGGGATAATTGGTAGCAAGTTTGTCATATGTCAGCAGAAATGTTTGGCCAAACATATTTCTTGCAAAGAAAATAGCTGGGGGTGGGGAAATTCAAATTCATATTGGGGGGTTCTGCAGAATTCCCTCATGCATATGAAGGGGGGGCAACATGTAAAATTAAAGGAAACTTATAGCTAGTAAAACAAGTTAGTAAGTTATGTGTATAGTTAGTTATGTGTATAGTAAGTTATATGTAAAGTAAGTTATGTGTATAGTAAATTATGTGTAAAGTAAGTTATATGTAAAGTAAGTTATGTGTATAGTAAGTTATATGTAAAGTAAGTTATGTGTATAGTAAGTTATATGTAAAGTAAGTTATGTGTATAGTAAATTATGTGTAAAGTAAGTTATATGTAAAGTAAGTTATGTGTATAGTAAGTTATATGTAAAGTAAGTTATGTGTATAGTAAGTTATGTGTAAAGTAAGTTATATGTAAGGTAAGTTATATGTAAAGTAAGTTATGTGTATAGTAAGTTATGTGTATAGTAAATTATGTGTAAAGTAAGTTATATGTAAAGTAAGTTATGTGTATAGTAAGTTATATGTAAAGTAAGTTATGTGTATAGTAAGTTATGTGTATAGTAAGTTATGTGCATAGTAAGTTATGTGTAAGTAAACCATAACAGATTTGTCACTTTAGTTTAATGAAGGTTTAATCATATAAAAGCACACAGGAACTTGCAAAGAAGTGTTTTAAGTTTATGTGGCAACAATCTATCAGTACCTGTTTTGTATAACAATTAATGACAATTAAATGAAACATTTTGAATGAGGCAAAACTTTCCATGATTAAATAATTATTTATAGGATGGTCCCGGGTATAAAAAAGTACTTGGAATTATGTTTCTAATGCTGCATTTATTTACAAAAGTGATAAACGGCAGCGTTGGTGGACGTCACCTTTAAGGATACCAACCCAATGTATTGTATCTTGTATGCAGAGAGATTAGAGATTTTATTTGCGGGTAACTTAGCATTCTACAGGGTCAACTTAGTCTTTCTTATTTGAGAAGCTCCTAGGTTTTGGCTTCTCATAATGAGATGTTTTGTCACATTTCATCTCTCAATTTACTAAAACCAAACCAGAGGCACACATATTGTACTGAGATGAATTTAGCAGCCTCTATATTCAGATACTGAAGTTCATTTAAGTTAACGCAGCTATAAATTTGTGCCTTGAATGCTGCCGTGACACGGAAAAGCCTTTTGCATGATGAAGCTGATTGCAAGGCGATGGAAGGGTTACAGGAGAACATTTGCTGAGCTATGTATGACATTTGTACTTTTAGTGTGAGTCCCTCCTGCTGGTGGAGCTTCTATAAAAGCCTTTGCAGAAGCCTCCTCCTCCTGTTCTGTGTTCAGACAAGAAGCTTGTCACCATGGCTCTTTCCAGCAGCTCAAAGTATGATTGCATTGTGATAGGGGCTGGAATTCAGGGATCATTCACAGCCTACCATTTAGCTAAAAGCGGAAAGAAGACCCTGCTGCTAGAACAGGTAAATGGAGAACGCAGGAGCAGGCACTAGGGGATTTTCCTTAATAGCAAATGCACTCTGCATGATTGAAAAACATCATGTTCTTTTTAAGAATATTGGAAATGGCTCTTGCAGGGGAAGGGAATGCATTGTCTTTATATAGCAGATATAGGTTCAATCTCGGTGAAGTATGGCAACTGTATACTTAAGTGGCTCTCACGTTACTGTGGGGTAATAAAGACTATTTTGCTCATTGCTATGCCGGGGTTAGATTTAATGTTGCCCACTAAAACAGCCATTAGAGAAGAAAAATAACTGCCAGATCTTCACGTACGGATAAGAGTGTAATTTAAAGTTTGTCCCATCTAGCAAAAGGCACCTTCTGCTGTGCAGCCCTTACAACAAACCTCACAGGCTGCCTCTGCTATCATTAGCCATACCTGCCAAACAAAAATAAATAAATGGGAAAGGTGCGCATGTATGTATTAACCCCTTCTCCACCAGCCAATACATGTAGGAGTGTTATAATGCCCAAGTGGGGGCAACTCCAATGATCCTCCTCGTCAACTAAAATGTAAGAGACTATATAAATTGCAGAACAGGCCAAACATGCCTAATACCCAATGCCCTGGGTCCCCTGATGGCAGATAAGAACAATCTCCTTTACTGTATTAACCTCTGCCACTTCTGCTAGAAGGCTATTCCATGCATCCTCTACCCTTTCAGTAAAGTAATATTTCCTGATATTACTTTTAAACCTTTGTTGTGGTAGTATTTCTTCTCTTAAATGTTTCTGTCATAACCCCCTGTCACTATTTCTTCCAGGCTATATTTATTAAGATCTGCTAACCTTCCCTGGTTTATTTTAACATGCAATCCATGAACAAGCTATATATGTATCCAACATATATACTGTTACAGTTTAATACGTGATACAGATACATATTGTAGCAATAGCGCCCATATCTACATGCTAATTGCAGTGATGGGGATGGTCTGTACCCACGTGGAACATGGTGGAAGGTATGGGGGTTCTATACATTATATATTTATGGTTATCTTTCAATATTTAAAGTGTTTTGTGTCTATGTGTCATTATTTGGATTTTTACAAGGATATTCCATATACATGTTTTAAATAATAGGAGAAAAGAAATAATATAAAACAACAATTCTGATATTGTGTAATATACCCACTTGTTTCAACTTGAACTTCGACCTAGTGTTAGCTGGCGTTTGGTAACCCTTAGTCCTCAGGACAATTAGACTTTATTCAGATTTAGTAATAATGGCTGACTTATTGAATAGATGATTAAGCAGTCAGAAATGTAAGGTACCATAAAACCCTTTGAATTGAGGTTAAAAAATAATGGTGCAAAATGTCCTTGTACCTCACTGTCAATATGGCTGCCATGGCCTTTTACCAACTTTCCCATCTAGCCTCAGCTTCTTTAGCAGCTAGCCTTTAAATCTCTATATAATGCCATCAGAGAGGGCTTCCATATGCAATAAGTACAAGATAGGCACATAGGCCACCGTGCAAGGATTACAAATTTGGGGACATTTCTGGAAAATACTATATAAAACATATTTTTGTGTATTTCACCTCACGAAATATCAAACATAATTAGTGGTCTCCGTTTGAGTAGATGCCGTCTTTTATGTACAACCCAGCATTCTCTGTAACTTAAAGCAATGCATTGTATTATGCCTCCAGGTAACACAGCTGATTCCAGCAAAACACATTTTACTTGTTAATCCTTTAAAATACTGCTTACAAAGTATGCAGAATTGAATTTGTATTAACTGTACCAAAGTTTAATTAAAAAAAAGGTTTTTAATAAAATGTATGTTAAATATTTTCTTGTAGAGCTTTGATGTTAATTATATGCCACATCCCACAAATATGGTATGTTAGTGAAACATGCGTTTTGGACAGCTTTTGCCATTTGGAAATAACATTTGTTGTCACGCACGCCCTCTCACACTCTCAATCACTCTTTTTTTCACACTCTCGCACCCTTCACCCAGACCGCTTCCGCGTCCCTGTCTCCTTTTGCGCAGCTTTGCTTCTTTTTCTTGTTCTTCTGACTTCTTTCAACATCCGCTTCTCCCTGGTATCAGCTCCGTTAAGAAGGCCTCCTGGACCTCCACCAAACTGTTCCCATACGTTGGAAGCATAGCATTGTCTAAAATGTCTCGGTATGCTGAAACATTAAGATTTCCCTTCACTGGAAGTAAGAGGCCCAAGCCCTGAAAAACAGCCTCATTTCGTTATCAGTCTTTTACAGTTGGCGTAAGGCAGGTAACGTTCTCCTGGCATCCGCCAAACCCTGATTGAAACGTGAATTCAATAATTAAGATGTGTGTCCCAATACTTCTGTCCATATAGTGTATGATGAGTAGAGATGCGTATTTCTTTGGTTAACATGGCAGAACTTGTAAACTAGATTCGGTCCGTGCCAAAATTGTACCAAAGCCAAAAAGTATTCACGCCATAGTCCTACAATGTGATATTTTTATTTGACGTTTTTGTGGGTCTACCTTTTTTCCCCTTATTTTACTTGTGGCTCTACATTAAGCCATGGGGGGTATGTAAAGTAAAGGTAAACTGGACACACATCTGATAAATGCTTATTGCACAGAACTGGAGCACCTTTCCAAAGTGCTGGCTTCCACTTGCTGTCACCGTTCACGTCAGGAGCAAAGTGTACTTTTTTGGCACAGTTGGCACTCTGTCCCTGGAGACCAGCTTCTGCGGTGCAGACCAGGGACAAGACAGCAAGTGGAAGTCACCAAGGTAAGTCAAGGGACATTTAATTTCAAACTGCTAAGAAAGCAAGTCTCCAATCTTTACAAAATGTATTTAAAAGGGAATTCCTACTATTTCTTTTTTTATCAATAGCATCAAAAATATTGAGCTGTTTACTTTTTTTTTTTTTTTTAAGTACTAGCTGTTGTAAAATAAACTAATTTCACACAGCCTGATGTCAGTCATTTGTATGTGTTTTAGCTGTGTTATTTTAGCCCAATCTACTAGACAAAGACCTAGCGGGGCATGTCAGGACCCCACTTCTGCAACCCGGTTGTAAAACCGGAGAAGCAACGTTTCTGCCGCAGTTCTCTAGGCCAAACCTGGAGATTTCCCAGGTATGATTGGACTGTGTGAATGGTGATATATAATCAGATCTAATCTCTAGTTATACTTATTTTATTTCACAAATCTTAGCTTGATTTGGGAACTTCAGTGAACTCTTGAGAAGGAGACAGCTATATACCGTATTGGCTTGGATATAGGCCGCCCCCGTATATAGGCCGCACCCTAAAAGTTTGGTGCTTTTTTAAAGAAAAAGTTTTTTTTTCAACCGGAAGTTGTATACGTGTATTGCGTAGATGTCTTCCGCCGGCCCCGCAAGACACCCGGGAGTCTGCTCTGGTAAGTCGGGGGGGGGGGTGTAAAATGCATCGTGCGGACGTTCGGACGATGCGCTTAGACAACCTCCCGTGCCGGCACTCCCCCCGTGGGAAGTTCCGGCAGGGGAGGCTGTCTGAGCGTATCAGACAGTAGGATACAGGTCCCCTGCACCGCTACGGGGGATCTGTATCCTAACCCCGCTGCCTGCCCGGCGCCCGGGACTGCATGTCCCGGGCGTCGGGCGCTAGACCCCGAATATAGGCCGCACCCCCACTTTAAAGACTTAAAGTGGGGGGGGGAAGCGCGGCCTATATTCGGGCCAATACGGTAGTTACATAGTTACATAAGGTTGAGAAAAGACCTAAGTCCATCAAGTTCAACCCTTTTACCTAACCTTCCTACTCTTGATCCAAAAGAAGGCAAAAAAACCCTAATTAAGCTACTTTGAATTCTGCCATTATAGCCCTGGATGTCATGCCTTTCTAAAAATATCCAGACCCCTTTTGAAGGCATCTAATGTATTTGATAACCTCCCTTGGCAGTGAATTCCATAACTTTATAGTCCTTACTGTAAATGAACAGGTCACTGAAGAGCTCTTTATATTGGCCCTGCATATATTTATATAAAGTTATCAAATAACCTCTAAGACGCTGTTTTTCCAGTGTATATAATTTTAACTTTTTTAGTAACTAGAATCTCCCAATCCCCTTATTAATTTTGTAGCCCTCCTTTGCACTTTTTCTAGTTCCATGATGTCCTTTTTAAGGACTGGTGCCCAGAATTGTACCGCATATTCAAGGTGAGGTCTTACCATTGATCAATACCTCTTTTTATGCATGCCAAAACATTATTGGCCCTCACAGCGGCTTGCTGGCACTGCGTACTGTTGTCAAGTCTATTGTCTACCATTATTCCTAAGTCCTTCTCATTGGTAGTTTTCCTTTTAAAAAGGAGTTATTCTTTCTCTATTTAACCATTGTTTTTTCAAATTTAGTTTCCCCTGCCTCACTCCAGAGGAAGCTCTCATGGGCAGACACGCATTATCCGCAGAGCATACCCAGAAGATTTCTACACCGACATGATGGAGGAGTGCTACCAGCTTTGGGCAGAAGTGGAGAGAGAATCAGAGACCAAGCTGTACAGGTGAAGAAGCATAACCCATTCGTTTATAGGATAATACTGATAATGCAACACTTGTTTGTTCCAAAGAAGTGCTAGAAACATTCAGACCACGGGGCAAGTCTAGCAGGCTGACATAGTAATAAAGTTGCACAAAATTTTTCCGGCAAAAAAAATAAAAAAACACCTACTAGCCCTGTCCAACCCCCAATCATCAATAGTGAATACACTGAAAGGCCATAATCCCAGCAGAGAGAGTTACCTCCAGTCAACGTGTAATTTATGTTTACGAAGCTAGATACTCTAGAGTCACTTGTGGTTCTTTATGAATCTGCAAATAAAGTAGTGGCTTAAAACCTTTACATTAGAGCAGCCTAACAGGCAAATGCCCCCTTCAGTCCTCTTGCTAGTCCTCCCCTGAAAGGCATTGTGCCAGACTAATATGATAATATGATAACATGATTAAAAAATAATGACACAGTTGTTATATAATATATCAACGTATATCCAATTAGTGTGTATATACACTGATCAGCCATAACATTATGATCACCCTCCTAATATTGTGAAGGTCCCTTTTTTGCAGCCAGAACAGCCCTGACCCATCGAGGCATGGACTGCACTAGACCTCTGAAGGTGCGTTGTGGTATACAGCACCAAGACGTTGGCAGCAAATCCTTTAAGTCCTGTAAGTTGCGAAGTTTGGGGCTCCATGGATGCATCCTGGTGCCATGTGCATCAATGAGCCTTGGTCGCCCATGACCTTGCTGCTTTTCATTCCTTGGACCACTTGGTACTGACCACTGCTGACCGGGAACACCCCACAAGAGCTGCAATTTTTAGCCATCACAATTTGGCCCTTGTCAAAGTCGCTCAGATCCTTACTTTTGCCCATTTTTTCCTGCTTCTAACTCATCAACTTTGGGGACGAAACGTTCACTTGCTGCCTAATACATCCCACCACTGACAGGTGCCATGATAACAAGATTATCAGTGTCATTCACTTCACTTGTCAGTGGTCATAATGTTATGGCTTATCGGTGTAAATATAGGTGGTATGTGTCTTCCTTAACATCGGGTCCTCAACTTTCATCTTGATGTTGCTGTCAGTTGGCATCACTATATCTATCACCACCGCTGTCCTCTGGTCCTTGTCTACTAAGACACATGAACCTAGTAAATGCCAGTTGTTAGTGTAGAAATAAACATGCACATCTTTGTTAAAGTCACTTTTATCGATCTCTGGACTTATAAAGATGCATTAATGTTAATCCAGCCTTGATTACAAATCACAAGTTGACACCTTTACTAAAGCTGTGTGTCCTTTTCACTACTCAATATGCTAAACTGAGATGTGAATGTACAGATAAAACATTCTACAGATTTTAAGAATTAAAGAACCTCTTCTTTTTCATGTTACACAATAAGATTATTTGTTTTACACACTAGATTTAATTTCACATTGGATTTAAATTTAGTCAGAAGACTGAGCTTTGATCTAGGTACAGCACTGAATAATCTTAACCTTTAACCTTAATTCACAATATATAGATAGCAAGTGTGAGATGGCTTCCATGTGGACAGAGTTCCCAAATCCCAACTGTACAAAAAATGGCCTGTAGCACAGCATATTAGTGACAACGCCTCTGCGCACTGCAGCCATGGTGCCATCCACCACCACATCAGTTTGGCACAAATGTTTACATTAGGACATATCCTCAAAAAGGTTTACACCATAGTGTTGAAGAGGTTAAAAACACATAAGGTGTTCTGTTCCAGCATAGAAATTGATTAAAGTAATTAAAGATGTTTTGCACTCCAGAAATGAATTAATTACACACAAGGGCATTTTGCACACATGAAAGAATTCCACTTTAGCACGGAGGCCACCGATACACACATACCCATACGCTTTGCACTCTACCACTGAGGTTAACTACAAACAAATAAAAGTTGCACTTCAGCACTGAAGAGGTTAACTACACACATAGAAGGTCTGCACCCCTGCATTGATTGTTGTCAATGTATTGAGGTTGTCTACACACATGCACGTGAGCAGAAAAGGCAGGGATTACTTATTCTTGTGCTGCCTGAACATTCATTGGTTAGGATTGCTTAACTTTTACACTTACTATACAAATTGCACACATTTGTGCATGTTATGTATGTATTTATGTATGTGTTGGAGTGAGTGTATAGGTGTTAGTGTATGGTCTTGGAGAGTGTATGTGTGTTAATGTATGTGCATATGTGTAATTTTATGATGGTAAAATGAGTGGGTGTGCTAATGTGTGCAAATGTATGCTGTTATCCTGAGTATATTCTATGATGTTAGAGTGTGCCTGTGTTAGTGAATGGTGTTAGCATGTGTATGAGTATTTGGTGTTAGTATGTGTGTGGATATGGTTGTTGATATGCATGAGTGTATGCTGTTATCATGCATATATGTAGATGTTCATTTATGGTGTTAGCATTAGTGTGTGTGTGTGTCAGCATATGTTGTTTAAGATTGTGAATGGTGTTAGCATGAGTGGGTGTTCCAGGCATCCACAGTAGGGAGAAGGGCTACTTATGACAGGATATGTCACTGCATGTGTGTGTAAGTATTTGGTGTTATCACGAGCATGGGTGTTAGTATTTTGTGTCAGCATGTGCTAGTAATATTTTTGAGCACATTCTCTTAGTATGTGTGTGCACATGTTGCTGTATGGTGTTAGCATGAGTGTATGAGTCATATGGTGTTAGAATGTACAGTAGTATATGGTGTTAGCGTGATCTGGTATCAGCATGTGTCAGTGCTAGGGTTACTGATGTGAAGGATGTGATATAGTGTGTTTATATATATATATATATATATATATATATATAGTGCATGGTGTTAGAGTAGCTAGGTGTCAGAGCAAGTTTGCCTGTTAGTATGTCCGTACATTTTCGTTATTAAGGAGGTGCCAAAGAAATACTGCACCCAGGCATCACTAACCTAGGTTCACGGCTGTTTAATAGCCACAACATTCATAGGGCTAGCAAAAGCCAGGAAAGATGGGGTCTTTTTCCCCTAGGTCTTATTTGTACTTATGGGGTACTTCCAAAAGAAGCTTTTTTCAGTGTTTATATATAAGGTTGTAAGCCTTGTTTATACCCTGATCAGATCATTTCTGTGTTCCATTTATGAGCTTTCTTTGTAGCCCTTTTACTTAATATGCATTTTGTGTTCTATTATATCTGTATTGTGCACTGTGCATCTTGGCCAAGTCTTTGCCGTTGACAAACCTGCCACAGCCACATGCCATTCCTGTCTGTGTCATTCCTGTTATTCCATTGGGCCTTTACTTCTTATTAACCCACCCAGAACACACCAGAAGTTCTACATGGAACACAATGATCTGCACAAACCCAACAGGGGTGAGTCTCAGGAGGAGCCAGCAAAACAGGAATTTGCTGAAGCAAAAAAGTAAAGGACAGCAGGCTCATCGGACGGCCGTAAAACATCATTCTTTATTTAAGCAAATAGCCATAAGGCAACCTAAGATTTCTCAACTGGCAGTACAGACATCTACACAGCATGGTACCTGATGACTATGATTAGGTGCTTGCCGCACAAAATGCATTATTGGGTAGCTATTGGGTGCTATGCTGTGTACATGTCTGTAATGCTGATTGAGAAATTTTAGGATGCCTTATCGCTATTTCCATAAACAAAGAAGGATTTTTTTACTGCCATCCAGTGAGTCTGCTGTCCTTTACTTATTAACTCGCCCTCTAATATGAGAACAGTTCTCGATAAAGAGAGGGTTAACCTTGAATCCTCACAAATCATTGTCTCCATTACAGAGGCTTATGCCTGCATAGCCCCTCAGCTGCATTATATCAAATATAACTACAGAATGGATCTGCCCCTTCTGTTGTTTCCAAGGCACTCCGTGCCCTTTCAGATCCATGGAAGGTGACAGAGGCACACAGTTGGATTGATCTGCAGTAATGGGCCATGTGAGATAATTATTTTGAGGCACTGAGGGTTTCACATAAAGGACAGAGGACCCATGGAGCCTATCGTTAGATATTAATTATTCTAATACTGTCATCCTCTCACATTCAAATTAACTTCCTTCTTTTTCTATTAATTATCTCAGTTGGTTTCCAGAGCTCTCAGAAAGCACATGCCCTTTTGTTTGGTTTGCACGTGATTCTTCCATCAATATCTGTCTGTAGCGCTTGGTTTCCAAAGAACGATATATATATCACATGCCTGTATCTTGGTACACACAGGGGATACCTAGCAATCCTACTCAGAGAATGACTCCTTCACATCCACCCGTGACCTTCAGCTCCTCCTGATATGCCCACGGCATCTTGTACAGTGATTTACAAATATCTAGATTGAAGAACTGTCATCCCGGCTGCATCTTTGGAGGCAAATGTTTCTAAGAATGTGTCCTACTTATTGAGTGCTTTAAAAGTGATTATACAAATTGATTTTAATTTTCTTTGCTTATACTGATTACCCATTTCGTTGTGAAATAATTCACTTGTTTTCTGGGCTGGAAAAATATTGATGTTTTATTCTCGACAAGTCTTCTTTTTGAAAAAAATATCTGCTAATAAAAATAAGGCACAATCAATACCACTTTACAGCGTATCCTCAGTTAGGCATCAACCCAAGCGGCCTTTAGCTAGTGTTTGCTACATTTATTATGAATAGATAACAGCTAGACCTCAAGGCCTTTTCAGGCACTGAATGATGATATACACTACCATGTAAAAGTTTGGGGTCACTTAGAAATGCCATTGTTTTTAAAAGAAAAGCATTGAAAATAAAAATAACATGAAAGTGATCTGAAGTACATTGTAGATGCTGTTAATGTTGTAAATGACTATTGGAAACGGCTGATTTTTAATGGAATATCTTTATAGGCGTACAGAAGCCCATTATAAGCACCCATCACTCCTGTGCTTCGTTTTGTTTGATAATTTAAGTTTACCATTACATAAGTTATGGTGGGTAAAAGGTGATGGATACCCTTCCACTTAAATTTAAGGGGTAGTAGAAGTATTATTAAACACTCATCTACATACACCAGAAGGCTTGCTTTTCCCTCAGAAATCTCATGGTGCTTTCACAACCACAAGGGATTCTGGGTAGGCGCATGCAAACAAAGTTAACAATTATCACCTTTGATAATTGTTGATAAATTTCTAGGAATCCATGTATAAAGTGGATATAGAGGCAAAGGTGATAATTGTTAACCTTGTTTGCATGCGCCTACCCAGAATCCCTTGTGGTTGTGGCAGCACCATGAGATTTCTGAGGGAAAAGCAAGCCTTCTGGCTTGTCTGGTGTCTGGAGATGAGTGTTTAATAATACTTCTACTACTATAATTTAAGTTTAAAACGCAAATTGAAAGCCTCTTGCTATTCTGTTACAGCTAGAAGAGTCCTTGTTTTCTGTGACAACAGCTAAGTTATGCCATATAGGCACAGAATAGGCAAAAGATAAATTTAAAAACTATATTTATTGCTTAAAAAACTGCTTTGTCACAAAAAATGAATATTAAAAATTATTATTATTTATTGTTTGATAGCTCTGTCATATTCTGTAGCGCTGTATAATGGGTAGACAGGACATAACAAGTAGTATGTAACATAACAATTTGACTTACAGAGACAACAGGTGAGGAGGGCCCTGCTCAAAAATCTGTATACTGATAATAAAGGATTGGATATACAGTTCTAGTTTATCAGGGTAATCGAGCCCCAGAAGAAGGAGCAGCACAAAGATGTATGATAAATACATTATTGGTGCTGCTGTTCACTACAAAGAGACACTGAAGTTTAAGATTCCTAAGGGCTTTCATCAGTGCAAGGCCCTTAAACACATATACTTAATGCAACAGAGAAGCGGAATACAGACTACTACATAAAATAAAATATTGGTTATTTGTAGCGTCTCCCCACTGTGCAGCGCATGCTACGTTTAATCTAGAAAGTATGTGTGTTTTGTGGAGAGCTGGGAGTAGGGGGCAGTTTTTGCTTTTTTTTTTCTTCTTATGTTTGAATGCGACTATGGGGCTTATAAATGAAGTTTAAGAAGTGGTGTTGTGCATTATGTTCATTTTTTGTATTGGACTGGCATTTGTTTGCTTGGAATTAAATCTAAGTCAGTGATGGCAACATCCAGTTGTTCTTAGTAGTAGAACAAACCCAACAGTCTGATCTGTATCAGTAAAAAAGCAACACTATGACCAATTAGTTTCCTTTCTTGGATACCTCCATAAAATCCACTTTTCTAAATGGGGAGAGGTCAGAATTCAAGGATAATTCTGTTTATTTTTTGTATTTAGTAATAATATGGCTGTAAAACAGTTTTCATTGGTTCCACACTGTCAGACTTTTAGGAAGTTTAAATCTCATCATCTGTTTAAATGACACGTCTTTATTTTGTCAATTTTATTTAATGATTCCAAATCATTTGAATTGCCCAAATCTTAGAAAGAATGTGTTATAAAACATTACATATTTTATGAAGTCATTAATTCCAGCCTTGCTTTATAGGTTATATCCCTGTATTTGTTATGTTTTTTTACCCCAATACATAAAAGGTTCTAAAGCAATAATGGAATTCAAGTTTGAGACCCCTGTCGATGTTTATTTTGTTTATTTGCCTCATGTTACATTATAAATGCCCTTTATCCCTTTGGGTACAGTTTATGAACGGGAATAAGCATTGATGAGTATAATGTTCCCTTGAAAAATATTTTACATTGCTAAATTTGTTATAGAATGTGCTATGGCCACATACATTGTACATACTGTATATAGGGGCTCTCCTAGTCATGAGGAGTTCCAGGATCCCTAACTGTTCTCAAGTGCCTTATTCAATCCAATGGAGCTCCGGACAGACTGTGAGATGTATATTTTCACTGTTTGGGTTAGTGGAGAGTCTCTCTGGTTTAGAATTTAGTATCTGAGACGAGCTGAGAGAAGACTAGCTTAATATGTAGTTTCAATACCTTTGTAGCTGCTTCTTTTGTCTTCCTGTTACATTACTGTGAAGGTGTAAGAAAAGACGTGGTGGTCCTATGCTGAAGGCCTGACTATAGTTTGAAGTTCTTGCCAGCAGCCTTCTCTTGGAATGTTATAAGGCTGTATTGTTCCTTTAAACATATGCTGTATACATGCATATCCCCTAATATTACAAATACCAAATGATATGAAACAGCCGGAGAAATGCAGGATCAGGAGGACGTGGAACCCAACCAGACCCAGATCCGTAAATCAGAGTTATTGCCGACTACTTCTAGGCAGAGATAAATCCCTGCATTCAACTAGATGATTGAACAAGGGCCATCTTCTGGAGGAGTCATACATTCACGGGCAAGTGCAGCAAAACCCTATTGCTATTAAATAACATTGAATAACACAATCACATTAACAGTGATATAATACTGACAATATAAACATCCGAGCAGTAAACTTTAAATAATAAAACACTTAAACTGCACATTAAACTAAACTGAGCTTTAAATGCAATCTTTTATTGAGAAACTGAAACTAACACAAAATAGGTATCTCTGCAATAAGGCTAAACGTTTATTGTGTCCCATTCTCTCACTTTTCCATGATATGATATATGGTTTGGATTTATCCTATAGCAATGCATATATCTGTTCAAAATAATCCATATGATCTGGCAGTAAATACATAACGGATTGCTTTCTATGGTTATATTTGTCCAAACAGTATTTGTGTATCTCAGTAGGGATGTAAATGGAAGCTGTTAGGCTATGATTATAAAGTCACAAAAAGCATGTTCATTCGTCCTTGATCAGTAACCAAATGGTCCCTTACCAATGGCCAGTACTGTGGTGTGCTTCTGTGGATATGTAGGGGGTTTATCTGCCAGGGATATCGCTGTATTATTATAGTTACTAAGTTCTCGTAAAGGGTGCCTAATATATTCCAGGAAACTTCCTCAAAATTCCACTATTAAATTGAAAATCTGAACCAGAACCTGCATGTTTTCTCTCTCATATAAGAATTTCCCAGTGAAGGGCAATTTCACCTTTATGATAAAAGCGTTTGGAAGAACCCTTTGACCATAATTCATTTCCGAGCTGCCAATCACTCTCTCACTATGGCGGAATATAGCGCCACAATTTCACTAAACAGGATGTGCTATCTTCCCTAACAATACATCTATTTTAAGACACTTGAAAGATATCAAGCAATAAAACACTAAGATCCCAGTGGACCTCACAAAGCAACTTCCCAGGAAAGACAAAATCTTAACCCCTTAGACACAGTCATTCTTTATTTTCTTAACTGGAAATAAATCAGAAAAGAAGAATGAGAAACTTGAAGAATTATATATTCTTTGTGCTGGGAAATGGCAAATTTTCTATTATAATGATACGAGTTAAACATAATGATATGTCCTCTGAGGTTATGAATACATTACTGAAAAAGGGAACTAATTAGCATATGTGGTTCCTGTCTAACACAGCTCTCTTAAGTTCGTATGCCATTGACATTGTGGCGTTCTCATGGTCACCTTCTCAGATTTCAGCATTTTGTTAAAATAAAATACCGTATTTACATTTACTGTTTATTTTCTCTACAGAAAAACAGGACTTTTGGTCCTGGCCAATGCTGGTAATCATGCGTTTGAAGTCGTCTGTGAAAACATGAAACAAAGACAGATACCATGGGAATCTCTGAGTCAGGCAACATTTAAAATGAGGTATCCTGGATTTTCTATAAAGCCTGGAGAAGAGGTCTGCAATGATATCAATGGTGGGGTCTTGTATGCTGACAAGTCACTGAGGGCTGTACAGGTAATGTGCACCTGTGTACACTTTCAAAGTAACCACAATAGCCTTTTGTCTTATGGAACATGTTTTCCACAAATCAACCTAAATGAACCCCAGCACCCATGATTTTTATGCTGCCCACGTAAAGTGCCGCATTAGGCCTAGTTGGTCTAGGCCAAGATACAGCCCTAGTTATATACCCGGTATCCATACTCAGAAACTCCAGCCTGACAACTCATTACCGGGCTCCATGGAAGCCTTTAATCTATAGATGTGGAAGCAGTACTCTGCCCGATAAAAGGCTTAAACTTTTTCCATCCTTCTTGCAGCCATCTACCTCCTCACTAGACTATTACAGTGTCTCCTGCCTGTATCAGCCTCTTGGCCTCCATATATAATGGAAGGATGAGATTTATAAGCCAATGTAACTGGGATGCTCCCAGTATTGTTTCTACCTTTGCAATATATATTTTTATCTTAAAGGGCCTTTTCCAACTCATGGGAGGGGTCATTCATGACGGTGAGAAGGTGACACACATTGAGCCTGGTCCAGTGGTTATTGTGTCAACCACCTCCAGTACGTATGAAGCAGAGAAACTTGTAATTACAGTAGGACCATGGGCCAAGAAAGTCCTTAGTCCCCTTGGACTTCAACTCCCCCTAAAGGTAAGTAAAGGTTTATTACCTAACCTGTATTTTGCCAGCTACACTAAAGAAAAATACTTTCCCTGTTAATTAGAATCCTATGGAAACAGTAACATGTCCAATTATTTTTTACTAGGAGTGGTAACAGCCCTAAAGGTTAGAGAATCAATTCACAAAGCCTTATTTCTATAAAAGAATAATGATAATAAAACTTCACTTCAACTAGGAAGCATACAATTAGAACCTACATTCGTATTTGATTTACCGTGCGAGTCTGTTAAACAGAATTACAGTTAAAAGGTTCCCCGGGGCAACATGTATCATTGCAATGTGTTTGTGAATTTGCTGTCACCCGAGAGGTTAAACCACTGGCCGGATTCTCAGCTACTATACCTAAGAATATCTCCTACAAATAACACATCACAGAAACTTCTGAAATACATTTTCTTTAAAAATTGAGGTATAGCATAGGGTGTTATAATGTGTTGTGCTAAGGTGCTAAAAACACACTTTTCTACGTCAATTCATTTTCCTCTTTCCATCTGCAGGTTTACGCATTTGCTCATTGTGAGCAGTAATTATCAGATTATTTGGCAAATGTTAATTGAATTGAGTATGTGCCCCAAAAAAACACTACAGGGACTTAGGTTATACTCCTGCACATTGCAGGCTTTAATTATGTGAGCCTTGGGTAAGGTTGCCACAGTGGAACACATTGTAATGCGGTGACTTGGAAGTTCATATTACATTTTAACTATAATATTATATGACATTGGAATTGATGTTTACATATAAAAATGCGATTTGTCACATTTGATGTCTTCCAGACACTGAGGATTAATGTATGTTACTGGAGAGAGAAGAATCCTGGGGATTCTGGAATCCTTCAGAATTTACCATGTTTCCTGGGTATGCAGTTAAATGGAGATCAACGTGACGTTTATGGTCTACAGTCGCAGGAGTATCCAGGGCTAATCAAGGTGAACATCAATTAGTGGATTGGGGCAGTCACTTAATACCCAAGAAAAATCTATTTACAATTTTGTTTGTTTTGTTGGGGCTCTTACTGCAACTTCATAAGATTTAACAATGTTGGCACATTTTGTTAAAATTCATACAAATCCAAATGCACAAGTCTAACTTGGTTAAACAATACCACGTGCATTTCTAACAATACGGAAATGAAAATACTCTTCTGTGATTTAACCAACAAAAATACACATAATCAGGCAAAACAAAGAATACATTTAACAACATTGTCACATTCAAACTTAGTATTTGTTTGTACACACATATACATTTTGACACAACTGTTTCTTCAGGGATTTTTCACAGCATTTAATGTATAAAGTCTTCCTGCCTTCCCAGACCCCCTTCTAATGTCCCTGAAGCCCATTTTACCTCTGCATTACCCGTGTCCTCCTCGCAGATTTAATTTAATGTATACAGCCCATTGCCTTCTATAGGTTTGCTCTGTGACCAATCCATTTTTGCCTACCCTTTTGCAGAGTAATATTTATGAGGACCTGGATTCTCTTATTTTTTTTCTTTTGTGATATCATCTTCTGTCTTACAATTCAGATTTGTTATCATCATGGAAATGAGGCAGAACCTGAAGAGCGTGACCTTCAAGTTAAAGACCCCAAAATCCCTGACATCCAGATACTTCGCAGCTTCATCAGCAATTATCTTCCTGGTTTGCATCCTGAACCTGTCGTAGTAGAGCAATGCATGTACACGGTGAGCATGTGTGTACGGTATGACGAGGGGAAGAGAGTACGTAAGTGTAAGAACAAGTTTTAATAAAGAAAATACGTAGCAAAAGTGCAATCAGGGAAAACTCGGAAGAACAATGAATTATGCTATTGTAGCTTTTGGAAGATAGGTGTGGAAAAGAATGAAAAGGGTTCCGTTACATACAGTACAGTACAGTGAAAAAGTATTTGTCACCTTCCCTATTTATTCTTAATATTAGACAAACATAAACCATGTAAACACAAAACGCAGTTTTTTAAATAATGATTTCATGTATAGATAGAAAAAAAAGATATCCAACCCTACCTGGTCCTGTGTGAATTAAAAATATTTCAATGACAATTGGATACAATTTAGAAACAGATGAGAAACAAAGTCATTGACATTTATCAGTCTGGAAAGGGTAACAAAAGCTCTAGGACTCCAGCGAGCCACTGTGAGAGCTATTATCTACTAATTGATATTAAGGACCCACACAACTATTAAAAGTGAAACTTTTTAGAAGACATGGGCCCTTTTACATCTATTGTGAAGAGCTAACACAGAATTCCACAATACGATCACACCAACAATCAAACATGATGGTGGTAGTGTGATGGGGCGTAAAAGACTCATTGTCATTTATCGGAAACATTTGATTGCAGTTGATGCCACCAAGAGTGGCACAAGCAGTCATTAGTTTTAGGTTGTAGGTTTGTATTAACTCTCCACCTTCAATAAATAAAATGATCATGCAAATGCTGCATTTTGTGTTTACTCATGTTGTCTTTGTCTTATATTAAAATTTGTTGGAGGATCTGAAATATATAAGTTTGAAATCAGAAAGGGGCACTGTCTCATATTTAAAATGCCAACTCCCATTCAGCAGAAGAATAGTTATGTGTAATATAAAAATGCCTTAGAGGGATATTATTATTATTATTATTATTATTATTATGTAATCATTCTATTAATTGTTCATTATCTAAACGGTAATTGAATAACTTTTAGACACAGATTACAGATATCTGGAGCAGGGTGAAAACTGAAACTTTGTTCCTGGAAGAGCAGTGGTGTATAAGCCATTAGCCATGCTCAGTATGCCGCAGTGCTTTAATGGATAACCCGTCTGCTGGACAGCCAACAGCTACGTAGCAATGGTCACTCTGGGCAGTGGGCACTCAGTGGGGTAAAGTAGTTCAGGGGGTCAGGAATTGCTTTGGTAACAAAATATGCTGTCTTCTGTGGTTACTCGCACATGAACAAAGATGGCCACAGATGTAGGCAGGAACGGTTTCCTGAAACTTGCTCTTTAGCTATATGACCTGTGACGGAGACCCATACGCCGACTGAGTAGCTCCGCGGTAGAGATCTTCCTTGCCGATTAAATTGCTCAAGGGATTAACCCTTTGTGATCACCCAAGCACTAGTAGAGGCAGTGTAGGGCGCATACAGAACTAGGTTTATTGGTAACAACACAGATATTTATAGATACAAACATAATTAAAAACATAATTCCATCAACTACTAGACACAGAGTCACTATTTTGGGGTGATCCAGAGGGAGTGGCATCAATCCCAGGGTACCGATGGAGAGCTCAGGGTCCAAGGATGTTATGTTCTAAAAAACGACTTGATCCATCAAGCGACACCACTGGGAACGTTAGCCGGGCCAGAGTTCCAGACCTGCGGCTGGGTAAACCCTGGTTCTTAGTATGGGTAATTAAACCAGGTTTCCCAAATGAGCTCCTTCTGCATAACCAAAATCTTTCTAAAACCTCTTAAGAAGGAGAGCCGTAAAACTTGAATAAATGTAGTTTTCTTTTAGCAGAAAAGAAGTGCACATAGATCAAGTGATTTAAAAAAAGAAATAAAAAGGCTGGCTATTACAAACATTGTTCAAATACACATGCTTTTAATAATAGTAGTGTCCCCGTAATACGTCTGCCCTTATGAGTATTTATTTTCAAATGCAGTGTGTTTTATTTTTATTGCAGAAGTAACGTGTAGGATCACGATAAGTAAAAGTGAAGGGTGTTGGGCAGAATGTACAAGTTTTTTTTAGCCACACTAATTATCAATTTCTGTTTTCGACTTTAGAGCACCCCTGATACAAACTTTATACTGGATCATCACCCACTTCACAAAAATATTGTCATTGGCGCAGGGTTTTCAGGTGAGAAAGAAAAATGTTGTAAACATACTTGGACTCTCGTCACAGCAGTAATGCAATTCTGTTTCTCTACCTTTTTGTAACAGGTCATGGATTTAAGTTATCCCCTGTGGTGGGAAAGATCTTGAGTGAGCTCTGCATTGGCACAAAGTCAACCTACGATCTCAAGCCATTCCAAATAGCTCGTTTCCAAAACCAGTAAAAATCAGTTTTGTAACAGAAAAATCGCAGAGATGGAAAAAATATACCAAGAAATTTAACTGTCAATTTCAAAATGTCTCTATGTCGGATACAACTGTTTTGTTCAGGCAACTGTGACAAGGTCCTTTAAATGGTCCATTTGTCTTATTTTCAGAATTGCCAGTTGACATCTATTTCATACTCTAAACATAGGGCTACCCGTATATCTGCTGTGTGTTTTGTTCAATAAAAGAAGCATGCTAACAACATTTACCAAAGGTACTTTATTATTGATGATCCTAATCATCTCACAAAGTGAACCTTAACCCATTAAAACCTTAATGACATCTCCTGCTATAATTTAAAAACTGTCCCAAAAACTATAAAATCATGCCGACCTTCCCAGTGCTGTAAGTCTTGCACGATCAAGCAATAATTCCACTATGAATGGATGCCTTGCATTCTCAATCAACGGGATGTTCCATTCAAGTAAAGTAAGTGCTGCTGATCAGTCAGAGAACGAATAAGAGGCTTAGAAAAGTTAAAAAATAAAAAAAAATGTTCAAAAAAATAAAAAGTGAAAAAAAAAATGGAAAAAAATAACTGTCGGATCCCTGCTGTCATGCTGTCAAAAATCAGCCTTTTGGATTTCTCATGCACTCGCTTTTGTGGATTCCAACTACCTTCACTACCTAGCTGGTGGGCTCATTCCCAAATAAGACATAGGCCTTACTAAATAAAAGTTGAATATTTCAAGTTTGAAAAAGGGTATAGGGGTGTTCCATGTTGTGCCCCGTAACGTCCCAAAGCATTAAAAATTATTTAAAAAAACCTATGCATGTTGGGGGGTTTCAAGTTCAAGACTTACATTAAAAATTAATGTTTCATAAAATGTCACTATTATAATAACGTCTTACTAAATGTTGGACTATACACCTAAAAATTGTATCAAAAGAAAGTTCTATACCCACACAAATTCATATAATTTGTGTGGGTGCACTAAAAATGAAAAAAAGAATCATGGTTAAGGAAACAGTGTACGAATGCTGTCCCAGTCCCAGGTTTTTGGGCACAAAAGACCTCCAGTAAAGAAGGGGTTAACTGTGGTTCTGCAAACCAATAGGTAAGCACATTCACTAGAAACCCCCATACATCTTCATTCGGTTGCCTAAAACACCAGCTTCTGCAATAATTTAAAGTAAAATATATTCTTAATAAGCAATAACTAGCTGCCAGAGTCCCACTTTTATGTAAAACAAAGTAATTGTAATGACTATAGCACCACTGGTATAATTCTAAAGTGTGTATAAAATGCATTATTTCAACAGAACAAAAACACTCAATTTTTCATTTGGGAGTTATGTGGGCATAAACAATGAACATAGTGATGTTAGTCTATGAAACGATCTTAAAGGCATACTCTAATGCCCCATACAGCCCAAGTAAGTGCTTTAATATGCATTCTGCAACCTGTACTACTCACCTTTAGGAGATGCTGCCCAGCAGATCAATTTTCCACCAGTTTTGATTGTTTAAAGCACCCAACCTGTGGCCAGAAAGTGATCCAATTGAAAGTAGCTGTTTCTGCGTATTTGTGTGGAGGGTCTCGCTAGATCCCCTGGAATGAGTATAGTGCAGGAGATCTGTTCCACTGTAATGCGTGTGTTGCTGTAATGTGTTAATGTTTGAGGAAACGATGTACTTGGTGTTAGCATGTGTGTCTGGGTGTCAGCATATGAGGTCATGGTGAGTTTGTGTGTATGGCGTTGGAGTGTCTGGGGTGAGCCTCCGGTTAGTGGCTCCTGGGAGGGGGAGAGGATGAGCAGGAGAAAGAATGTGTAAGTGTACGGTGGTAGACTGAGTGGGTGTTAAAGCAAGTCTACATGTTAGTATGTATGTGCATTCATTATAGGGGGGGACTTGAGGAAATACTGCACCCAGACACTACTAACCCTAGGCTAGCCCCTGTTCCTATAAGGTGTGCTTATGGGAGAATCTTTGGGCAGAGTGGTAGGTGGAGAAAATGGTGGGAGAGTGAGATGGGGTGGGATGATGGGAGAGTGAGATGGGGTGGGATGATGGGAGAGTGGGATGGGGTGGGATGATGGGAGAGTGAGATGGGGTGGGATGATGGGAGAGTGGGATGGGGTGGGATGATGGGAGAGTGGGATGGGGTGGGATGATGGGAGGGGTATGGGGTCCCAGGCATTAAGCATGTACCAGGCTCCAAGATTCCTGATAGTGGCCCTGCTCCCAGCTATCATATATATTACAATAAGTATCATTGGTTAAGTAGAAGAAGAGTTGCTAAATGGACAGTTCCGTCATTTTTACATAGTTTTAAAAGTGGCATATTTGTCATGGGTTCTAGCTTTGCTGTTTTAGCTCAATCTACTAGACAAACACACAAACTCATTATCACATTGCCTCATGGTAAACAAAAGAATGGCACAATCTTAATTACCCAGAGGGACTCTAACTTATTCAAGTCTATGGAGCAAAAGACTTCATTAGATGAATGAGACTTCATTAGCATTGCCATAGTGAATGAATGAACAAGAAGAATTGTATACTGTATATGATGCTGTAGTTACCTCTGCATAGCGGGTTTTTCAGCATATATTTAATGCTCCTATTGTGAAATGTAGCACTGTGGGTTTGGTTACCATTTGGGGTGATAAAATTCCAAAACGGCGTTTACGCAATTTTGTTCAAAGGTAATTTTTTCTTTAATCATTCAAATAAGACATAACATTTTATTAATGAGACACCAAGTCCCAGACCCAAATAGCTTTTCATCACAAAGCAAATGAATTCATATTGTTAATCTTCTACAATAAAGCATTACTTCCCATCTGCAGCCACTACGGACTGTTAACAGGTCAGGTTTAATAATGCCCCTAGCACTATGCACCGATGGGTTAATTAATGGTTCAATCAATTAAACAATCACATCTGTGCTCAGATACGGCTAGCCACAAAAGCGTGACTCTTAGTTCCTCGTATGGATCCACAGGTGCTGGTATCAAATATATTACAACATACACTGAACACCATCTTTCATAAGTTACAGTAGAGATATGATCGTGAGAAATCATCCCTAGATGGTCTTTCTAAATCCCAATCATTTGTAATCCCAGTTGATGAATAAATCTCGTAAATTAATCTCCAATTAACATACTGCAGCTCATACATTTCCTCTTCCCAAATTCTGTTTTCAGTGGAGCTTCCCAGATGTATACAGTTCTTTTTACATGCAGAGAGATATTAAATCCACATCTTCCAGCTCAGCTTCATGCATTTTATTTATGAGACATAGATCAAGCTCTGAAGATAAACCTATATCTCACATTTTAGCAAAATAGATAGCGTTTCAGCCACATGTAGAGAATTCCCATTGCCACCTATTAATTATACATAGCAGCTGTGTAAAAACAATGACAGCCAAGTGCATGTTTACGAAAAAGAGCTTCTCTTTTGGTGTTTCCTACATTTTTTTTCTCTTTTTGTACCCCTTAACCTCCCTTTATTTGACACCAACCTGCATTTCTTATTACACATTTCCTAGAGGTATCCTACACTGGGGATTGATCACTAGAATAGCCCTATTCTATACCGTGACTTTCTCTTGCGGATTTCACGAGCTAGTCACACTGCAAATGTTCTGATTTCACGCATTGTAAGAAGATGAAAAGAAGCAAATTCCTAATGAAAACGATCATGTACAGCCTTACGCGTTCCTGTGAGGGTTATTTGCTCTGACTAATGTCTGGAAATAGACAAAACAGTACGTCTTGTAAAATTACACACATAACAAAATGATTTTCCGTTATATGAGTGCTCAAGGTTACTGCATACACATAGATCAGGTTGAGAATATGGCATTAAACAAGATAATGGTTAATTAAAAGTTGTCGTTTTGGCAACTACTATAAACAGGGGTTTCGGAGGAATGAAAACGATCCTGAATAAGAGATTAAAGCAGACAGAGAAAGGAACAACCTGAAGATAGATATAGCGGATAATAATAATCTGGAGAGCTGGAAGACTGGAGTAGAGCAGACAAACACAGACATCGGCATTGACATTTCACAGCAAGAAAATGCTTTACACAAAAGAAAGCAAGTATAAAACGGTAAAGAGCCTTTAGAAGCCAAGTAGACAGAGACAAGCTGACATTGTTCGTACCCACACCTAGATATGTCGACAACGTCTGACCAGGAAATTACCTATTTATCAAAACACGCACATGGTAAATACAACCGAGATCAGACACATCTTACAGATGGATCTTTGGCACCCATCATGACAACCATGGAGTAGAAACTTAATACATATTTTGCATATTTTTCCATGTTTTTTCCCAATGTTCTTGGTGCATCTTGACATGGGCCAGCTGTCATGATCCCCCTTTCCTATAGGTCCAGGGGGCCCCCTTTACTTTACATCTCAGTAACGCTGTAGGGGCATAGGGGTTTATTATCAACGTAAGAGTTCCAGCCACCAGATCTACTGACCAACTGTTAACTAGATCCATATGATTCAACTCTTCAACCTCAGTAGCACATTACATAGAAATGAATTGCTATTTTCATAAAAAGCAGTTTAAATGGATGTATATGTATACAGATATGTGATGTTATACATCTGGGTAAGGTGATTATCAACGAAGGAACGGGAGTGTGGCTGACATGGATATGCATGTCATTTGGTGGGAAATATTGTGTGCATTATGCAGCTGAGCGTGATATCTGTGGTTGTTTCAGTCTGTGTCATCATGGCAGAGAGTTATTAAGAGGTTGTGGGGTATGATGGTGGGGGTAGAGTATTTATCAAGGGGGGATTGAAGTACTGCAGGAAATATCAGACACGAGTGCGCTATGTAGTTTCCTAGCTAAATGTAATTAATGTTTCACATTGAAAAAAATAAACAAAACACAAAAAAACAATATCAACAATAATGCAAGTGACAGCGGCTCATCGACAAGCTGTCAAACGCCAACTTTTACATTTCAAGGCAGTCACACATCAAGGTTTGCAATGAGCTGTGGGCACAGATAAAAGAATCTGATTGGAATTAAGGAACATGGGGAAAAAAATTACCTTGAAACACCTTCTGGGTATTAGAATTTGTCACGCCAAGCAGTAAGTAATAGTGGCGTGCTGGTAAATGTCAGCGGAAAGAAAAACGGATAAGAGGATTGCCAAAAGTCTTCCTTGGAAAAAAAAATGAGTGACTGATTCAGTAGAGACAATGTGGAACTGTTATATTAATAAAACAGTTATTTTAAGAAAACTGTTACTGTGTAATGATTGCAGGTTGATGATTGCAGTCAGGGCTGAACTGGGAATAAAAGCCAGCCTTGGAAATAATTGAACACAACCCAACATGTTATGGTGCCATTAATGTGCAGCACATATTTGTGGGGTGCTAAATTGTTTTATGTTAAGGCCCTCCTTATTAAACACCCCACCACCACTATCATACTCCTGGAGCGGGGAGAACAGTGGTGTCCCCAGGCCGAGTTTCGGCTCCAGGATTTTAAAGGTCAGTACGAGTGACTCTATTGGTCGCCAGCAGGGGACTCGTCTGCCATCAACCAATGAAGAGCAGGTGCACTTCATTGGTTGATGGCAGAGGAAGCCACTGCTGGCGACCAATAGAGTTGCTGGTACTAACCTTTAAAATCCTGGAGCCAAAGCTACTGCGTAGGTCATACCGTATTAACGCCTTCTTAAAAAAACAGCAAAAAACAAAGAACAAAAAGAACACGAAGAATGTACACGAATATTCTCACAAACCGAACACAGGAACGGGCGAATATACGTGGAATATGAAGATGTTTTCCCCCACGGAGAGGAACACAAAGAGTTGGCCGGCGCCCAAGTCTATTAGAAAGCATGTGTTGTGTTTATTTGGTAGCTCTGCAGATAAACTCCCCTGATGTTAATTATACTTTGTAAGGATGCTAGTGACGAACAATGGAGATGATTTTAAGATTTCAGAACAGGAAATTGACTATTTTGCAGGTTTAGTTACCTCTTGTCACAATAGTCACCGTAAAACTCAAATATCTCCAGAAAGTTTATACTGACTGGAAACCAAAAGTACAAGAAATAATAATATTATAATTAATAATAAAAATATAACGCTAAAAGATGTAAAGGTGAGTCCAAGACACAACTTGTATTTTCATTGTACTTCTAAAAATGTTAAAGCTAATATAAATGAATTATTAACATACTACTGGAAAATGTTTGTTAAAAAAAATGAAAGCATTGCCTTATTGTGACCTCTTTCTTGTCCATAATGGGAACATAGTATAGGATGTTTATTCACTTTAAACGTGGCTGAAAAGGTTATGTTTATATTAAAGTCAATATAGTAAAATATAAAATAGTGGCACAACGCAGTACTGTTATCAATTATAAATGTTCAGCTTAGATTAGGGATTTACAGAATTTGCTTGAACATAGAAGAGGAAATAGGACTGCATCTGAAAGAACACATTTGTCTTTAATATTTAATTCTGAAATACAGCATGTTTCAGTATTCCCCTCTAATCTCAAAAACTGAAGAGTGACCTTCACCAAGTCCCACCATACTCCTTGCATTCTGTCTGTCCTGTTTCACTTTTAGATTACAAGTTATATCTGGACCAGAATACTCAAAGCATACAGGCATCTGGAACAGAGGTGCCCGATTACCTGCCCTCATATCCTAGGTGTTGGTTCTAGCTATTTCTTTTACCCTACACCACAATATGTAACGTTACACAACCAGGGTATCAACAGACATGGGTTTTCATGGTCATTCGAACACTTTGCTAGTCGCTGCTCAGGACCTCATTAATAATGAGAAGTCTTTATGTATAGATACTATTTCATTGTGCTACATTCTAAGTCATTTAATTGTGGATCCTTTTGCTTGCAAAGGAATCCGAGTTCAACAATAATATTTAAATGATACAGGAATTTCTTCTTTGAGGTCTCTAGGGATGTCCCATATGGCTTCTGACACCTCAGTTGCTGAAGGTTGCTTGCTGTTCTTCAAATCCTCCAAGATCTTTTCCAATGACCTGGAGCATTGCACAAAATCTCTTGCTTCAAATTTGTAGAACTCCACACATTTATATTTAATGAGCAACCATAAGCAGTGACCTGTTAATAAGCTATAAGCAGTCTGGGAACAAGTTGGAGAGAAGCTAAAAGCAGGAAAACTCTGAAGCGACTGTTGCTTAGGCAGGGGGTTGTAAAACCCAGCAGCTTTCTCTTGACCTTGGAAGATAATCAGATTGAAGCCAATGGAGGGCCGTAGGAACTGATCTTGATGTTCCCACACCTCCAGTTCTGGCTGGCTCTGCTAAAACTTATACAACAGCCCACCATTAAGCAAATGGCAGCCGTGTCTGCATTAGTAAGGCTTTAATAATTAAGGTGGCAGGGCACCAGGCTTCTTTCCTATACTCATTCACTTTAGCATATTTATTAAGCTTCATAAATGATTCACGCAGTGGCCCTGCTCGTGTCTCTCCTACCTTCTTCCCCGACAAACGGAAAAATGAAGTCTAGCAGCTTCTCCAGGAAACATGTTTCAGCTTGCCTGATATACAGCCAAAGGAGGAAAAGGAGAAAGGGCAAAAATAGCAAGTCTACTATATTTAATGTGCATAAACAAGGCTGGAAATATTTCACTGAGCAGGGAAAATAAATTATTCCTCTAATCAGTGTTATATGGTGAGAGTAGCATTGTAGTTTAATTGTCAAAAAGTGCCTAAGGGTTGATTGATAGATAGACAGAAAGACAGATAGATGATAGATAATTAGATATAGAAAGATCGTTAATAGATAATTAGATATAGACAAATAGTCTATATGAAGTTTCCTACACCACAGATTCTTGACTTGTAAGAGATCTGTTTGGTTGAACACAACTCCTGTTTGCTACTGCGCACTTATGGTATACTCACCGCCAACCCGTTCCCACTCCAGCAGTGTTCCCTCTGCGTGCACATAGCATTTTTAGAGAGCGCACATGTCCAAAAATTGTGCGCACAACAGTTTACTTTATGTGGAGCGGATATTGTGCGCACAAAATTTTGGCTCTAGGAAAATTTTTGCACAAGAGAAATTTTCTGCGCACGCCACCTAAGAAAAATTAGATGGAACATTCCACTCCAGCACCCCCAATCCCTGTGTATAGGTGTGAGCGCATGCACAGATGATGCAGTGGTAACCAGTAAACAGTGAGAACACTCACAAAATGCACACTCTGTCACAATGAACAATAAGAATACAGGACTATTATAAAAATAGTATTTTATGCTCATATTTTATGTAATACTCTTTGACTTTTACAAACCAAGATACTATGGCCACTAGAATCACCAGAGTCACTGAATGACCAGTGGTGTATTTAGGTTTTGTGCCCTAGGCCTAACTTAACTCACGCACCCCCTAAACTAAATTTGCCACACCCCTCCCCCCCTCCCTGCCCACATGTCTTCCACCCCTTCCTATGTAAACTCCACCCTTTCCTCTTCTTGTCCCACCCCCTCTTTTTTAGGTTCCATCATTTCCTCTTTGAGCGCCACCTCTTTATCTGTGTTTATTAAACATGGATACTGAATGTCTAGATTTTGTTGTTTTGTGTACCATTTCAAATGGTACATTTAATAATCTGTAAAATTAAGAATGTAAATTCAACCTTTTTCACCAACATCAGCCATCCATGTCAACTATACTAGAAGGATCACAGATGCTCAAATTGGTTTAATTTGCATGTGGCAGGCCCAGTCGCAGTTGCAACCCCTGGGACTGCGGTTGCTGTGGGCTCAAGGTGCAGGAATGACTGGGCCCGAAGTGGTCTTCATGGAAGAATTGCAGCCAAAAAGCCATACCTCCGACATGACCAATCAACTCAACTATTCACAAAAAAAAACAGAAAATGAGGGGCATAAAAATAGCAGCAGGTGTTCTGGAGGCAAACTTTGAAATGTTGGCTGTAGCAGAAGGCAATTTGTTCAAGGGTTGGAGAGCGGTACAAGAATGAGTGTTTGCAGGCAACAGTTATGCATGGTGGTGGTTCCTTGGAAGTCTGGGGCTGCATTTCTGGAATGTTGAGAATTACAGGCAGATACTTATCCATCATGCAATACCATCTTGGAGGCATTTGATTGGCCCCAATTTCTGCAGCATGACAGTGACCCCAGACATACAGCCAAAGTCATTAAGAACTATCTACAAAAGATGTTTGAAACAACTTACCTGCCGAGTTTCTTAAGAAAAACTGTGTGCAAATGTACCTGGGGGAATTGATGCTGTTTTGAAGGCAAAGGGTGGCCACCCTTTTGTTCACTCACTTTGCATGTCAGTAAGTGATAAAAACAAACTATTATCATGCCTATTTTTGAAAGCATTCTTACTTTACAATATTTTTTCACACCTGTATAAAACTTTTTCACAGTGCTGTGTGTATTTCAGTACTTTGATTAATTTTGTGAACAGAACACAAATGTAATTCTTAACTGATATGAACCCGTTTCCTTTCCAGAATTTTATTAACAACATTACAAATCTATTCTGCCCCTACAAAAGACAAGAAAAGACAGTATTTTCTTCTTATAGAAAATACAAAGAAAAGAGGTGGCAGAGACTTCAATAAAATTACAGAAAAGATAATCAATATACTTTAAGTTTCATCTCTGCTGCTTGTTTGACATCAACCTGAATCTTTTTCTAAATTGGATCCCTAGGGAGTATTTAAACTGATGTGGATTCAACAACCACGAGTAGAAAAATTCATTTAAACTCATGACCTCCTGAACGTAATGGGCCTGAAATGTTTCAAGCTGTCATTACCACCACCAAGGTTTGCTGGATAAAAATGTGACTAGAATAGTAAGAATATCCACCCCAAAATCCCTTAGTCAGTATTATCTTGTCTATGGTTTTTGGGCAGAATACTTTCATACCTCCCACATAATCTCATTGAGGAGAGTCAGAAACACTTTAACCCCAATGTTTTCGCTTTTCTTTCCTATCATCGGAAACATATGCAGGGAAGAGAGAAAGACAGAATTGAGAAAATTGAGATGAGAGACAAGTGTGACACATACACAAACATACACTCATTCTAACACACACAGGCACACCTCACTTACCATGGGTGATACCACAGCCCATCTTCAATGCAGATTGCACCAAACAAATACATATATACTGCACTTGGTTTGTGTTTTGTATATTTTTTTTTCTTCTACATTTGAAAAAAAATCAAGATTTACAAATTAAAATTGTTTGTTATTACATATTTTTATCGTTTGATAGTATGTTCCATAGCACTACAAAAGTGAGGAGATATAACAATATACAATATTAAAAACAACATGAACAAAAATACTGAGAAGAAAGCCATGTCCTTTTAAGCTTATACACTCAGGGGTTGAGGGGAATAAGAAAGAAGGGTAACAAATTGGTTTGTTCTTTTATTAGAATATTTACTTCAGTAGTCATCAGTTTATTAAGTAAACTTTAAAACATTTGGTAAAGCCCTGGCCTACCTTGCTATGCATTGAAAAGCAAAAGTTATTTGAAACATTGCTAAACATTTTTTTTGTGCTGGGCATATTTTCATGAAACACAGTGTTGGCCCGTTCTGATATGTATGGAATAGGATTTGCCGGTACCATTACTCTGATAGTTTACTATAATAAATGTATACCACTGTGTACAATATGTCAAGTATCTCAGCAGATGGCGGCCATTAAATTCAAGTTGTTATCCTTCTGTAGGTCATCACTTTAATAGCACGCATATTCCATACACCATTCCCTTTAACTCACTGTGGTATCTGTTGGCAGAAATCACTGGTATCCTCAGGCTGATCCTAGGCCTGCAGATATATATATCTGGTCCAGGGGCCGGCTAAGCGGCAATTGGGGCTGTGATGATGTCTATGCGGCCCGACGGCCACCTAACGTGGGCCAGAAGCTTGCTGTACAAGGAAACTCTTTTTCATCCAGACTCCTGATTTCCCTTGGCTTGAAAAGAGTTTCCCTGCACAGACATATTGTTATCTTCAAAGTTCAATGAGGATATATAGAATAACACATAGTAAATATCACCGACAATATACATACAGGTGTGGGCTAGTATAGTAACTTAGGCTGGGCCACTATTAATTGTGATACAGAAGCTAATTACTAGGATCAGGATATATATATATGTGATAATTTGCGATAACATGCTTCATGTAAGTTGGACTAAAAAGAAGAAGCTCTTGATACAGTGAGCACATGAACATGTACACTTGATAGCGGAGAAGTAAAAATGGGTTCCATCAAAATTACTATTACATACGTTATATGTATACTGTATGTATTATTGTCTATAATATTTCACTGCAGAAGGTTCCTTATCTCATACGTTGTAACAAAAAAATGTTTTAACCTAGTAGTGTCATCTTATAATGAATCACCTTTTTGGAACACATATAGTCCGCACTCAGTTATTGGAAACACCCTTAAATCTCATTTACAGTAAGTTTTGACTACATGCTACACATTAGTTTTGTGATGAATAAATGTTCATATATAGTTTGTAATCTGGCCACTATAGTAATTAATAAATACATTTTAATGTGAAACATGCACTGCCAGTGATTTATTCAATAACTAAAGGAAATAAAAAAGGTTGAAATGCCCAAGTGTTTTACATACTGTAGCCACAGATAAAACCGCAAAGTTCTTGGCAGTAAAACAGCAGCCTGGAATATGGCCAGATGGTAGTCAACATTCTTTTGTATTATATTCAGATTTCTAATTTTTAACAAACACTTATTAAATGATCATGCTTTAATGATCTTTATGATTGAGCCAGTAATAAAAGCATCACAAAATAATATCAAGCAGTCTCTCTATATAGAACACATCAGGAAAAGGTTTCTCTAGAAATGTTTTCTGCACTTCTCAAATGGTCCACAAACATGTAAAACGTCTGTTCATCCATTAAGTCCTGTAGCACTTCCCCAAATATTTTTGGACTTGGCCCACTTTGTCTCTTTGGCTCCTGTTCCTAACATTTACTAACAATCTGTTTTCTTCCTTTTGTATTCTGTTAATGAAATAAGAAGACAAATACAGACCTAAAGTATCTAATTATAAGTATCCATGCAGCCTGTTGGTGTTTATTTTAATATAAAAAAATCCCTCCTACCATATGATGCATTACCTACCCGAGTTACCTACAACTCGAAAATCCAAAAAGTAATCTTTATTTGACAAATTTAGAAACACAAAGTGGACCAGACACAGTGCAGATAAAGACATTCCTAACTTCCAGTATGTGTGCATGAATTACATAGAGTGGGGATGGATGATGATAAATAATGTCTCAGTCAATATGGTAAACATAAGTAAGACATGAAGAGTGTTGCTGTAATGGATCTATTTGCCGTTCTTTAATCTATATGTTATTAAGGGTGATAAAAGCAAGGCGTGAAGAGCAGATATGCATTTTGAAACATATATGATTAAACAGGCATAACACCTTTCCTGAAGAACAGCAGAAATAGTTATGATAAATCTGGAATACATCTTCATTTTATATTCTATTACAGTCAGAAGCAATGAACCAGCACTACAATACCAATTTAAAGGTATTTGCCTAAGGCCATTAGATCATCGTTTTCAGAGAAAGTAAAATCCCACAAGGATCCAGCTGAAGGTGTATTATTCAATATTCCTGCTATTTTTCAAGCACATTCGCTATGTTTTAAGAATCCCTATGGCAGGCACAGACACATATTCTGACACACATTTATGGGTGACATAATTACCTTTCTGTGTAATATATACTACCAGAACCATCTGTAATATTTAACCATCCATATGGAGTATATATATATATATATATATATATATATATATAATCTGTATACCTGCTCTCAAAATAACACATGTCAGTTAAGATAAGAGATTTACATCAATCATACAAGTTTATCACCAGCTTGGGATCATCTGAATAAGTTGCAAAACACAAAATTAATTTAGGGTATCGTTTTTGGTTGAAAACTACATTGGGTTTGTTGCTGGTATAAAGCGGGAAATAAATCATTCAATGATAAACAACAAGATATTTTTGGGGAAAAGTCAACGAACCAGTATACATACATGGGAACTTTCTAAATGAGCTGTCCTTGAAACTCTTTAAATATTAACCCTGTAATAGCTCATTGTGGAGATTATATGTAGTGGCTTGCCACATGTTTTAACCAAATGGTTCTGACGCCAGTCCTCAAGGAAACCTTGACTTGCCATTACTTGAAAGATACACTTAATTGTGGTTGGACCAAAAACCCAGAGACTCAGAGGCAACCCCTACCAGTTTGTAGGTATGCCAGTATATACAAAGGACATACAAAAAAGAGCCATGCATTAAGCCAGCAGTGTTGTAAGCAGAAGTACTGTGACACAATAGGCACCCAGATTAAAATAAATCTCAAGATTTAAGTACATTTTAGATTTAGAAGAATGTGTTTAATTTGGCCTCCACTGCCGGACCATCCGCCGGGGCTTCTATGGTGGAGCAATGGCGTGACATAACCTTCCGGTGCTCCACCATAGAAGAAGAGTGGGATATCAGGGGGGGCATAGTGGCACTTCTAGGGGGCACAAAGCATATCTGGGGGGCAGATGGGCATTTCTAGTGGGCAGGTGGGCGTTTCTAGTGGGCATAAAGCATGTCTGCGGGGCAGGTGGGCATTTCTAGGGGGGCATAAAACATATCTGGGGGTCAGAGTAGCATATCTGGGGCATAAAGCATATCAGGTGCAGAGTGGCATATCTGGGGGCATAAAGCATATCAGGTGCAGAGTGGCATATCAGGGGTTATAAAGCATATCAGGGGGCAGAGGGGCATATCTGTAAGTAAGGTGCATTATGAATTAGGGGGGAACCTTAAAATGGCTATTGGTTTTCTGTCTGTATATAACATATGCTGACAAACTGATAGATACCAAAAATGTTAAAATACATGTATTCCTGTTCATTAGATAAAATACTGTTTTACCATTCCACTAATGTGTATTTTTTCTTTAAAAATATCTTTAAAATAGCACCAAACTTTAAGGGCGCGGCCTATATGCTGGTGCGGCCTATATTCGAGCCAATACGGTATATTTACTGGTTATTTAGGTATCTAAATGTCAGTAGGGGTAATGCATATTTTCCTGAGCTTGCCGAAGGGTTTTAATAGGATTTTAATGAGCGTGAGGGTCTTTTCGAATGAAAACTTTTATTCCTAGCATTCAGTGAACTCATTAATCTGCTAAGGTATAATTGGGGGGGTTAATGATATCTCTTTGAGCCCTAGGGGTTTTTCCTGAAAGGAAAATATGATGCTTAGCTTTGAGCGAACGCATCCTTTTCTGTGGTATTATTGCATCATAAGGTGGCAGCAGCAAATATAAATGGTTTGAAGAGGAGAGAGATAGTGAAGTCCCGTCTTGCTGATAGAGATCTGGCACCAATCTGGGCTTCTTAACAGATGGCTCGTGAATAATCAGAGAGAACCTCTGAGCCGCTGCACCTGTTCTCTGGGAGCTAAAAGACAGAAGGTGGGGAAATATAGAAAAGAAATAAGGAAAAAGAGGAAAAAGAGAGGAGATTATACGAGGAAATCCTAACGGTGTATTTGCAAGATTGGCTAGGAGTGTAACTGAATGGCGCATGGAGAGTAAAGTAGAGATGTGATGTCTAACTATGAGATTCAAAGCAAAATACCTGTGTTCTCCCCGAAATATATTATAAATGATGGAAACACATCTTGTACTTCCTGCTGCAATTTGCTGTGAGGTGGTAGTGGTTTGTATATGCACAGTCAGTATTACAGACATATTGGGGGTTTATTCACTAAACCATGGGTTCACGGTGCATAATGGAGGACCACGCCAAAGTTTATCATGTGAAACGGCTGCCGCACGTAATGTATGGCGTAAATCTGTGGCTAATTTAAATTTTAAGAGAAATAAGGGGGACTTAGGATGGCAGGAGTCACGAGATAGGAGGTGCGGAAAATGTACATACAGTGTATATTAGGTTAATTTATAAAGTGTTTGTGCATGGTGTGATCATTCCTAAATCTTTCATAAAAAAGGAAGACAGCAGGTATAGAGTGCGCTACTTCACAGAGATCCTCCAGTTATGTGTTTAATCAAAAGGAAATCTGCAGGTACAAGTATCTGCTAAAGTATAAGCCGAAAAAGATAAAAGGAGGTGGTGTGTTATTCATAAAGTAACCATTTGAGTGCTGGAATGTGGTGGAATGCACAAATTGCATTAGCCGATTTACAGTAGCTGTTTGTGGTTAGCACCCGTGTATGATATGAGGGTTGACTCGAATAGTCCTACATCTGGGAACAAAGGGGTTAATGGGTCTATTTTTGCCTGGCTTTTTATATTCTATGGCTGGGTTGCCACAGCAAAAGTGCTACCATCAATCAGAGCTACAGCAGTGTGTCCAGTGTAATAACCTCTGCAGATTGGGGGATGCATGGACTTGCGGTGGTTGTATTTATTAACCATTTCTACTGCTGGAAGTAATGTAGAATGGTCTTCGATATTCCTCAATATTAACGAAGAATGAACTGGTGATCGGGAAGAAAATATTCCAAATATAGCAGTTTGCAATGGAACTGCTCAAATGTTTCGGTCTTAACCGTGTCCCATTGTACAGCACTGCAGAATATGATAGCGCCATAGAAATCAATAAATAATCTGTTGAAGTTGATGAGATGGATACACATAAGCATGTACTTTCAGAATATGCTGAAATATTAACAGTTCAATAAAAGTCGATATAAATGGTTATGTTTATTTAGACACGTCCTATGTCTTCTTAATTGAAGAAGCAAATGGTATATCAACACACAGAATTCTAGATTCAGTGCAGTTCTTGGATGTAATCAGCTGTAACTCTGTAATAACCTAGACTTTTCCATCAGCTCAGTCATGTGCTGCACTACAGAACATAAACATGCCACGGAAAACACGTTAATAGCAAAACATTTCAGAGACGAGAACTTTACTCAGATTTCATCTCACTGTATATATTATCAGAGAATCCAGCACAGGATTAGCAGGATTGTTGTCTTAAAGGGGAACTCTCACAATTTTTTATTTTTTTTAATACTAATTTAATAAAAAAAATATAAAGATATAGAGTAATTTTCTGTTTCAACTACTGTTTCCAAAAATATATACATGTGTGTGTATGGCATTTAATATGTATGTGCTACCTAGGGCTATCTTAAAGACTGGGGAAAGGAGAAGCTTCCCAGGGCCTTAGGGACCACGCCGTGGGTCACCTGTATGTTATTTAGTCACTGTAGTTGTGATTTACTCTTCTAGTTTACTCTTCTGCACATTAACACAGAGAGGCCTAAGAGGGGTTATTCCCCTACAGTCCACTAGGGGGTGTCCAATTTTCCAAGAACAACTACTTGCATGGTCCTTGGGGATTATTCACTAAAGATAGAGTTGTCAGCTGAGTTTGCGGGAGAATTGTGATTTTAACTCATGCTTTGGTATTCATTATGAAGGACCATCGCTTGCACGTTTTTCCACCAAGAAGGACTGAGCATAATTCAATGTGCGGAGAAACTTTAAAGAACCTTCAACAACTAATGATACATCATACAGAGCCAACCAAGCTCATCCTGTAGCAGAAGCTTGCTGTAGCTGGCTTCTTATAACATATAGTGAAGCCAAGGAACACACCTACCCTCAAACCTCCAAGACAACTCTCCATTAAGAGAATAGGCCCCATTGTCTTTTTGACCCAAATGCTTTTAAATGTCTAACTTAATTTAATGCAACTCTGCACTGGTAGTTTTTATCATAGAAAATAATTAGTCCTTGGTCTTGTCTTATATTCAGGATAGCATTATGCCTATGCATGTTCAAATTGTATTAGCTACAAGTACTTCTCCTAGGGGGCTGTTTTACTTATCTACTACTCTTTGAGTAAAAGAGAAGTAGCAGGAAACCTCAGGTACATCAGTAGACTACAGCTCTCATTATAATCAACCATCATTCCAGCTGGCTTTGGTCAATCAGAGCTGAAACGGTTGGGCTGTCCAAGATTTTCTGTCTTCCTTATACTGCTTTAAAGAGACGGAAATACGCGAACATTAAGGGTTTCCCTGATTCTGAAGCACTCAGGCTTGCACCTTGATGAGAAGGTCTCGAAATTGTAATACGCTTGGAACAAGCCCAGTGTTCTACTCCTGAGGGACGCGAGTTTCTCAGAAAACAGCAGTGCATATCAGATGAAAACATTTGCATTCAGGAACGTAAACATCTAACAATTAGCTAAAAACAGCATTTTCACGTTGACAGCTCCACAGAGGCATTCAGCAGCAGCAGCAGAGAAAGAGTCTCTCAAATAAATACAGATAAAAGCACTAAAAAAGAAACCATCGGAAATAATCCCGGTCGATCGTATGTGCGTCATGCCAGGGTGGCTGATTGTGGATCTATTGTAATAGTTACCTGGAGGCATTAGAATGCAGATATACAGGTCATTATTCTTACGGCCCGTAACCCTGATACATTATGTAACTTTGTGTTCTGGGAAGTTGGCCGGCTGGTATTTTTATAAGGATGTTGACTGCATTTTAATATGTGACACGATAACGACCCCAACTACTACTGATCGCAAGGAGCGGCAAAAGATGTTGGTGCTATAAATAAAATAATTGTATGAACCTTCCTCTCTTTCTAGTGATTTCCTAAAAAAAAAAAAACAACATATATAACATATTCCTAGAAATTCTCCACACAATACATTTTATAATGGAAATAATTCCGGTTTCTCTTGGCTTTCTTCATGAATTCATCTATTTATTTGTTAGGAGGGCCTTTGTTAAAGCCCTGATTAAACGGCCAGCAATCCTGTGGGCATCTTTTGCAACCACCAAGGATGCCCTCAAGCTGCCAACGAGGTGGTGGTTTGGGAACACGTGCCTTTGCACCGGCAGATATGATGTTATATCATGGAATCCACCGCCAGGCAGCTCGCAGGGTGTGAAGGAAGAAACACTAGCGGGCATCACACACCGCAGCAGGTACTACCGGGCCGGGAGGCACGAAAGACAGACCTGGTTATATGTCTGGTTTTGTACATTTCCGTAATGACGTTTGATATGTTGTATATGATGTGAGATCGTTTTTGTTGCTTTTTGTTACTGAGAAGTACTCTGGAGTCTATGACCAGCAAGCACCCTATCCATATTTTGGGATTTCTACTGGTAACTAAGAGCGGGTAACTAAGGCTTACTTCTGATTTACTAAAAAGCCTCTGTAGAGTATGAATGTCATTTCTAAACCATTAAAGAGAACCATAACATCCCTGAGCCTTTGCTGTGGTTCTATAGCAGAACTCTTTACACACCTACCTGGGTTTATAAACAAAGGTGAGCTGCATTAAGCTAAATATTATCTCACCTCATTAACTGGGTCTTAGACAGGGCCACCATGATCCTCCTTAAGGGAGAAATGCACTGGGTGGCCCTTGATAATTCAGTTAATGTGGTCGTACCACATCTTTCATCTCAGCTCACTGGTGAACGAAAGTCATTTTTCAGCCAGTGTAACAATCTATCCAAGTACAGATCTCTCTATGTATTCTGTCTGATCTGTTGACGAATGTTCTGTTTTGGCACAGATCACATTTACTCCATCTGTCACTATTTACAGTTTCGGAAAATGCCAATGGGTTTGTTTAGCATGGTTTGTTGTATTATCAAGCCTCACTGATTTAACACTCATATTTGCTATTAAATATTTGAGATGAATACCTTTAATAAATCTTTAAACCACTCCCCATTTTTGAGTTTCTGGCTTTCGTGCCCCACTAGATGTTTCTCCCGGTTTACTTGCAGTACAGGTTTTTAAGAATGACACCAGCTATGTAAGGCTTGGTACTTTCATGGTTGGGAGCACATACATCATGCATTGCCCCAGCATTGTGTGCTCTCTCAGACACAAGCGCCCAGGTAGTAAGGTGCGATAACCCTTTCTGATGCTCCTTGTCAAATGCCATGGATAAAACATAGCAAGAAAATTACTGGTTTAAAGAGATTACCAAAACACTCAAACAAAGGACCCCAACATCTGTTGTGAGTTCTATGAAATATCAGCATTTTTTTTGAAGGGTCATGTCTACTCCAGCAACCAACACTGGGTATAAGATACATGGTACGTAGATACATTTTTTTTAGCTGGATAAAATGACCATTTTTCACATTAAAACTGTGCCTAAGCATTCAAGAAACATTACATTGTTTCTATCTCCCTTGGTTGTGTGATGAGGTTGGAAGGAATTTGCCGCTCTAAACCTTATTAAGGAGCAGAACTAATGTTACAACAAAGAGTGTGAGCTTCATTGAAAATTGGAATTCAGAAAAATGCCAGGATGCTCCTGCAAATGGAGCAATAAATAGAAGCGGAAAAGGAAACTGTTTTTTGTATACACTTTTATAAGCAGTTGCGAAAGATTACAATATTAGATATGGTTTAAGGCTTGAGAAAGAAATTAATATTTGACTATCCCCCTCCATAATAAATGTTTTGGATAATGCATTCCCAGGACAGCGTATTAACTCAATAAAAGTACCTGTGTTAGTGCCAAAGTTTATGACTTCTGAGGCTGTGTAAAACATAGTAACTTCCAAAAGAATCTTTTTGCTGTCCAAGCTTTATTATTAGGTGTACCCAATAAAAGTATGGACTAGTGGCATCTTGTGGCAGGACCAGTATTGTATATTCATCTTCCTTACAAAATCTGGTTAAACCCATTAACAAGAGTCAGAAACAGAAAAGAGATATATTAATGTGGAAAATTAACCTAAGAAAATTAAAGATATATTTCCCTATTTCCTACACAAAGTAGGTTTTAGTATATAACCAATTGCTTATTTAAACCAGTAACAGGCCAATGGTGCTCTAGAAGGTAAGAATGTACACCTTGGTGCTAAATATACCGGCAAGCTGCATACATCTGGGTATGACCATTGGCCCCACCACACTGAGAGGGGGAGAGGCCCCTACCTTAACCCCTTGGCTGCTAAGCCATTTCACACCCTGGTGCTAAGCTAGTTTTCGGCATTTTGGTGCATCTCACGTTTAAACGTGTTTCAAGTAAATTTCTTGGGAATAAACTATACAAACCATATATTGTTTTTTTTCAGCACACCCAGCAGATTCCAAATATACCATTTTTATATGTGTATGTCTCATTAGGTTTGCAAAATACAACCAAAAATGGGAAAAAAAGTGTAATTTTTCACTTCCAACTCAATAAAAACTAGTTTGTAATGTTATTTTTCTAAACTCTAATATCAAAACCTGTGTTGCTAAATATTTGTAGTAGGTAACCGGTCTAAAATAAACAGACATTGAGAACAGTAGACTGTGTTTTTCTAATATTTTATTGCTAAAAGTTAAATTTATTAGACTATCACAAAAGACATCTTTAAATTTAATGCATGGCTGCATCAATTAAACAGCTCTAGCTGCCCGGGATGTTAAAATATGCCAACAAAACTATATATTTTTAGAAACTACACCCCCAGCCGCAGCAAATGAGGTGTTATTTGTATTTGTATCACAAATCTGACTTGCACAACAAATAAGTGAATATCACACAAATAAAAATAAAAAATAAATAAAATTAAAAGCGACAAGTTCATTTATGTCTTCCTCACTCCAGGTTTGTCCTAGAAACACATGCAGCCCCTCGTTTGATGCGCCAAGGGGTGTAGTTTCTGAAAATATATACTTTATGTACCATAATTTAACTTCCCAGCTGTCTAGAGCTGTCTAAATGCAGCCATCACCCCTAAATGTTTTAAGACAATTTTTTAACAAGATTCTCCAATCTGCCATATCTGAAGTTAAGGTGGTCTAGACATCTGGGAAGTTAAATTAGGGTACATAAAGTACACATTTCAAGAAACTACACCCCTTGGAGCTTCAAATGAGGGGTTACATGTATTTCTAGGACAAAAGTTAAGTTCACAGATAATGATGGAATATGTCACTTTGGCTAGAAAATATGTTTTTTCTAACCATAGCGACATGTTCATTTGTGTCTTGCGCACTCCAGGTTTGTCCTAGAAACACACGCAGCCCCTCATTTGATGCGCCGAGGGGTGTAGTTTTTGAAAATATGTACTTTTTGTGCCATAATTTAACTTCTTACGTGAGCAGTAATTCCACGTCAAGGCTTCAACCCTAATTACTGACCATTCACACGCTTTTCATATCTCCATTCACTCGCAGAAGCACACACCATACTTTCCATACATTCACTCGCAGAAGCACACACCATTCTTTCCCCTAACAATCCCAAAGAGATGATCGTAAAGGGAGAAAAAAATCACTTTTACAGCAAAAATAAGTTTTGCAGTAAAAATGCAAGGGGCTCCAGGGATGACATGGTTAACTTACGTACTACAGGCTATACGGCTGATTTTTGCAGTTCATCTGGATTTCAAAAATTGCCTTCCTCTACCATTGGCTAAATTTAACCCCATGATCAAAGGGATCATGGGGTTAAAATTTAGTATCGGCCATTTTTAAAAAGGGAATGTGACTTTTTATAGCTGTATGATCACTGTGGTAACATTGGCTACCACAGTGATCATTTAGCTAGAATACTTAAACTTTTTTTTTTTTTTTTAAGTTAAACCAGTTTATGTTTAGATAATTTAATTTGGGGGTCTCTAGGCAATTTTGATCTTTATTTATCTGCCTTTAGAGACCCCCAAATCAGTTTTTTTACTTTTTTTGTACATTTTTATTTTTTTAACATAATATTTTTTATTCTTTTTTTACAAGCATTATACCGTTGGAAAGGTGAGGCGATTACCTTTCCAACGGTATATGTTGGGGGTATGTAGCTGCTCAGATGCCTGAGATACAGGCATCTAAGCAGCATCCCCCCATACCGTGAAAACTGACAATTGTCAGTTTTCAATAAAGTTGCGCGGTGACGTCATCGCGTCATTACGCGCGACGTCACCGGCCGGATCGGGTGGTCCCAGTGATGCCCTTCAAAATGAGGGGCAGATCGCCGGGGTAGGTGGTGATGGGGGTCCACAGACCCCCATCAAGGTAGGAGAGTGCTAGCAACGGCATGGTGCCGTCGTTAGCACCTGACTGGGACTGCTAGCGACGGCACCATGCCGTCGTTAGCAGTCAAGGGGTACGCCCAGTCGGGACCGGACTGACTGGGCCTATGCGGCCTCATTAACGCAGGGCATAAGGGGCACCTGCCCCTTAAGCCCGCCGCAACTGCGACCGGGTCTGCCACTCTAAGGGGCCGGGAAGCCCCCACTAGGGCCGGCCTTACGGGTGTGCGGCCGCACAGGGTTTAAATTAAAACATCGGGAGGTTTTTTGTTGTTACTTTATTTAACATCCTCCATGTTAAATAAAGTTTTTGTTAACTTTATTTAACATGGAGGATGTTAAATAAAGTTAAAAAAAAAACAACCTATGTTTTAATTTAAGCCCTGTGTGGCCGCAGACCCCTAAGGCCGGCCCTGGTGGGGGCTTTCCGGCCCATTAGAGTGGCGGACCCGGTCGCAGTTGCGGTGGGCTTAAGGGTCCCTACGTTAATGCGGCCGTAGAGGCCGCATAGGCCCAGTCAGTCCTGACTGGGCCTATTTTAAGGTAGGGGCCTGGAGCTGCAGCTCCATCGGTCCCCAAGTCAATCTGGCCCTGCCGCGGGCCCGGTCGCAGTTGCTGCTTGCTCCGGCAACAAGGTAAGTAGGGTGAGGTAGGGGGTGCAGTGAGAAGGGGCAGATAGGGGTTAGATAGTGAGAAATGGGGAGAGGGGATAGATAGTATAGAGGGGGTACATATTGAGAAGTGGGGAAGGAGGTACATAGTGAAAAGGGGGAACATAGTGAGAAAGGGCAGATAAGATGGGGAGAGGGGGAATGCATATGAGAATGAATGAATAAATGTGTGGATGAATTGTGTGAATGCGTATGACAATTAATGAATTCATGTGTGGATGAATTGCTTGAATGATTTGTGAGACTGCATTAATGAATGTGTTAATGATTTGTGTGAATGAGTGAGTAAATGCAAAGATGGTACATAAAGGGTGGGCTTTAACAATAAATAAATAAAAATGGGCTGCTCAGGCTTAAATGCCCGGGCCTATTTTTTGTCCCAGTCCGGGCCTGTTTGTAACTATGTTAGTATGTTACTGTGTGTTAATATGTCTGTAAAAAAAAAAATAAATAAAAAAAAATAAAAAAACACAAAACAAAAAAAACTGGCTCCTAAATCCAAACCAAATTTCTCAACACATTAATACATGGGAGATAACATCACAACAGAGACATTATTTCATTTTATAAAAAGTCTTGTTTACAATTAATTATATTTCTGTGCTCTTGTGTGTAAATTTTAGGGGACATCTGCCGGTATGTGTAGTTTTTATAACATTTCTTCATTTATTTATTTTTTACTTGTTATGCAGATATATAATTATTTTGCACCACACAACAAGGGACACAATGGGTGTTATGTATAAAAAGTAATTCTGAAACAAAGTTTCAAATTATGAATAGCTAAATTACACAACGCTTTAAGAGAACATGAAATCATTATCTTGTGTACCAAGCATTAATAAAGGAATGGTTGTGTGATAGGTCTAATTAAGTACTTAATACATAGATATTAAGGGGTATCTTCAGTGTTTGGCACATGTTCTGAAATAATACAATTGACACCTGGGTACTGTGTATAAATGGGGCAATAACACTGCATTTTCAGCCACAGTGAGAAAAATGGAAAGACAGGCATGCCAGCATTTCACATTTCCAATGTGGATTCCTTTTTTTGTATGGATGCCCAGACATCAATAGATGCGGAACAGAATTATTATAATTACCGTATTGGCTCGAATATAGGCCGCACTTTTTTCCCCCACTTTAAGTTTTTAAAGTGGGGGTGCGGCCTATATTCGGGCTCTAGCGCCCGACGCCCGGGACATGCAGTCCCGGGCGCCGGGCAGGCAGCGGGGTTAAGATACAGATCCCCCGCAGCGGTGCAGGGGACCTGCATCCTTCTCCCCGATACGCTCAGACAGCCTCCCCTGCCAGCACTTCCCACGGGGGGGGGGGCCGGCACGGGAGGCTATCTAAGCGTTTTACCTCTGCCCACCCCCGACTTACCGGAGCAGACTCCCGGGTGTCTTGCGGGGCCGGCGGGAGACATTTACGCAATACGCGCATGCAACTTCCGGTACCGGAAGTTGCATACGCGTATTGCGTAGATGTCCCTCGCCGGCCCCGCAAGATACCCGGGAGTCTGCTCCGGTAAGTCGAGGAGGGGGGGGGCAGAGGAGGACAGCGGCAGCGTATCGCGGGGAGGGAGGACAGCGGCAGCGTATCGCGGGGAGGGAGGACAGCGGCAGCGTATCGCGGGGAGGGAGGACAGCGGCAGCGTATCGCGGGGAGGGAGGACAGCGGCAGCGGATCTCGGGGAGGGAGGACAGCGGCAGCGTATCGCGGGGAGGGAGGACAGCGGCAGCGTATCGCGGGGAGGGAGGACAGCGGCAGCGTATCGCGGGGAGGGAGGACAGCGGCAGCATATCGCGGGGAGGGAGGACAGCGGCAGCGTATCGCGGGGAGGGAGGACAGCGGCAGCATATCGGGGGGGGACAGAGTGGCAGCATGTTTTTTTTTGGTGCTTTTTTAAAGAAAAAAAACTTTTTCTTTAAAAAAGCACCAAACTTTTAGGGTGCGGCCTATATACGGGGGCGGCCTATATCCGAGCCAATACGGTATTATCAGAAAGCCAGGATGGAGGTTGACTGCCTCTTCTTTCCTTTTGTGATGTTCCTTTTTTCCTGGGAGCTCAGTGTTCCACACATGAGTCACTAAATATAAACTAGCAGAAACTGTAATTATACATTAAATTATACATTTTACTCCTAAATGCCTAAATTCTGTTACATAAATCACTACCAATAGGTCACAAAATCAGATAAAATGTGACCCTCCTTTGCTTTTTTTTTTTTTTTTTATTAATCACATCAAAGATTAGTTTTCAAATAAATTGTACCATTTTCTTTTGTAAAAGTAATACCTTTTGCATCATATATGGAAACTGTGTTTGTATGTTAGCCCAATATATTAAACGAACACCTGGACTCTTGCTCAGTCTTCTAGACAAACCAATGGCGGAAGTCTCGCGTGAGTACATGAGTTAGACGACTTCTCATCAACGTAATGCTCTATCCATGTATAGTGAGTGCTGTTGATTGATCAGAGACCCATCAAAAATTGTTTGGGGGGAAAAAAGTGCAAGAAACTGTCTGATCCCTGCTGTCATGGAGGGGATCCCCCAGCTGGAAATAAAATTAAAAAGAAATAATACCCTACACACCTCTTATTTTTAGAAATGGGATGATCACCCTCAGCGTTTAAAAAAAACCTATGTATGTTGAAGACGCATTAATATATTTAGTGGTATTTTGGCAGCGCTAAACATATCTGTTATGGCTGATAATGGCAAAAGGTAAAGAGATATTAAAACTTGCAATCACCTTAACAGGAAATAAGGTAATCCGAACACTGAAGAGGATTTTTTTTTTTATTTGACTCTCCACATAATTAAAAAAAGCTGCATTTTGATCAAGCACATCCAAGGAATAGATACATACACCCCACACTCCAGCCATCTTGCAGGATTCATGCACACAAAGGGATATACAAATTTCTGGATTTAATTTTCCTGTCCGAAATGGGCATTAGGGAGCGTGTCTGTTTCACCAAAAATGTTACTAGGAGTAACGTTACCCCAATAGTTCTATATGTTAAAAACATAACATAGCTTTCTGTATTGTTATATATTTGTAGAAAGTAAGGAAGCAGACATCCGCTGTTACGGTTAGACTCCTCCGTGCAGGCGACGTGCAGGTAATTTTTATTACACAGTACACAAGAAGGAGTAAAAATTAATCCGTGGCAAGTAATATGCGCCTCTGTACCCCAGGGAGGGGCGCATCCAGTGGCTGTTATCAAGAGCGATTAACGTAATACATAAAAGTACTGAAAAGATTTAAGAATAGTCAGATTTTCATTGTCCTGCAGGAAGGATTGTGTAGAACGGACACCTGTCATTCAGGAACAGCTTTATCTTGGAATTGTATGCCCTCCACATGCTTACAGGTAAATATTTTCATTTTTCACATGGTTATCAATTTGCATTTTTTATTTAATTACTTTTAATTGACATGAACAGTCTTACCAACATCAATAATGTATCGCCAGACATTTTGAAGATGCGTTTGGTATTAACTCTTAAAAGGTACCATTGTGTTTGCAGTCCTCTGTGACAGCATATATATATTAACGGAACACCATGTTCTTTTAACACCATTTGCCTCAGGCTTCAGTATAAAGATATCAACCAAATATTACCATTTAAACTTCGTAAGATTTAGGTTTATAATACAGGATGATTTCCTTGAGTCCATCTAAGGAAATTCCATATCTAGAGCACGACTCGTCAGAACCAGTCTGAGTGATCTTGGTTGTATAAGACTGTTGTCTTTTTCTCTTTAATTAATTAACAAGGAAAAATAAATGTATGTACATAATAAACATATGTAAATAAAAGGGATACATAATAATATGGAGTCTAAAAAGCATTGTCATTTGGTTTTCCCACACTGAAGTTTGAAACAATATGGCAGAAAAGGCACCATTATGCAGGGGGCTCTTTGGAATCACCCTTGTAATAGGAACACCATAAGCACTCATACTTGGAGTGCAGCCTCTGTTTGCTACTTAGAGGAGGAGAACGTTAAGATCACACAATAAAGAAAAGAAAAAAACTTTAAAAGGGAGAAACATAATAAATGGAGAAAATATAGAGAGTAGAGCAGAGTAATAATTTACTTTTTTTTTTCTCCCCATCCACCATCAAAGCATGAACAGAAGATAAAACAACCCAACAAAGCCGCCTCCAACCTCTAATGCTGCACATAGGCCATGCAGTTAGATTGCCAGGCTTTGGGCAAGAACGGCATCCCTGTATAACTCTAGCGAGCAGTGACTTTCTCCTTTAACGGGAATCTCAAAGGCAACACCAACAGATACAAAACAAAATGTCTGAAGCCGCGTTTCTCAAGCAATGGACAAGGCAAACTCTCACATCCCTAGCGATGGCACCCTTCTCGCTTATGCCCTTTCAGTTAGGACAACAGTTCAGAGGATTTGGTCTCCGTGTCACTATCGCTCAGGTAGCTTCGTGGGGAGTACTTGGATCGGTATGTGCTTTCAAAGTTATCCCGCTCTTCATCCGATCTGTCGTAGTTCAGCGGTTTCCGATAAGACGGGGGACTGGAGAAGGAAATAAATAAAAGTTAATTTAAGTGCATGATAATTTAAACGGCCATGCAGAGACTATAAAGAGATCCTTCGCTTTCCATGAAATAATTCTACCAATCAAATAATCATCAGACTTTAGACATGCATGAACTTCAGTGCTCTAGCAACAATATAAAACTCATAGAGAAAGCTCATTAATATACACCGTTTACGCTGTGTAGTCACAATAAACTAATTATCTCATAATTTACATTAGTGTCACATGTAGAACACGGGTGCTTACTAACAGACATTAAAATGCATCACATCTGACTACCTTGCTTCATTATAAAAGCCTTTAGAGTGGAAATAATCAAACCTCGACCCAAGACAGATTAGGACAAATCATATCATGTGAACTACAAATAGGAGCTACTCATCATAGGAGGAAATGGGCAATTTAAATAAGTAAATCCAACAATTTCAAACATCCAGATCACACACAAATAGAAACTCTGATGAGACTCGATGAGGAGTACGATGTAAAAAATTCCCGGCATCATCTTCCCAAATCTACTTAAGAAAATAATAACTAGATGGCAGACTGTAACTTTGACAGAACTTTAATTAAAAGGAATTAAGAGAATTTGTTTTTCTTTAAACAAAAAATATATATAACGCTTCCAGTTTATAATAATATTTAAATCTGTTAATGCCAAGAACAAATTCTTGGCTCTTTTTCCAAATTTGCAAAATAATTATTCACTATATGGCAACTTTGATTTTTTTTTTTAGGCAATAAAAGCAACAGCTGTTCCCGTGCCCACCCCCCACCCGCTATCTCCGGTGACATCAGCTGTGTTTTTGGGAACTGTGCACAAGCAGCATGTTTTAAACCATCCTTAAGAAAATGCCTTTGATCCTGTACATGTGTTAAATCACTATTGTTCCATTTCCCTTCCACGTTTTTGCCGACATTACATTTATTAATAGAAGTCAGCATATTCTGAAGCAGAGCAGAATGCTGTATCCTTTTAAGACATGGTGCCAGGCGGAAATGAACTATGGAGGCTGAGCCAACAAGGCAAGGTCTCCCATAGTGTTAGTGGTCTGATCGGGAAAATTTACGCTCTCCCCTTTACCTGTCCCATAGGGGCAGCTGGCTCACTATTACGCGGCATAGGGGCCGTTGTCTATACAGTATTGCTGTATTGTAGAGAATCAGAACCTGTATATACCTCTCAGTTTAGTTTTAGGGGGTGCAGCAGTTTTGGGTTTGTAGCAAAAGAAATTTTTAGAAGAAAAGGAATATTTATGAAGACATTTCATCATATCCAACCCACGAAAGATTTTGATCTCAAAGACAGACTGTCCCTTCTAATAAAGGAAACACTTGGGAAATATGGCAATAAAGCACCCACATTTTTATATTACAAAAAAAAAAAAAAACCAGAACACCACCTAAAACAGAAATATTGGTGGCGGTAGGGATAGTTTGCAGGAAAATATTATAGATAATTTCAAAGTGAAATGCAAAATGCTACAGACAGTAATTGCTAAAAATAATAGCAATAAATGCACCCCCCTCTTGATTTTCTACCCCTATGATTCTTCATTCGGCTTCAAAATGCACCCTCCAGGCAAAAACAAATTGTGTTGAAGTCGTGCAAATTGCAAGCACGCCAGAGTATTAATCCAGATCAATGAGCGGAGGGAGATTGAAAAGCGGAGGATCTGTCAGGGAATTTGCTGCTTTTCCCCTCGGAGGATTCTCCTAACTGAACAAACAAATGAACACGCGCAGCCCATCAGCCCGCGTGCAGGTGGAGGGCTTGTGTAAGATGTCAATTCTGTGTATGTTACATATACCTCTAATGTCGTATCTCCAGGCTACACGAACAGAGGCAGATTATTATCTGACATGCTAGGAGGAACTATTGCTAAGGTTAATTAGCATCTCTTATTCAACAATGTATTATTTTCTCTCTGAGAGAAGAGGACTAGATAATGACATTGAAACAGATGCAATTTTGACATAATATAATCCTAGATATAAGGTGCTGATTGAACGGTCGAAGAACATTATTTCAATAACTTTGCTGTTGATGTAATCTGTATCTAAAATCAGGGTTTATCTGTGTTTTTCAAATTAAATGGCAATGTTAACGTCAAAAAAATATATATTAATGTTGTACTTCGCCATTGCCTTCAGGACAGATGACCTCGATATGGTGTGGTAGTTGTGAAGAACTTTCAGGGGCAATACAGAATCTGTAATTGTCTGATATCTGTAATAGTTTATAATAAGAAGAAAAAAAAGGTTTACTCCAAAGAACATTAAACAAATAATTAAAAGGAAGAAGATGAATAGATGAATATAGGTTTTACGCGGCAACCTGGGCCTTTTCTGTTTTTTTTTTTGTTTTTTTTTTAATAAAGAAGTGCACCGGGCAAGTACCAAGTAAAAAAACTAAAATAAAAAAAAAATAAAGTCTGTATTTATATTCCAGATGTACTGACCCAGACACAAACATCTGGAGGCCTCATAGGCCAAATAGGGGCAGAAAACATGTGGCGGTAGGTGTAACATGCTTGAAAATGGGCAGGGAATAAACATGAGCGGGGGAGACATAAGCATGAGTGGGCCGCACTAGCAATACGTCCTTTCCTTTATCCCTCCTGCTTGTATAGTGCCAGATGATCATACCTTATCTGCCTTATGGAGAATCCAATAAGAACTGAAAATGAAAAAGTGCAATGTAAACCTGAAACAACGCTGTGCTATCTCCCACCTGGCGCTAAACACATTGTAATAAGCATACGGGAAGCTAGATGTACCTGTAGATGGATAAGATACCCTCCCTCGTGTATACTGTGGTTTATTGGGATGTGGGAGAGTATGAGACATAAGGGGTTAAATGTACCCTGCATTTGGGGAGAGAAGTCATAGGCCTGTAACTATGTCTAGATTCCATGGAACCTCATCAGAAGCATCCATGCACTAGATATAAGATAAACAATGTAAGCAGTTTGCATTATTAGCTAATGAAAGCAAGACACGTTGAAATCTTTTAACTATTCCACCTACTCTGCAGAACAAAACTTTTTTGCAACTAAACGTAGCTTTAGAAAGATCATTCCTAGGACTATTGAATACCCAAACCCTTCCAGGAAATAAATTTAGCCTCATTCATATTTCAGGAACAGTTCATTGTTATGCGACACAAAAGCAGGCGCTGACAGGTTGTTGCCGTAGAAACTGAAAAGGTCTCTTACAAGTTTGTGTTTTTATGTGATTAACTATTTAGTCTAAGTGGCAGATTTTCTAAGGTTTATTTGCTTAACACACTAGAGCGCACAATTAATGACAGTCCCTTTAATCTAACATGAGGGGAACATTATGTCATAACCGATGTAAGCATGCAAATATATACAATAATACCTTTATGATACCTAAAAATAGGCTGCCTGCGCGTTTTACGGCTTCTGTTGAAAGATTTCCTCGTTCTTCCCTCTTAATAGTTTGAAGACGTAGAAATTAAATGTATGTGATCTCATTCCATTCTAGCCATAGCAGCCTTTATCTGCATTAAATTCAATTACACTGCAGTTAACTATCTTCATCTAAGAGGGCAGCATCAAGAACACATGGTGGAATTAGCCCATAATAATCCATAAGGGCATTCCAATATGGCTTTCTAATTACCAAAAGGTACCAAAGCGTGCTTAAGATAAGTGTTAAGTATCATCTGGACACACATTTGTGTTGATGGAACCTAATATAGTAATGCTCATGCTTTACCTATTATTATCCATCCTTCCATGTAGAATCTTAACGGTGCCATCTATTTATAGCTAATCCAAATATTTGCCAAACTGCCGGAGAGTTGCTAATGCCTGAGCAAGAAATCTTAATTAATATATTATAAAGGGCGACATTTCATTAGTATCTTTAAAACACCTTAATTATACTTCTTAATTACAAGTGAAAGGCGCCAAATTGTGCCTGCCGGCTCATGGTAATGCATACAGATCCCCTGCCTTTGCACGACAGTTGTTGCCCTAGATCTTCTCGGAAAGTTCTTTTGGTTCTTAGGGGTATTGGGAAGTTGGGAAAGCTGTATATGCACCCCTTCTCTAAAAAGGCATTAGCATGCAGCTTGTCCTCGCTAGTGCCTGCTGCGGGTAGATAATCACCGGATAAAGCATTTAGCAGCTAGCTGTGTCACAATCTTCTTATAAGACTGAAATTTACCGTTTTCTAGACTAGCAAGGAAAACTTACACGATGATTTCATATTAACCTCTTATGTTTCTAAGATGTCATTCATCTTCACTTTATCGGATGTAATCTTCTGGAGAAACGAAAGGGTTTGCGATTATATGCATCGCTACCCTTATGTCTTGATTTTCTTTTAATGAATGAAATATCGGCATTAGTGTAACAAAGCCTAGTGTTCATCGGACTAAAAAGAAAACTGGAGCCATGTTTGCAATGCATGCCCCCTCCCGGTCTCTGGGTTCATCAATCCATGTTGGGACCAAAGCCAGAAACACCAGGATGACATTAATAATAATAAATTATAGACCTGAAAGGCTTGTTAAATATTTAAAAAGAGTAGTGCAATGAGTTTGCTTCTATCCCACCAATGTTGGTGTAGATTGGTGACATTGTTATATGCCAAGGTAAGTATTCGGCAGCCCCGGAATTACAGCCGTCATAGGCTACAAACCATGGCTGAGCGAGTATGATGGGACACAGTAGTACATAGCACGGTGTGCTAGAAGTGGAACAAAAAACCAGGATTGTAGAAATTTACATTCTCACAGAACTGAATGGGTTACTCAATGATGTGCAAGATTGCAGCAATGAGACCATGGTTGATAAAGCAGGCGGCAGGAGCTGAAAAGTGCTCCCACTGTGCCGATTAATTCTCAGTCTGTTCACTCACTAGCTCTCATGACACACAGAACTATACGATGCTAAGCAAAAAGCGGCTTTTTCAACAAATATGTAGAGAGACGGAATATTTGCATATCCCTGGATCACCAAGATACTTCTTTCCGGGACTATAAGCATTGAGGTCACTCGGTGGGGGTGCAGGAGCTGAGCAGACTGCCAGAACAGAGCTCTGATGTTCCATGGGAAATGGAGCTCCGCACATTAACGCGGATAGAGCCACTATAGGTCGCTTATTCAACATTTATGTCCAGGTAAATGGTTCCTGAGAGGCACATGGACAGAACAGTTATCATCATGTATCATACTCTGTATCATACTCTGCGGATGTGAATACGCTCAATTTCATGCTGTTAAAGCCTGTTTTTTACCATGTTTTCTGGTTTGTTACTGGGATCTGCTTTAGAGTCCAGAGGCTGTTGATCAGTTAAATCATGTCAAACCATTCTAGTATTCCTCTTTTAGGAAGGTCAGTGCTTTTCTGACACACAAATTCCTCTTTTACCTTTTTCCACTTCCCGATGTCCCATACTTCTCATGCCAAGACTTCTCAAGGAGTGCCCTTCCCCAACTTATCTCCCCTTATTCAACCAGCTGGTCAACTCTCCTCCTCAACACTGACTCTCTTCAGGTCTCCCCACCATGCCTTCTTACCCTTCAGTCAGTTTTACGTGTTTAGTAATATTAAACAATGTTCACAATGAGATACAGTTGTGTGGCTGGTCCACCTCACTCAGGTGCAAGCACTCACACCTCTTGTGCAAGCACTCACCTTTTGTTTATGCAAGTCTAAGTTGTCCGAGATGCCCTATTTGTTTCTTTCACGTTGTATAATACTTTAGAATATGATGTTATGATGTAAATAAATAACTAATGAATATATGGTTTTGCAACCCAAAGTCACAAAAATGTGCAGAGAAAAAAAAAAAGTGCTACACAAGGAATGGGAAATACCCAGAATTACATACATGCAGCCAAACATTAGTTTAGTGTACATTGTAGGGTAAAGGCCTTGGATAGCTTATTTTTCTTTTTGCACATTTAATTGTAAAAGGTATTTTGTTTCATTATAAAAAAAAAAACATAGTTAACTTGTAATACTGGTATTGGGGAATAGCCCAACAGGTTATAGCAATAAACCTGGTATTCAGTGGGCTTCTTTATTTACATATTGTATATGTCCTACAACGTTACACAAATAGCTATTAATAGGTCGCGTAAAAAGTACATTTCTCTCCATAACTATGCCTCCTAAAGGAAAATCACACAACAATAGCTTATATTATCCAGGTTATGTTCACATCTACAAAATGGTGGGCTTTTTATACTTCAGAAGTGAGAATAAAAGTGCATGTACGTTATTGTGTGAGGATATGTTATTGTATTGTATTGGTATCCCACCAATGCATTCTTTCATTAAAGCTGTTTGATCAAATATTGTTAAACAAGATTAAATTAGCAGTTTGGAAACAGAACGAACTTGCGATCAACAACCATGTAATTTTCTGTAATGGAAAATATATTAGAAAAAGACACTATAAAACTGAACATATGGATTACTAGCCCCAATGTAGGAGTCTGCAAACAACCGAGAAATCCATTCTATTTACATATGGAAATTATAAAATTTGCAATGCCCTTTGCTGTCCTTACTCAGGCAAAATTCTGTAAACTGCTAAAAATGAATAATACTAAACACGCTTGTTGCGTCAGTTTCAGGCAGAAATGGCCAGAGCCTTATCAAGTAACTGTGAAATATGAAGCAAACCAGTTAAAATGACCATATTCATTAATCACAAAAAAACCCACACATCCTGAGTAAGTGTTAGTAATCCACTCCGTGCAGATCATGCGAAGTCCACAATTACAAGCAAACACCTACTGCTTTAATCACTTTCGGGACGGTACAGATACTTCATCACGAGACTATCCACCTGTTTCTTCCTCTTCTTGTCCTCTTTTTTAGTTTTTTTGCTGTTCTCTCCTTCTCTGCCCCCCTGAGACTTTTCCTCATCTGATTCGCGATTTCTGTGTTTTGGGCCCTTTTTAATGCTACCTGCACTACGGTAGGACACTGTAGATCCTGACGACGAGTCAGATTCTGATGAAGAAGATGATGACGATGACGACGACTCTGGCTCCTTTTTCTTGGACTTCCTCTTTGATTTCTTGGAGTGCTTCTTAGATTTTCTCTTCTTGCGTTCATCATTTGACTCAGACTCAGAGCTGCTCTTCCGAGATCTGCTTTTTCTACTTGGGGCTCTAGAAAAGTCCATGGCGGAAGCTGACCTTTTGATCCCAGAGGATGATTCGGTATTCTCTCTCTCTAAACCCTTCAAACTCCTCACACTTTTTGCATCATTATCATCATCTTCAGAATCAGGATCCAGACTCTTCCTCTTGAATTTTATAGGTTTGTAGTTCAGTACTTCATTAATGGCAGCTTCTAAATCTGGATCCAAATAGCTTCGGTGTCCGACAGGCTGAAGATCTCTGCTTTCTGTTTCAATCTCATCTGAAGCTGGTGTTCTGGCCCGGGGAGGTACTGAAAAACTACGCCCAGACTGGTGACTATAAATGGACCTAGCATCACTGAAGGCAACGCTAACAGAATCATCAAAATCATCCAGGGAGCTTCTCGTCAGAGACAGACGAGTGTCAGAACGATTTCCTATAGAAGAACGCTCTGATACATAGTCTGAACGTCGACTGAGTGAAGGGCTTAAAGACGGAAGGCCACTGCGGGGCTCGTCTAGTTTGGATGTACTACGCCTTAAACTAGGTGGGCTTGAAATACCAAAGCTAAGAGTTGATTTTGTTTCATCTTCATCTTCTATACCACGTCTACTCGATATTCTGCTGGATACAACTGACACTTTATCAAAATCTGGGCTCGTCACAGACCACCTCTTGTCAAGGCCTCTCCTTGCTCGACTTGAAGCTTCGGTAAATGCTTGAGAAACCAGAGATGCTCGGTCATCAAGGTCCTCACTGCCTTGGGATTTCCTCCAAGAATTAACAGAGAGCGTTTCATCAAGCGCACTTCCTGAAGAGTCCTTCTGAACCTTACGGAATGACCTATCTGGAGAATCTGGTCTTTCTTTGAGAGCAGAGAACAGAGACTCCTCATCGCCTTTCCCACCTATAGAGTCCTTAAGGTTTGATCTCTTTCTATAGCTGAGGGAGCTCATAACGGACACTGGTCTCTCCTCCAACTCCTTGACTGGTTTAACTGATTTTACCTCTTTTCCCTCCTTCAGCTCTGTGCTTTGGCTAAGCCTTTGATTTTTGAAAATATAAGGGTTGTAGGTGAATGAGAAAATCCAAAGAAAGTAAAGAAGATAGAAACAGTTAAAAAAAAACATAGTACAAAGAATGGAAGAAATACAAAATAAAAAGAAAAAAAAATAGAAATAAGGACAGAATACTGAAGAAAATGTATGATTATGGGTAACATGGCAGGAATGGTTAATGCCAGAACGAGTATGGAAACATACAGCCCTTATTTTGGAAAATATGGATATTTCAACAAATATCTAGAACAGTTTTAAAATATTGATTTATCACAAAAAGTCTGACATATTAGAAAGGTCTACAGTCTAACATTTGTGACCAAACAAGGAAATAATAAAAGTCCACAATGTTCCATAGTAACATAGTTTGGTGACATTGCCTGTTTGAGTTGCGGTTTTACACCAGAGTGTGACTCAGGCTGACTAGAGAATACTTTTAGATATAAAGTCTGATTGGTTTTCTGGTTAATGACGCACACGATTTGTTGATGACCCCCCGCAGAGGAATATACACAAACATTCTTAAGCGAACAAGAAAGACAGAAATAGGAATGCTTGCATCAATTACAATTTATAGGTTTGGGGAGGGATAATGCAATAACATTTGACGCGTTTCTCAAAAACAGTTGCGATTACGGTCAGGCAAGTATACATAGGTCAAGGTTGAAGGAAAGTATGGATATCATGATGTGAAGGTTACTGCAGGTAGTTTGGTATGTTTACAAACTGAATATGCACAAAATATGGCAAAACCTCAAGATTAGTACCCAGCCTGCTGCCTAACAATGTGCTAGGTAGATATTAAGCTCTATTTCAGACTTTAATTTAATTACAATTATTATCTGCCTTATTCAAACTGACCTGGAGCTCTTTAAACTGCCATCATCCGAGAAAGCTTTGGAGGAACCTTTATTTTTGGAAAGCCAGGATTTTACGCCATCCACTCGTTCTTCCAGCTCTGAATCATCATCAGAGTCTCCATCACTATGAGAAAAGTGAAATCATCAGTTATTAACAAGACAAAGTTATCACAGCCAAGGTCATGCATGCCTTATGTCTTCTGATAGGGTTAGTCACAGCATCATTCTGTCAAATATAGAGCAAAATTAGATGGGGTAAATAAATCATCATCAAGACAGGTGTGATTTTCAAACATTGCATAAAACAATGGCAAGAGCAGTGGGGGAAGAAGACTCAAGCATCCTTGAAAACAATAATAATATTCATATTATATGTGACTATCAGTAGCAGCCCATGAACCAACTTCTAAGTACACCTTCATGCCTCAGTGAGCTGCAATAACCAAACAGACTTTAAAATACCTCTTGGGGCTTGAAACAAGTAAGCATAAGTACAAGTTTAGCTAATTGTTATATCAAAACATTGTGATACAATCATCAGTGTCTTGATATAGAAAGATAGAACATAACTGACAGCAGATTTGCGGTATGCACAATTAAAACATTTAAATCTATTTTAAGAAATGAAAGTCTGCCTATTGTATTGCAATGAGTTCTACGTTCTGTGTAAGAGCTTGGGATGAACGACACCCTGTATTTTCTAAAATGATCCCCGGAAACATTCTTAGTCGCACACATAGGTTGATCGGAATACATCATAATGCCGATGCCTGAGCATTCCTCACTTGACACCAAATCAGCATACAGTGATTCACACCAACACCATGTCTCCATTCTAAACCTGATCTCACGATGCATCTTAGTCTATTGCCCCATGTCCCCTATCACTTAAACAAAGTGACCAAGCTATATATTTTAAAAGCCTGTCTGTAACATCATCAATGTGCCGTGTTTACCTGTCTTATGCAAACCAGAATGCTTTAGAGAACTGAGCTGTTCAGTGTACTAAATATCATTTATGCTGCTCGTATAGTTGATTAAACATCGCATCTGTTGCCAAGGCCGCCTACCCAGAAGTGACACACAGCATCCTCGGTCCCTTCAGCAGAAAATGTATTCATAAACAACTTCAATACAAAATATATACTACTTGTAAATGACTTATAATGTTACATACATGTCACAACGCTAAAACGCTTTCCACTGACCACGCTGCTATACAACCAGAGTGTCCCTCTTAGGGTGTATGGATTTTTGTGATGTTTGAACTTACAGACCTTATACATTGAATTAAACCTCTATATAAAACATCTTTTTCTGGAACCTTACACTATGTAGATATCAACCACCCACATCATTGTGCCTTCAAAACTCTTAAAATGCAATTAAAAATAAAAACTTGAGAGATGGACGAGGTTCTCAACAAAGCACCGCCGTAACTTAGACTCAGATTAAGGTCTGAGCTTTTACATCTGAAAAAATGGGACTAGATAGGCTGAATGGATTTCACGTGCCTTCAAATCCTATGTAATTAATTTACGGCTACACAATTATGTAATGTTACACCATCTCCCACGGTACCTTGTCACTTCTGAAAGCTACGCGGGCCATTATGGCAGCCTGGTAAAGGTTTAGGATTAAACGGGCAAGCCAATTGCTGTAAAGACAGACGCACTCAGGCAGCTGCTTGCAAACCTGAAAGCATCACGGGTAATTTAAGCCAACTCGCCTGTTACAATAATTTAAAATCAATAAATATTTCAGCAGTTCTGGCCCGCTGTCCATATTGAAGATGACTAGAACAGAAGGCTGGGCGGCAGGATAGGCTGCGAGTGAGAACGGAGATTTCAGCCAAGGCAGCGCTACATAATATTTAGTGATGCTCTGTAAAGAAAACTCATTTGCAGCCGTTGAGTATATTAAAAAGAGCCTGTCACGGAAATGTGTCATCAGCCCAACTCTTCAGCCTCACATCGGCAGCTGGTACCATTCATCTGGGAGATTGCTTTCCAGACACGTTAGAAAAAAAATATTAAAAAAGGCAAGAACATCAGAAAGAGAAGATGTTCTTAAAGAGATTTTCCCACTAAAGAGGGGGGTTGATTTTTTAAAGTAATGACCGGCTCAATTGTTATATAAAAGCACCAGTCGTATTATTTAGTGCCCGTGTAAAATGTGTGACTTTTGTGGGTCTATGATGGAATAAAATACATCAATGTGGTTAAGCACTGCTTGAATTCCTACGAAGGCGCTCCGTTTGGGACAAGCAAATATAGTGATCATCTACAAATGACACCAGAGACTTTTGCCTTCTCCGCTGGACTACTTAACCCCAAATTTCAACAACTCCCACCAACAATCCACTAACAGTACACTACCTATTTAGTAGACACAATCTAGATAGCCCAAATGCAGTGCTCAATTTGCAAAGTTTTGTTGGCAGATGGGAAAAATAGAAGCTAATATAAAGTTGTTTTTTTTTTGCTTTTTTAAAAAAAAGAAGATTTAGCTTTGGCCATGTTAAACAGTAAGAGCGATGTTACACGACCAATAGAGCATAGTTTGGATGCAATACAATGTTCACTATCCCCGTTCCAAATGCAACGTTTTCTTTGAATAAAGTTCACAGAAAGAAAATAAGACAATCCCTCACATTTCCAAGCCACAGGGGATTACAAATATTTTATATATAAAGTATTTAAGTTTTTTTCCCTTCTTCTTTACAAAGTTTGAAAGAGAAGCATATAATCAGTGCCACAATTCTAACACAGAGCTTAAATGTCAAAAACCCAAGCTTCAAAAAAAAAAATAAAAAAAAAATAAAAAAATTAAAGAGCCTGTATATTTTAGGCCATAAAAAAAATAATAAAAGCAATAAAATTTGCGCTCCATTTATAGAGACATTACAAATGGCTAGGGCTGTCATTTTAGAACAACAGTCCCCCAAAGTAAACGGGAAAAGATGGAGTGTAAGAATTGGCCTTATTTAACGACTCTCTCCTCTGAGATGAATAACAATTTGATGGGTCGAGTAAACAGTGTGTTTAAAGCTAGTATGGGGAACCAGAGGCCATTATTACTTCCAGTTTGACTTACACCTACACCGGGACCCTGCAAAACTTGTAAATCCACTTGACGTAGCTGTGCCATAAACTGCTGCCACCTCCCGGCATTGTGAAACATCCATCACCCCCCTCCTGCCCCAGCATAGCGCTGATCTGATTTCCGACATCGCCGCGTCGCTTTGCTAAATCCGTTCCCTGCATGCTTAAAGCACTTTCTCGCTATGCTGGCTGAATACAGAGCAGCCTCCTGCCCTCATTATGTGCGGAGGAAACAGCAACTGTAGCCGCGCTCTGAGCAAATCGAAATCATTTTTTACCTGCTTGGCAGGATAATGGTATAAACACCAACACCACATCCTTTCACCCCACAATTCCCTCCTGCCTTCCCTTCCATCCTTTTTCCTCCCTCCCGTTCTACCGAAACAATTGAGACAGCAGAGAGGAATCTCGCGGGAGAACGGCGAAACGTTGCTCAAATTGAAAGCATGTCTGGAAGCAGGTACGTGGCATTAGCTGCAATAAGCGATTTATCCGCCCGCATTAGGCTTTTTACTGTCTAGAGACAAGGGGCGCACTACGGTTCCAGCTCCTGCCTTGTAACTTAACCTCTACTTTTCCGTAGGCTCATTAAAATAGCCGTGGAATGTTATATTACACACCGTGATTTTGTAATTTCCCAGGGTAATCCCTGTACCCTTCAAATCATCTGTCAAGGACCAGGCAAAAAATGAAGGGAAAAAAAAACTGTACCTATCTACCTCACTTTTACACCTACAGTATATCCAGTAGTTTATAATTTGAATGTCTTACTTTAACATCAATTTTATTAAACAGCAAGGGGCTAGCGAGCTGCCTCCCTGGCCACCAAATGGGCAATTCTAACATATACAAGGCTGCCACTTTGCTGTGTAAGGTATGGTGCTCTATACTGTGTTTTGTAAACTCCTCTAGGCCCATCTGTCAAATAACACTGTCACGTCATACAGGTACACGCAACGCTTTGCAAATTAATTCTGTGGCTTGCTGGAGAGGATTGTGCACATTTGCATTTGCACAAAGCTCACCCAGCAGCCATATTTGTAGTTTTTATCTCAATGCCATTATGTGGAGGATCATTTAAAAATAACCTTTCCAGAAATACTTTTCCTAGCCAATTGGCTAGCACAATGTATAGGTGGAAATTCATCCCCTACAAAATGGCACCTTTTATCTGTACAAGACAGCCAACCAATGTTCAGGAATAGGGAATGCTAAGCCACATAAAATACACGATTATTCACGTTATTGCAAGTAAATATTATATATATGTGCACTCGGAGAAACAAGAACAATTACAAGCAACCTGTGTCTTTCAGGTTTATGTTAGATGAGGTTAATTCAACGGGCATGCATTTGCCGGGGCAGGAACAGGCCATGCGGTTATACAGGCAGTCAGATGGCTCTTCAGAGCGACTGCCAGGCTGTGGGGTAGATACTCTGAGCATGCAAAGGATAAGGGCCAAATCAAAAATACATGAGAGAACTTTGCATCCTCACTTTTTATTCTTTCGCTTATGATACTTGGTCACCATGTCCTGTAGACTAAAAACATGGAGATGCATGAGAAAATCAAGAACATATAAAAATAACTAATGGTGTTGAAGAAACAACGGGCCAAATAATAATAGTCTTGTGGATATTTACGGAATGGGAGTGGTAAGTCTGGAGAAGATTCCTACCTGTTAATCAAGTCTTCATTGTCATCACTCTCCATCTCATCCTCAATAGCAGCCTGAAGGTCCCCGATGCGCTTGAAGGCCAGTTTTAGATCCGATTGTAAACTTTGGTTTGCAGCTTCCAAACTCTCCAAATCCATTTCCTGCGGACAGAAAACCAACCACACGGTTACTCAGTACATTAATAACACAGTGAATCCTGGGCCATCTAGTAAAAGCCTACATTTGGTTTAATCTATTCCATAGGTAAATGGGCCAGGGCAGGTTTACAAATTGAGCTGGATACTGGGGTCTTTTCTTAATAGATAATAAGAAAATGACACCAATTACCACAACACTGTGTGTGCTCTGTATCTTGTGTTGTGATGTACACCTATGCAACAAAGCATCATATGTGAGAACGATTAAATGTTTGTGCGAGTCAGATGTCCCATGAGACCATATCAGCATGTGCCTACAGCATACTTCTCAAGTGTCCCTATTAAGAGAACCATTAAGAGGCCATTGTAATTTACTTACCAGCTCATGCTTCTTGCGGCTGGCCTCGGTCTCTTTTTTAGCCAATTCCACCATTTCCTCCTTCATGTCCCGGATCTGCCTCTGCATTCGTTTATTCTGCTCCTTCTCTCTGTTCTCTGCTGCTACCCGCTGATCCCTTTCCTCTGTCAGTTTTTCGATGTTCTCCTTTAACCGTGTGACGAGACTCTGTTGGAAGAATGCAGTTTCAGAAAAAGAACAATTTAGGAAATTAACATTTTTCCTCCTAAAATTTAATAACGCTCGTTTTCCAAATTTAAGTGGTTGACATCCCTTAAGTCTATGAAATCTAAATGCAAATTTTACAACAACCTAGGTAGTGTCCCCGTTTCTAATCTCTAGATGGTTTGATTTGCGTTCAGATCACTATAAGCCTAATTGTCAGCATGAAGCTTTGGAGGAATTGGCCAACATCTAATCTTGTTCTTGGGCCCCACAATTCTGAGGAACTTTATTGGATGAGCAAGCAAAACCTAAAACACTGCTACCCATTGTCTATCAGATCAACGAGATGGGATAGTATGGTTCTATTGCTGGTTTACCAATCACATCTTGGGAATCAATGCAAACTGTCACTCCATTTATTTACTAAAGCCTCATGTACTCTTTCTTGGTGAAACAATTCCAGTAAGATGACGACAGCTGCTCATAAATCTCAGGTGTGCCTTACAGTTACATTTTTACAGCAGCGTGAACTGCTTTGCCAAATAAACTTTACAAAAGGTGAAGGGTAACAAACTAAAATATTAAGAAGAGAGTCAATGGCATCTGGTGGTAAATATAGCCAGACAATTGTTTATTAAACTTGTAATCATAAGACAGGAGGGCACTGCTTTGTATTAGTGGTGACTAGTGGGTATCTATGAGAATCCAGACACAAAACATAAGGAAGTGATTTCTTTTTTTTTTTCTTTTTGGTTGGTAATGCGCAATAACCGTGTTCCAACATGGCTTCCATTTTGGTTTATGGTTTCAGGGACAATGACAAATTTCTTGGGTTGTACTCACCTCCATGCGTTTCACTTGCGTCCTCTCAAATTCCAGACGTGTCTCAAGTTCCCGGATCTTGGCTTCTTGTCTGCTCACTAGAGACTTATCCACCGTAGACTGTTCCACAAACTCTAGCTGACTCTGTAAGCCTTGTAACTGCACCATGGAAGAAAAACACATTATACATAAGAGTTAAACAGGGAAACAATTCAGCAGCCATTGCAGTAGTATTCACCATTTACAGATAAGAATATGCCACTTTAAGTTTTGTTCCAAGTAAAATTATCAATTGTGATAAAAAAATCATAAAAAAGACAGGTGTTTTTGGTCTTTAATGAAAGAAATATAGTGTATGTGAATTAGTCATATCCACTATCCTGTATGATAGTTACACTGTTTGACAAACCGGGGGTAATTTAGCTTCTACACAGGCTGGAATTCATCTATAGAGACAAGTTAATACGAACATAAATCTAGAAAAATAAACAGCAGCAAAATAGTAGACACGCAGTATCACAGGATTTTTTGGGGAATATACTGCAATTTGCACAGGACTAGAAAACAAAATTTCTGTCCACTTGTCGAAGTAAATTACAGACCTATAATGGAAATGTCTGGCTTCTCATATAGCCTACAAAATGTTCTTGTGGAAAGCAAGAAAAATCATTTGTAGATAGAACAAGTTTTTTCTCAAAACATTTAATGTTAACGAATAATGGTATTCTATCCACTATATAAACTCTTCTTTAAGTTTTAAATGGGATTTCGCAGGGACACTTCCCCTATGTGAGGACACGTAGCTTTTTAGTGGTTTGCCAGAAGCTATGACACAGGTGATAAGACCACGTTTCAAACTCTGAACCATAATCACTGCACATAACCCCTAGCGTCCATAAAACACATAACGAGAATACTAAAGAAAAAAAATACCGCCTTCTTAATTGCTGCAGTTTCACAATAGGATTGATCAAATGAGAGTTTGTGTGGGACAAGGTTACAAATACAAAGTGAAAATATGTAAAGGAAGAGAAAGAGGCCATTTAAAAGAGGAATGAATTATACAAAGAAACGGAAAAAATCTATAACACATTGACTATTCCATGTAGAGTATATTAATCCACCACTGTAGATTATTCCCCCTCAGCCTTCCCCTATGCAAGTTATCGACTGGGAATTAGTTAGCGTGCTTTATTTACTTAGTTTCACTAAAGCTCTTCGACACAGCTTTTAATTACAAAAGATGAATGTATTAAGAGAGTGAATCACAGAGGATACGAAATGGGTTATAGATAGGTTCCCCTGGAAGAGTGTTTCTGTCTGAAAGTTGGTGGTGTTATTATCATTTAGCATCTTAACAGTCTATCCTTTATCAACCTGGAGGGGTCTTTCCCACTAGGCATGCCACTAAGGTGCCGAAGACATTGTAAGTATTGGGGTAGAGACCATAAAAAATAAAACAAGATATATTTTTTTCCCATGATTCTGCATTATCTAGCAGCATTCAGGCTACACGAGTCAATATTGGTTGTACTCACACAGAAAGTCCATGTCAAATTTAGACCCGAGAGAGTAATCAAGGTTGCTTTGAGGCTAATGCCCCTAATAGTGCTAACATTGTTAAGAAAAGATCAAATAATAACACATCGTGTAGATGTAACTCATCGTCATTAAAGGCATACAACCATGTGCATTACTTATGCTTTCTTGAAGAAAATAGCTGGTATTTCTAAGTATTTCTAAGCAAGATGCGGTGACCATGCCATAGTTTAAACTTATGATGCAATTTAATTCACGATCCATACACACACACACACACACACACACCTATACATACATACATACACACAAACAGCCAGATCAATGATTTGGAACAATTCAAAATTCCTTTACTAACTCTTGAGCCTTGAGGAAGTAACACGCATTGGGGAAAAAAAAAGAATGCTGGAAATACCGTATTTATCGGCGTATAACACGCACTTTTTTAACTAAAATATGAAGCTGAAACCCTACCTGCGTGTTATACGCCGATAAATCCTAGAGCCAGTGGCGGAACTACCGGGGTCGCAACTGCGACCGGGCCCTGGAGTTCTGCCAGTCAGGGGGGCCCAAGGGGTGCCGAGCGGTTGCTGAAGACGACCGCTCGGCAACTCTCGGGCCCCCCTGACTGACAGAAATCCAGGACTCCTCTGCTGGCGGCCGCCGCCTGCCTCAGCCTCAGCCGCCTGCCTCAGCCTCAGCCTGCCTCAGCCTCAGCAGCAGCCGCCGCCGCCGCCTGCCTCAGCCTCAGCCTCAGCAGCAGCCGCCTGCCTCAGCGCTTCAACTCCTGTGTTGGAAGCGTGAGGCGTTTGTCTCGGGTGCCGGCGCTCAGCAGTGAAGCTGTGTGTGTGTGTGGTTTCCCAGATAGCAGTCATTCTGATGAAGTTTTTTTGTTCAGTTTTTTTGTTCAAAAATGGGGGTGCGTGTTATACACCAGTAGGTGTTATACGCCGATAAATACGGTATATATAAAAGGGCTTAACGGGAGCAACTCCATACCAGGATTTGGGCAAATCGAGTTTAAGTAATGGGCTGCTGATTGGCTTGGGCTAGCTGAATAAAGCGCTACCTTTTTTGTTTAATCTGCCTAATGGGAGGGTGATTTGTATTGCTCTGCGCGTCATTAGCTGTATGGCTCTCTGGCTGTCCCCACACACAGGCTTAATGGTCCGTGTGCTGGCTGGATCACACCATCCATTCAAGAGCTTCCTCTGGGACCTCCACAAGTTCCGGACGGGTGACAAACATCATGGGGGGGGGGGAATTAAAAATGGCTCTCTGCGTGCCATGCATGCTTTCAGTACTGCAGGAACCAAACATTTCAGCACTGAATACTTTCCATACAATGCGCATGTAACCATAGTTTATGTCTATAATAAGACAGACTTGGGTAACTGAGTAACGCAGTGCGTCATTCCATTGGTTTTCAATGGAAGAGCTCAGCAACGTCTTAAACAGCTGTCTAAAGCTAAATTAACGCCAAAGCGCCCATTTACCTTCCATTGTGCCCACGGACTTTATTATCTAGTAAAAAATAAAGTCATCTCTTTAAATATCAATTCAGAAAATTCTGTTTACAAATCCACGTCGAGGAACCAGACTTCAGGGGAAGCAATTAGGGAAAACATAAAATATTATTGCCCTAATCCAATTACGCATTTTGGAAGCCGAGTTTATGTACTTACACATATGATACAATCTTGATTTACTGGAGCTTTCCTAAAGCACCATTTAACCAGAAAGACTCAAAACAAGTTTCCAAATAGCATATTTGATGCAGGAGCAAGCCGCAATGTGTTTCAATGGAACACAAAATGCCTCCAGTTACAATAAATTATATTTATTGATCCAAAAGTCTCAAAATGCTGGATCAATATGGTTTGGTTTAGCTAATGGCGGGAGGTTTCCCCAGACAGTAAAGAAAAACACCTCCTTCTGCCCATTCGTCTGGAATGTAAAAGTGACATAGACACACACAGAGCATGCTATTAAACGGACGTCTCTGCGTTTACTGTGTATGGCAGTATAACCATCCAGCACAGGGGATTATTTATTATTATTTATTCATAATATGGACCTTACATCAGTGAGCAAAGTATTTCCATGACAGGTTATCCCCACTTGGGAAATCATCATCATCACCACCTTACAATTTGGCTCACAATTTGTTCAGACCAAAATTAAGTTTGAGCTTAACTCTGTGAAACTCAATGGGCTGAAAAAGATTTCCCCTAAATAGTCTGTGTGAGCCAAGCCCAGCAAAAATCAAATGTAACAAAGGGTGAAATCGACTCCACCATTGTGCCAGATCTACCAAATTATAACCCAGACCTGCATCATCGCTATATAAAAGTCACTGTAAAATCTTGCATTTACAGCCCAAAAACCCCATATTGATGCCAGCAGAAGAAGAAAGGAATCAGTTATTTTTTAAAGCATGTAAAAGCAAACAAAGTAATACAGAAAATGCTGCTGAAGTGGCGCTACTGCTGTACCCAGCACGCAGAAAATAAAGGAAGACATTTTGATCGTGAAAAATGTCGGCTACTGAATTATGCAGGTTTTTTTTTTATTTTTTATTTTTTTTACCAGTTTTCATTCCTATCACCTAATGAGCCCGAATTCCGGCCCTCCTTGGTACCTGGCTCTCCACCAGTCTTCATCCAAAAACCGAAGCATTCGACGTGCCTGAGCTGGAAATGTAAAACGCACGGCGATATATAGCAGGTTTACCTTCTCCTGTATTTCTTGTTTCTCTTTGCTTGCTTCTTCCAGCTGAGTCTGCAGGTCGTTGATCTGAGCCAGGTCTCGGGAGGACTAAGTGAGAGAACAAGTTATGTTAAGCTTCTCAAAAGTCCCTTTCCCTCAAATAAAGGCAAGAAAACACTCAAAATCCAGGCCCGTAAAAGCGTAAAAACAAACAGGGTATGCCCAGCCCCTGGGTTCCTGCACCGAGCTAACTGGGCTGCGGCAGAAATCAATTCCCTTTATTTACCTTACAGGCAGTTGATCTATTGATAAAGTTGTACATTTAATTAAAAGCGGATGTTTCTAAGCAGAAGGTTTCAGAGCTGGCTGTCCCGAGCTCCCAGAGGCAGAAAGTTCAGTTAAACACACATAATCTGAGCCATGATACAGACTTTAGGGAAACCGCTGTGGCATCAACTAGCCGTTATTTTGTATTTATCACCTATTATACAATTATCTATAATCCTCTGCCACCAGGGGTAAAAAAAAAATAAAATAATACACAATGATTCCGGTTGCAAACGTCAGCTGCTGAAAACTGGTATTAATAACACAGCAAACAACAGAAAGACGCATTCAGCAAAAAACCACATACCGGTGACATGTGATAAGACCGCAATACTTTTTGACACATTGCACTAGAATCATTTTTTATACACAACCCCATTGAGTTTTTCTTTTTTGCAGCACATAAGATCCATTTGGCCCGACTAGTGAATCTAGAATACTTTCTACAGGGGTTACAGTAATGTATACAATCAGTGAAACGTGTCGTGAACATGGAAGAGAAGCATTTGAAAATAAGTTTGATGCAACTTTAAGAACTAACAAGTGAATTATCATCGAGGATTCATTTCACTTACATAAAAGATGAGGCAGACACGGTTAGGTCATGTCAAAAGATAGTAGTAATATATGTCTGACATTTAGTTTATTCCTTCCAATATTGGCCAGTGAAATGGCTAAATATGTATCTGAATTTAAACCAAGACAGAAGTTACACAGTGGAATTTATTATAGATAAGTTGCATTTTGTTTTTGGACACTGAGCACTGGCTTGAAGTGATGTATTCTTAGATGAAGCATTCCTCATTTTTTTTATGCAGTCTACATAATGATCATGTATATGGGAGCTTGGTGTAATGCGGAGGACAGAATGACTATAGGGTTTATTTGCAAATTAAAACAAACAGGTAATGTGGGAAGCACTGCCCATTATAATTCACAAAGGGATGACAACGTAATTGCTAAGAATGATGCAGAAGCTTAAAGTGAATTATCGATAGATTCGTAACAATAACACAGATTTAAGAAGCCCATGCTTTAATATGCAGAATGTGTTCATACCTGAGCCACAGCTGCCTTGTGTTTCTTCATCAGCTCGTTCATATCCTCCTGGTCCTCTTCCATACGGCTCAGCAACTCATTCTTCTCTCTCTGCAGGCGGCTTACCTGTTCCTCCAGCTGCCATTGTCAAAGAGACAAAAACAGCTTCAGAAATATGCAACAATCGGGTACATCTAAAGAGCAAATGCGTTGATAAATGGCAATTCACTCACAGTGCCAGAGAATGAGCGATTTTGGCACGACTAATCAACGATCCAAGTCTAGACGTAATCCTAATGTGTTTTTTTTTTTTACTACTCTCACAAGGGATTTAAAGCAAAATGAATACAATAAATAAGTTGGATACAATGTTCCCTCCATGCCCCCAGTTCTTATTAGTAAAAAACAATATCCTTCTATAAAGACACAGATATTGTATTTCACACTCCTTGTATTATCAGAAGGTCACTTAGAAGCTCCTGGAGCCACGGTGGGACTGGCCAAATTACGACAGCACAGCAAAGCAACTCTAGCATTAACTGTCAAAAACAATGAAATAAAAAATAAAAATATTACACACTTGGCAACCAAAACACTGGAATGCTCACCTAAAGTATTTAATGTTGCTCTGGCCTATGAATAAGTGCTTATTTACATTTAACGCATACATGTTGGGTGAGGATTTGCAGCTGGTATTACTTATTGATTTATATAGCGCCATCATATCCTGCAAAGTAGTGTTTCACATGATCCTGCTCAACAGTCTACAAAGCTACAAAGAACTTTTCATTTATAAAGCCTGCATATTATTTACCATTTTTAGAATGTGATGGAGCTAGAGAATCTAATATTGGTGAATATGTCTTTATTTAAAGCATTGTGATTAGAAATGCTGAGTTTTAAGTTAAGTAGATTTTTTTTTTTTTTTTTTTAACAGATCAAATGCAATTAAAATCAGTAATGAAGACCTTAATGTATAAGACAATACAAGGTCTGCCATAAAGAAAACTGCTCAGTGATGTCTGGACACACGGAGTCGCATCCAAATATCACATAGTAATCTAAAATACAGATCCCAATATCAACATAAAACATAAGTATAATGGGACAATAAAGTAAAAGTACATTGTTCTTCAATGCCTCGTTATACTGAATGAAACATTTCTTATATGGCATTTCCGTTTTGATCCTAAAGTGTTAACAGGATAGTAAACGAGAAAGCGAAGGTGCTTGGTGAACACGTACAACTGATGCAAACAAATATATCAAGGACCAAACATACCCAGACTGCTTCTTACGGCACTGGCAGAGCTTGGCACAAGAATCCGCACATCCATATACATAATGCTTGCCAGATGCCTCTTGGAATCTCAACAGCTGTGATGTCCCAAAGGCAAAGGATGGGTGGACTATTGCCCAATTTATAAGTGGCAAGGTGCCAAGAAAGATTAACCAGTTCCCACTGCAGTCTTTGCTACTTGGTAACCAATACACTTACATCACATCAGCCCAAAGAATATCTGATTACATTTATTAAACTGTAAGGGAATACAGAAATAAAAATCTGGTTGACCTCAAAAGATTGGTTGGTTTATTTAGCATCGCTAAAGTTTGGGTGAAAGCACTGTGTTTAGCGGGAGGTATGCCTAAAAGAACACAGTATGTGCAAAGCATCCAATATATTTTCCTAGTAAATTATTAAAGGAACTGTCAGGCAGATTAAGGACTTGACACTCACATTCAGTTCTCTAGAGCCGCTAACAAGATAGGATTTCAGACAATATATCTATGGATGTACATGGAAGGCTATGAAGCTGGACAGGATTTAATAGGACTAAGGGTCTGTGCAGGTTTATAGAACTGCTTTTTAATCTTTAAAGTATCTTTACAAACAAGAACTTAAGTTTACATCTCATTGTAGGTGTAAACTGGATTGATAATGCCAGAAAAGGGCTGGTGCTTTCTGACCTGAGAGGAGTGCAGGTAACACTGCCTCTAACACACACACATTCACACTAACACACACTTCGACCTTGCCCAAAGCCTAATAGCTGCTTTCACGGCAGTGTCATGTAACTTGATGTTATGCCTCTTGGCAGGAGTGCAATAGAATTACATTCTCCATTGAGATGCTACTTACAAGCTCCCTAAACAGTCCGATTGCTAGCAGCCACCCTCAACTGCTTTAGACTTCTCCTCCCACCCCACTACCTGCAAAAAATCTGGTAATGGGACTTCAACTTTAAATGAAAAACTTTTACACAAAACCGTGCATAGCAACTGCACACGCAGTTAAACAGAGTGCTTCGAAAAAAGGGGTGAGTAGAAACAGCTGGCATTTTTAATATAATGAATAGTGCTGGCTCTAAAAAGTTAATGAATCAATTAACACATAATTCCAAAGCCGAATCAACTCTTCGCTTAAGGCACACACTCATCTATCTTATTCCTGAAGGGGTGGTGAGTTGCCTGTTTGAATAATGGTCGAAATTTATTACGCCAAGTTAAAAAAAAAAAACGCCGTTCCAAGGCCACTTCCTTCTGTGACCCCTCCAATTTGTATAATGGTGATGAACCCACTAAGTACATGGCACACTTCTCCAGCCACAAATTGGTTAAGTAAGGCTAAAGCCTAAAGGCTTGTCACAGATTTCAAGGTCGCACTTCCTTGCTATGCAGCTATAAAATTATGTGCCACTGAGGACGATGACATTTTAATACCAAAGCATTTGGGGTTTTCATGCATTTTCAGGAATATCAGGTATACCTGTGCATCCATCTGCCTGTCAATATATTAACATACAGTATGTTACTAGTGTTACACTATATAATTCAATATGGGCAGGACACATTATTACAATATGTAATTATATATATATTTTGTTCCAATAGACCTGAAGGAAGCCATTTTTCTTTTAAAATCGTTTTAAAATGCCCCCCCCTTACATACTATACTATTTTTTGAACTTTCGATATTTTACAAGGAACCTATTTTTACACTTTTCATGTTTTAAAATACATTTTTTATGATTATTTTTTCATTTTTAACTCAAGATCCTTTTGAGGTTTTTGGAACTGGATGTGGTACCCGTTACAATGTCACGGCGAGTCAATTAGTTTTTACATTTTATTTAATTTTTTAGTTATTCTTTTTGATAATATTTTTTGAAGGTGAAGCATTGTTTTCCGTTCGGGCGGTCACAGAGCACCATTACACCGGATGTATTAGCAGGAACTAGCATTACTAGCGTGTGTTGCCAACAGAGGGGATTCCTGGCTGTAGAATGACTCTGTACTTTGTAATATTACATCCTCGGCATTTAGGGTCTGTTTTACAGGAAGTACCGTAATAGTATGTCCTAATGCCACGAAGCGGTTAAGAAACAACTATTTAGCACAGGCATATTTCTAAGTGTATTTAGCATGTTTACTTCACTCCATTAAACAGCTGGGGTTTCTGTGGGAAATGTGATGTTTCACCTTAAAGCAGCAATGCACAAAATTCTTCTTGTTGAGTCTTGATGGCAGTTCCAGCCAGTGACCCTCCAGTCTTCCTTTTTATCTTTACCAGTGCTACAGAATTCTATGCATTCACTATCAGATTTAAAAGGATTTCACCTGTTGATCCAGGGCACAGCACATGAGTCTCTGGGACGAGCGTGCTCATCCCCTGTTTCATACATTGCTATCACATAAAGCTTTAGCAGCTTTGTACTATCAGTGAACTAATTTAAAAAGGCCAGTGCAAAAGCAAGAAAATTAGGTGTACACACAAGACATAGACGTATAAGGCATGGCCTCTTACTGCTGTTTTTGCTTTGGAGAGGTCATCTATCTGAAGATGGAGATCTTCCATTTCCACTTCCATGGACTTTCGAGCCTTCACAGCTGCAGCGCTTGTGAATTCAGACTCCTCCAGCTAATAACACAAAATATAAGTTTTACATTTAGAAGACAACAGCGACATTGGCAGTTTACACACAGCAAGGATCTGTTAGACACCCTCATAAACTTACTGTAAGCCACAACATATATAAGATATCACATTAAATATTTTCGCATTAGACATTTTTGTATCTATGGCACATGTTACCAGTGCACAAACATCTACACCTATATACGGTCTACCCTATGAATGCTGAAAGCAAATGAAAAACTTGTTTTGGTCAATTTTGCTATGTAAAAATTACACATATCCATGAATGTTCTTCCCGGATAAAGTGTATCCAGTCCATTCTCACTATTTGCAGTTACTGCCCTTACAAGTACTGCGATCTTTACTGCCCTTACTACAAAAATAATGCACTTTTGCTAGTGCTGTGTCTCTCTTGACATTGCACTGGTTTGTAGTCCCAGTACATATTACAACAGAATGACTTCATTAGATATATATATATATTAATATAGAGACATCTCTTCTTATGATATTCTTGTCCAGGAAGTAAATTAATCTGTTATTCCGCAGTATCTACCAATAATTGTTTTCCTGATGCAATGTTTAATCAAGCAAGAGATTAGACAGAGTATTATAATTATAATAATAATTAGAAAGAGACACATCATATGTCACAGGGTTGTGCAAAGAGTGATCGAACATAGTTACTGCAAAACAGAGTTCTAAGGAACCCAGCATTCTGGGCTTCTATTATTGATCTAAAGCTGTGGAGGTAATCAGTCGTTTATTGATTTACAGCAGTTACCCGTGTTGAAAAGGGAATGCCTATTAGTGGTTCCCAGAGTACTGGTTATCTTCCATGAACAAATAGGCAAAAACAGTAAAGGTAAAATCAACTCTGTGTGCAGTTTAAGTGTACACACAAAAACAGACGCACACCATACGTGGCCACAATTAAAACAGTTGTTCGACAAACGCAGAGAAGATTTGTCTCAAGATTTCTGAATGCTACTCCTGAATACATTCTTTGAAAACATGCAGATACCTGGCTTCTGAGCTGTGCAATTTCACGCTTGCTGGGAGCATTATTCTTCAAGTGATCCAACATGATTTGTGCATCTGCAAGCAGGGCTTTTGTCCTCTTCAGATCTTTTCTCAAGCGCTTTTCTGTCTCAAAATCACGGTGGCTAACCTAGGTGGCAACACACTGAAGTAAACGAGGAGCATTCAAACACCGCTTAGCAAATTTCCCCTATAGGTATTTTGTATGTGTTACATATAAAATATATGGGGATACAAAAGGTATATACAACGAGCCTCTTTTGATTCTGGTTCCTTACCTTCTCGCTCACGTTACTCAGGCGGTTTTCAAGCTCTCGTTTCTCTCTCAGGACTTTCTGCTTATCCTCGTATTCTTCTTCTAACTGCAGCTCCATTTGCTTTAACTATTAACCAGTACAAGAGATGGGAGAATGAGGACTACATGATGCAGCTAACATTTCAGGGTTCGCATCGGACTCATAATCTTTCTTAAGATTTGCTACAAGAACATTCATATTAGAAAAAAGATGTATTTTATCTTCATAAAATGTCTCCCTCAGACAAGTGTCCGCACTTAAAGATTTTATATAGCTTATTCACAAAGAGACTGCAAACATTAAGGCTTTCCGAATGAACACCCATGTACAATGTGAATGTTCACTGGATCTTATTACATGCTCTCCAAAGTGGTTGTAGTTATTGAGGTATGATAAAACTCATGACCTGCTTCGTGAGGACGCTGAAGATTGCCAAAATCTGTTATTGCTAGGTGTGATGGACACCATCAGACACCACAAGAAGTTACAGGGTCATTCTGAGTGCTGTAAAATAAGATCAAAGTAATAGTAAAGTTTAATGTAGCTAGCACGAGTACCTTTTTCTGGCAAGACTGACGAATCTCTTCCACTTCTTCATCTTTGCTCTCGAGTTCCTTGGAGTGAGACTGCCTGAGTCGTTCCATCTCCATTTCTAGGCGCAGTTTGGCCTAAAGGCAAGCATTAAGAACAACCACCCATATTAATTAACATTCTGTAATATATCAATTCATTAACATACACCCCTCGAGCCTATGCAACTGAATGCACAGTGCCTCAGAAGATTACTAAGTTTCCCTCCAAAACTATTGTCGCTTGTTCCTATAAAATCATTGGTCTTTGTTTGATCAAAGGGCAGCCATCTTATAATCCTAAGGATGCCTTCAGATGCCTAGTATGACACCTAGCCATTACCATGAACCTGCTTAAACTAAAGTCTTGATTAAAACTCCAATCAGCATTTAGGGTGTGAGCAAAAAAAATTAAATATTACAAATCTTGTGAGGCTTTATCCAGAAAACCATATGTAACAAAAACAACCCAATTCAAGAAGTGAAACGCATCAATTGTAAAGCCAAGGATGCCCTAACACTTACATTTACTTTTCACGATCAAGCAGTCACCTTGTTTTACGGTTCCAAATGTTTTATCTTTTATTGTGAATCTTTTGTACAAGGTCGAGACCGGTCCTGCATACACCGGACAAAAAAGCTCGGCCATCACCGGAACACTAAATTGTACAGAGTGTACAATTTGCTGTCATCTTCACTGCCACACTTACAGAATAACTCCTCGTACAGCCAAGGCTTTTTATCAATGTTCAGAAGCAAAGAAATGTTCACAGTCGTTGGCTATTCAAGCAGAGACGATGCGTGGAAGAAAAGATAGAATAGCAGCCATAAAATACCTCACGTGAGCACTAAAGGTAGAATGACTAGCCCAGAGTGGAAAATACAAAATGCCTGCATATAGCCCCGAGGTCACATTTCCTTCAAAAATATGATATAGGCAGCGAGCTGTAAGTGCTGAGGATACGGGAACCGAAGCCAAACACGTCTCCAGATGACCATTCATCTCTCCGGCCTAGTCGCTGACTCCGCAATCACTCCCTGATGTGCGGACAGCTAATGGCACCTCTTTTACTTATACAGCTAACAACAGGAAGATATATAGGTAATGTCCCAGAGAGGAGCCGCACAAACGAGCTATGCAAAAGCTGGAGGAGGGAATGTATTCTAATCAGCCGAGAGTTTCGCTCGTTCACATATCGTCATCCTGGCTTTCCTGTAAAGAATCGGCTAGCGATAAAACCTGCTGTATAATTACATATATTCATGACTCAAAGGTATAAAATCATAAGACGAAAGCACGTCGGCCAGCAGCTTTTCAGTTATTCACAATGAAACTACAGCGATACGACGGGGCTAATGAAGATACAACCCTTTTAATTAAAAGGTTAATTAATGCCATAAATAAGTAATTTCCCCAAAGGTCACATGCGGCAGTGCAAGCCACATGTCTGCGATGCTAGCTAAAGGGTCACAAACAAGCAACGAAGAGAAATAGATACACTGGGGGGGTCAGGAACGCATAAGGGGGTTTCCTATCTAACCAGCCTAAATATATAAAAGTAGATAAATATTTGTATCGAACTAAAAAATATGAACTCTTCTGTTTATACCTCATGATTCCGAGACCTCCATACTAACATATGCACAATTCTCCTGGAAGTTTTGCTATTTCATGCTACAATGGGTTTAAATTAGTTAGAGGCTCCCATGTGATTCATTACAATATGGCACTGGTTGTGTACACCATACCAAATAACTAAGCGTTTGCTTTTTGCAGGAAGGGCATTTCTTTAGGCCTGCGCCAGCTTACAGTTGTCATAACCGGATATTTTATAAAAGGACACTTATCACAAGAAAAATAAATGATTGCCATACTGCATATTAATCTACCTATCTTAACCGGACAGGTAATCAGAAAATTAATTTAATAGCGTTATTCCCAGCCATTCAAAAGACTCACAATAAGGAGATACTCAAAGTGCCATTATCAACGTTGCTGCAATATATATTAAGCAAATGTGGCACAACAAAATCCTCAAGAGATAAATCTGTGATTTTTACAGCCAATGATAACTGAATGAAATGTGTATTTGTACTAGTAGTCATGCACAATTTATGGAAGGCCCTGATAAAAAATACAAAACACTGACACTTTACTGCTGCTGAAATATCTGTTTATCCTCCAGTGAAGGACAGGAGTAGTACTGTGTGCAAGGTAGACAAAGGATGATGACAAGGGGAAAATGAGGGTTAAATGGTATGGGCCATTGTGTACTGCATTAATGTAGCCAGAACAATATTGGTTATATCAAATCATAATCATTTACAAGACCAACTGGTTAACATGGCTGCACTTTACATGAGGGCAATACTTCATTTGTGCTATAAAGCGATAGTGAAAGTGTTCAACATACAGACTGTAAATGCACTTGAAATGTGCTCAGCACACAAATACAAAGACTGGGTTCTAGAATCATTTTGGTTTATGATCAAAGGGATTATGGGCGCCAACATGCATGTTATTACCTGCTCCAGCATCTGAATAGTTCCAGCCTGTTCATCCAGCTCCTCCTCTTGATCTTTGACTTTGGCTTCCAAGTCACGCAGTTGTTTCTTGACTTTGGCCAATGAAGCTTCATCCTTGGACTCCTGGCATGAAACGTCTTGCAGTTCTGCTTCCAACTGTTCGATCTTGTGGGTGAAAACCACAATGTCTGTGTCCTTCTCCTAGAAAATAACCAATATGAAGGTAATACCAATGGTATCATTAATGGTATTTTAGCTCTAATGGACCATATAGCCTGGAGATATTTGTAATAATGCGTCAGATTAAATTTTTTTAAAACAGCGCTTAAAAGCTGTGTATCTTACACTGATTCAACTATTTTAAGGAATGATTTTTGAAGTTCACACAAAAGTAAAAGCATTCTGTTTCTAATGTTATATGCAAAATTCAACATGCCAGGTCAAGTCATAATAAAAACTACATAAAATGGGCCAGCTTGTTGGTTTCAAATTGTGTGGAAAACATCAAAAGTAAAAAAAACAAGTGAGGCAAGTGAGAGTAGGGGCAGTGGTCCTCACCTCCAGCTGTTGCCTCAAGCTGAAGACCTCAGAGGTCAGCATATCCTTTTCTCTGCTCAGCTTCTCCTTCTGGATTTTCTCCCTCTGTGCCTCTTCTTGGGCCTGTGCCAGCTCAGTGTCAAACCTGGCTCAGGGAAATATTTGTGTTAGTCACAGCTACACTCACCACATTCAGATGGACACAAATAATGGACTGATACCAAGTGGTCCAACCATTATGACTGCAGAGTCAGCTCATTTTGTTCCTAGGCACAGAGCTCATATGCCGAAAAACAGTAATGGATATTTACAATGGAGGAAAGGGGATAAAATGTATGGAGGGTGAAAGGTGAGAAGACCCCATGCAATGGACAGGAGGGGAAGGTTGTTTTCCTATTGGCAAGGGAGGACACAATGACATAGGTAAGGGTGGTGTAGGTTAACTGAGAGACTTGGATAGAAGGGGGGCTGTAGGTAAGATTGTATGGCAAAGAAGCAGAACAAATGTAGTGGTAGTCTTTTTATGCTTTTAATCTAACTTTCTCCCCCACCATTAACATCTGTAAAGCTTGAGAAACATAAAATACAATAGCCGGGAAAGGAGAACTTTTGATAGAACACAACAAACAACTAAACGCTTCCTGAAGGAGAAACTTCTGACTTGTCACTTCATAAACTGCCACTTCATGATGCGGAATCATGTGGATTATGGGGAACATATATCTGGGACACATACTCCTATTATAGAACATCTTACGATTGCTGCCAGGCATTTGATAAAGCCAGCTAAACCATTAGCCTTTCAGTATGGGATCCTTTGGCAATGTTACAGTAGCCGTTTCCAGGACACATCCTTGATTAAAATGCAAGCTTCTCCAAATGCATTAAAACACAGTTTACTTGTGAATAAAAAATGCGATTTCACGTGTCAAAGTCACTGATTTGGTCTTAATGGAAAACATTTATAGTGGTACACAGTTTTAGTTCTTCATTATTTCTACTGCTTTCCAATCTATTTGTTGGATTAATCTATAAAATAAATGCAATTACTCGTTGGTAAATATTTTTTTTATTATTTCATTTTACTCCGATAGTGTGATTTTATTTTTTTTCATCAAAACCTATGTGCCAGCGATCTTAACCTGGCTGCGGACTTCTTCCACATTGAGGATTATGTAGATGCTTGGGAGCACGGGTAAAAGTGTCAAATTCACTACAGAAACCTAGAGAATGTTCATTTTCTTGTCATCAAGATTACAGAAAATAAGTAGAGCCAGGGGGCCCTAGGGGTTGCAGTTTAGTAACTTCTTGAGCTCTACCCGTCGACAAACTCTGCTATAGATTAAGAAAAAAAGTCAAACCACCAGAATAACATTTGGAGCACTGTATCACTCACTTTCTCTGCTTCTTCTCAAGATCATGGTTGCGTCCTTGATGTCCCTCTAGGTGCAACTTGGTGTCTTGCAGCTCCGATGTGAGTCGCTGGCATTTCTTCTTTAATTGTTGCAGTGTCCTCTGTGTCTCTTCATTATCTGCCTGCAGATCTGCCAACTGCAGGTAAACCAGATAAGGCTTGACTTCATTTTTTTATTTTTTAGTATACCGTATTTGCTCGATTATAAGACGACCCTGATTATAAGACGACCCCCCAAAATCTGAATATTAACTTAGGAAAAAAAGAAAAAGCCTGAATATAAGACGACCCTAAAGGAAAAAAGTTTTACCAGTAAATGTTAATTCATGTAAACTATTTTTTTTAATAAAAGCTATGATTGAGAAAAATATTTTTTTTTTGTTTTTATTTCTTGTATTTTCCAACCTGTCCCCCAGTTACGCACATCTGCCCCCAGGCTTGCCACACCAATATGGCACTGTGGCCCATGATATGCCTTTTAACCCTCTATATGCCACTGTGCCCCATGGTATGCCTTTTGACCCCCTATGTGCCACTCTGCCTCCAGAAATGCCTTATACCCCTATATCCCATTCTGGCATTTAGGGGGTTAAAATGCATATTATGGGGCAGAGTGGCATATAGGGAGGTATAAGGCATTCCAGGAGGCAGAGTGGCATTAAGGGAGTGAAAAGGCATTATATAGAGCACTCTGCCTCCAGAAATGCCTTATACCCCTATATGCCACTCTGGCATTTAGGGGGTTAAAAGGCATATTATGGGGCAGAGTGGCATATAGGGAGGTATAAGGCATTTCAGGAGGCAGAGTGCACTATTAAATGCCCCCTTAACGCCACTCTGCCTCCTGAAATGCCTTATACCTCCCTATATGCCACTCTGCCCCATAATATGCCTTTTAACCCCCTAAGTGCCAGAGTGGCATATAGGGGTGTAAGGCATTCCAGAAATGCCCTACACACACACACACACACACACACACACTTACTTACTTACTTACTTACTTACCGGTGCTTCCAATTTCCTGCTGTATTGCCGGGGCAGCGGGTTGACGTCTCATTCCGCGGCAGCCGGAAGGAGGTGGAGTTGGCAGCGGGGGTTTGTATGCGTCCGTCGCAAATACCTTCCCCGGCTGTCAGAGATCAGGAACTCTGGAACTCTGATCTCTGACAGTCGGGGAAGGTATTTGCGACGGACGCATACAAACCCCCGCTGCCAACTTCACCTCCGGAAGCACCGGTAAGTGTGTGGGGAGGGGGGGGGGCGACGACAGGAGGATCCAGGTCCCCTGCAGCGGTGCGGGGGATCTGGATCTTAGTCTCCTAATCAGACCTCTATTTGAGGTCTGATTAGAAGACGACCCCGATTATAAGACGAGGGGTATTTTTCAGAGCATTTGCTCTGAAAAAAACCTCGTCTTATAATCGAGCAAATACGGTAATTCAGCTCTCTATAATATGTTGCGATACCGCATAATTATGTAACAAAGAACAACACTTGTACTGTGTACGTTGCCCTAGCAATGCAGCAGTGGCTCTACAACACATGCATAGAGCGACGGAAAAGACGCTTACTCTGCGTTCCAGTTGCCTCTTGTTTTGCTGCTCAACCTCCAGTTTATCTTCAAACTCCTGCTGCATGCGTTTTTTGGTGAAGTCGATCTCCCGCACAGAGCGCTCATACTTCAAGCGCCATTCCCCACCTGTTAAGACAGGAAGATGAGGGTTAATGGGAGAAAGTATCGGTAATAGTCGGCAGAATGTGTCATAAATGAAGCATCTAAAAGCCAAAGAATTACAGTTAAAAAAAGAAATGCATCAGAGCAACAAAAGAAGAGACAGATTTAACCAAACGCCAATGATAAAATTATGGACCCAACATCATAATCAGCCCTATTCTATTCCATTTTAACATCTAATTATATTATTTAACTAAAGCCTCTCTATCCCACTCAGTCTTGCTATTAAAAGGATGACGCGGTTTGCTCTCTACAGAGACAATTACCCAAGCAGTCAGACGTACCAGAATCGTCATCATCCAAGTCACCATTTAGCTCAGCTGCTCGGATCAGCCTGGCCTCCATAACCTCCACTTCCATGGATTCCATCCGCTTCTTCAGTGCATCGTATTTGGCCTGAAAAAGAGGAAAAACCACAATGAGAAGACAGGGAAAGGAGAAAACGACTGTAGCTTGCCTGTAGCTCCTCAAAACAGCACAGTATGTATGCCTGTGTATGTATATTATCTAGATAGATATAGATGATAGCTAACAAGCTGCTAAATAGATAGATATGAAAGGAACAGATACAGAGGAATAATGTACAGCAGAACAGGTATAATTCTGTAATGTCACAGACTCTGGTGGGTTTCTTTCAGCGAGCAGCTTTGCGTTACACACTGTTCTGCTGGCTCTAGCACCTACACACAACACGGGAAAGCTGGCAGGCATGTTTAAAGGAGAATAGCCTTGATTTTCTGGGCATTGGCTTTTTTTTTCTACTTTTTATTCTGATTATGAATTACTCGCCTTGCCTGGAGAGCTGGGATGTAGGAAGCATGTGTTTGGGTGATTTAGTTTATTATTTAGAGTGAGGTTTCTATAAATTAAGCTCAACATTGATTGACAGCGATTTCCTGGGGTAGCATGTGTTCGGATGATGAATTTAGTTTTCTATTTAGAGCGATGTTTCTATAACTTAAGCTCAACATTGGCTGACAAGGATTTTTTGGGGTAACATAGGTCACATATACAAATCAGACACAAAAGGTGCGAGGGGTTCGGATCTACATGAAACATTTAGTTATTGATAAAGAAGCATTCTGGTGCAAAAAGGTAGTCACCACCAAAAATAGTGTGCATTCTTTAAACAAAACACTCATAATTTGCCAAGCAAAACAAATGTGTGCGGGACCTTAGAAGCGGGCAGCTTTCTTTACATGTTTTGCTGTGTATACTGCCAACTTTAAACAGATCAATATGCATCTCAGACCGTCATGCTGTAGGCATTAGGTATGTTGCCGAGTTCTGTACTCGTAATCCATACTGGATTGTGAGGTCCATAAAAGTTCTATGCAACTGTATGGATTAGATTATTTTTTCCTACTACCCAGTTTATTTATTGATAGACTTTTTGAACAAAAAAAAAATCAAAGTAGAAAAGAAACAAATATTTGCAAAAAAATGTAGATACATTGTCAGCAGCAACACTACATTAAAAACCCATACTGAAACTGGCCAATTTAAACCAATGAGGACGAATGAGGTAGTTACTAAACCCTGTCCTGTTTGTGTGTCTAATGGACTGGGTTGGGAAGCACTTCTTTAGAACATCATACAAGGACATTATACTAAAAGTTTTGTTAAGTTCAGCAGGTTTCAGTGGGTGTCTTTTGACAATATGTAACTCAACAAAGTTATGTATTTTAGAGCCACAAATGTCTTCTCTTGTGAGTACCAGTAAAGTCTAGGTTCTGAATAACCTGGTGAATGCCCTACTGGGTATGTTATCAGAAAAAAAGCAGCCTCGTTCTGTTCCAAAAGGGAGACTCAAAGCTTGGACTGCTGGTGTACTTTGATGACATGAAGGCTAAAAGAAGACTGTCAGCTAAGTCTTCCACACTAGATTCAATCCAGATATATGAAATGAGAGAGGCTAATATGAGTAGCAGCATCGGCATCAGCAACACAAACATCTTTGAAACTGAAGGAGAAGTTTTACCTGTAAATCCTTCATATCTTTTTCCACCCGGAGCCTTTCAGACGTCTCAGTCTCCAGCAGCTGTGAGGCAGATTCTCCTGTGTTCCTCTCGTCTGTTAGCTCAGAATTCAGTTCTGTGATCTACAGGTAGAGAGGAACTCCGCATTGTCAGACTCCATAGGAGTAAGAATATAAAAGAAGAATTGCAATGCTTATTTTGAGGAAAGTTTCAGTTTTTAACATTCAGATAAGTATTAAATGGTCACCATTTCAGTATACAGAGACCAATCCAAGAAGAAGAGCTATCCATATTTAGCATAAAAAAAAAATAACTGGGCAACAAACTCAATAAAGATAAATTGTTACCCTGCTATCCAAGCGATCAGTGTTTAATCTCAGTTCATTCCTTTCTTTTTCCACCTTTTCCAATCTGCCTTTCAGCTGTTGTATCTCCTCCTGGGGCAATATAGAAAAACAAAGTTACCATAGAAATATCTATTAACATTTATGTTCACAGCCAACTTATCAGTTGATCTTGTCTGTGCTTGTATTACTAACCACAAAAAAACTTTGCTGAGGAAGAAAAAAATAAATAAACAAGACATATTGATCAATAAGTGTCCTCTAAGCAGACATGACGTTCCACCTGAAGAGTGCAAAACTACCGGACAGGGCAATTATGCTCTCTAGACCTCAAAAAATCCAGATGTGAAATCCCGACTTGAGAATTCTCAGTGCCCTTGGTGTATAGAATATTGCTAAATACCCGCGTGAGCTCATAACTGTACAAAATACTTTATATACTGTCTGTATTTTAAGTACTGTAACAGGTGTAGGTTTGCTCCATCCATACTGATTAGTAGGCTTCATTCATCTGAATAGATTACCCGGCATTAGTTGCACATCACTCCAAAACCTCACAGTTAGAAACAGATGAAAACCTCGAAGACTCGGTAATGTGTGCAGATTACCATTTTATTCAACAGTGTATGGTTGAGGGCACACACATTACTTTTATTTTATCTCTGTGGAACAGTGGAATAATGGAAAAAGGCGCAGGTTATGTTCCTACAATGAAAACACGGCCACGCTCAGTCCGATAAGTCTTGGCATAAGCAGAAAAGGCAAGAATCGGAGATTGCAGGAATCTCTCTACACGTTACAAAGCTCTACGAAATATGAACCACTTTAGCAATTAGTTTCTGGGAAATCCCAGAGCTGCAAAACGATTGGTAGGTCCCCCTTGTCTTGTAGGGGCTAAGCTGCTGAATGAAACCGTGTTCTAGAATTGGAACGTTCTTATTATGTGAAAGTGGCCTACTTCCTGCAGGGCTGTTCTGCCGCTGGGAACCCGAAACGCTCTCAAGCAGCCTCCCTTTTCATTCGGTGAACAGAAATTCCCCTGTGCAGCTCCTGATGATCATAAACATATTCTTTGACACTCCTCCTCACTCAAACAATCCCCCCGAGATCAATAAATGTAATGCGAACATCCCTGCAAGCGGCAGCTCACAGCCAAGGGGAGGAGAGACACCAGGTCTCCCGGCTCATATTAATTCCAGGTTTCACACGTCTCCGGATTAGCATAGCTGTACTTCATGTACAGGTTGTCCGTGCCATTCATACTGACAAGTTGGAAATGCCGTAATTTACCCGATTTTGACCAGAGGTTTAAATACAGCTGAACGCAGAGGGACTGAGCTTGTCTAGACTTTAGTATTACCAGTGCAAGGCGATAAGACCTCAAAGGCAAATAAGTATGGTTATTTATGCATTCAAGTCCTAGCCACACGCAAGAGGTTCTCAACACATAATACATGCACCCCTTCTCAGACAACTAAGGGGTAGAACAACAACTGTTTAATGACATAAATAATGGTGTTTGGTAGAAGATAACCATGATTGGAGTGTCTGCCTAGGAGTTCTGTGTCATGTGCATTGGGATCCAACAGAGTGTGTTTTCCTAGGTATTAAGCGCTGACAAAAGCTGGCACCTTAAATGTTTAGTCCCACTCAGCCAAGCAAGGGTGCAGAGATGTCTGCGCCCTTGCATCAACCACACAGTCCGCAGAGATCTCCACAACCGCACATGAAGTTGACTTAAGAAGCCAAGCAGCTGGAACACTAAATGGTTTACTCATTTATTTATTTTTTGAGGGTTGAGAACAGTTTACCTAATTTAGTAAAGATCCCTAACATAACATACAATTTAACTGTTAACCAGCTGATTTATTTACTCCAAACACTAATAATTATAGGAAAATGGATCTGTGCCAGAAGCCCATCCAAATGTCCATGCTGAATCTTTCAAGGTGCACCATAAAAAGACTCAGTATTTCCTATAAACAGTTCATTTTAACGCTAGCTGAATGCTCCAGAGTTACACTATGATGCCCAACAGGAATGTTAATAGCTGGATGGATCCATTAGCACCCAAGCTTTTTATGGAAACCCTGGAGAGCATCATTACATGTACAATCGTGTCAGTGGTAACCTGCTTGCACTCAAACCTTCTCCTGAAAAGGCAACCATACACTGAACTAACATAGGGGTGGGTTGGTGAACGGCATTATCTTAGCTAGGGGCAGATTCTCTTTATGAGGACACACATGACTTCCGACTTACAGCCTTTCACAATACAGGGTGACGTCTGCGATCTTTGAACCACTGGAAAGAGATTTCCCACTTCAAATATATTTTAAACCATTATTAATTCTGGCCCCCTTTTGGCCTTGGCACAGCTCCTACAACATATATGCAAAGCAACCATGACCAGAATGAAACTTAATTAGCACCGTTCATGAACTAGCCGAGAAGCTGACAATCAGGTAATCATTTCAAAGGAATGCAGGGGATTTCAAAGATGTTAACCCCTGTGATGCAACAGTTTTCACTGTACCACAGCAACTGAAGCAACTACATCTAAAGCACGATATTTGGCAAAAAGAGAATTGAGAAGTATTGTGGAATTTTAACACCACCCTTTCAATTTCATTTAGATATAAATAAGTTACCCTGTACATGTGAAACACAGAGACTTCTCTTAATGAAGTAGCGCAGAGATAGGTTGGCACTAACTTAACCACCAGAAAAAGCCATACTTTTTCTATACGATACAATATATCTTGTCATGTACGGTTAGTTGTAAAACGTATGCTCTGGGATATGTCACATGAAGTTTGTTTAAATCTATACATTTTTCACACATCACACAGCTAGCTTGTGTATAGATCAGCTGTTATAGTTACAGTATGTGTCGTATCTTGTGGAGGAGTATATGTCTACAACTCTCATTCAGCTAGCATGGTCTACAAGGTAAGATCAAACCATGGTGAAAATTGTTGGCAAGCTACATGTTATATGCCAAGCTACATGTTATATGCCAAGCTACATGTTATATGCCAAGCTACATGTTATATGCCAAGCTACATGTTATATGCTAAGCACAGATTAATGTTAAAAGCATTTCAAAATGGGACGGTCGCGTTTTACAGCTGTACGCTTATTACACGCGTTTGATGTGTCGGTTCAGTTATATGGCAACTCATAGCTTTAGGGAACTCTGATGACTTTTTGGAATACCGCATGCCTACTGTTGACGACACTATAGATCATAGTGATGGACACTGGATTACGTATTCATACCTAGCTATTTTTCCTGATGTTTTGTTCTGATGAATTTTTAGGTGAGCCCAGTTTCGTTTCATATTTGACTGGTAATTTTGGCACACTTTTGCCAGGCCTCTCCACCGCTGTGATCACCCCGTTCTAAATGTTCTTTTTTTCCCTTTATATACACACAACAGGGATCAACACTAACTTCTGTGTGACCCAGTAGCACCAAACCCGTCAATTATAATTGGGGTGCCCATGACAGCAAAAGACCAGCCCAGCTTACACATTACAAATAAACACAAACACAAAACGTAAGGTGGAATAAAACAGAAAATGTTTAAAGCAGTTGCTGGCTTTTGTGGTTATTTTTTTTTTTATTGACTATATAAAATTAAAAATATATATATATATATATTTCACCTGATGCCCCAACATATGCGCCAATACTAAAAAGAAGAGGATATAGGTACTGATGTACATTTTATTATCATGGTGTGTGCTACTAAAATAGATATATAAAAAAGGAGAAAAAGATAAATAAAACCAAGGAAAAATGTACCTTTAGAACAGACTAAGCTAACGCAGCAGCAGCAGCACTGCCCTCAGCTACACCTCTGCAGTCTCCTGGGAAACAAATTCATGCCTAATATAATTTAGCTATTCTCGCCTCCCCTGCCTCTCTGCTTTTAGAGATGCGCACACGGAAAAGATACGTTAAACGGCTGATTTGTAATGGAGTATCTTCATAGGCGTACAGAGGCCCTTTATCACTCCCATCATTCCTTTATCACTCCCATCACTCCTGTGTTCCAATGGCACGTTGTGTTCGCTGATCCAAGCTTAAGTTTAAAAGGCTAATTGATCAATAGAAAACCATCTTGCAACTACGTTACGGCAAGAACTGTGACCCCAAACCTTTGAACAGTAGTGTGTGTGTGTATATACCTAGATTAGATAGATAGATAAATTAGATATAGGTGGATAGATAGATTCTACACATAACATTTTCGCTATTCCAGTTTCCTAAAGGAGCCGCAGAAATATCTGGGGGGAAAAAACAGCGCTAAACCTTTTTCACTGCTAACACACCATGTCTCTACAGCACAGATTAATGTTAAGAGCATTTCAGAATTCACTTTATTTTTTCTAGAATAAACGTAAAACAATTTAAAAAGTGAGGATTGTGCAATACCCTCTTATATGTAATACTTACGTCTTTTCCACGGATCTGGTCCTCTGTCAGCTGCACCTCTATCAACGGGCGAACTGTAGTGAAGAGTTTCCACCAGGGCCAGCCCTTAACTCCCTTGTTCTTCTTGATATTTTTCTGGATGCAGCGAATGGCAAGCTCTTGGATCTAGAGAAAACGTAGCACAGGGTGTTCAGTAGTACAAGCAATCAGGTTGAAAGGAAGATGAGCACCAAGTTATCATACTGAATCGGGACCAACCAGACTATACTGAATAACACAAGGGAACAGAGGCTGGGAACAATCAAACAAAAACACATCCAGCACTCAGGACTAATGCCAAAGACATCACTAAAATAAGTGCAGCCAGAACGCCATGTAAGGGAGAAGGAGCAAAGAAAGATGGGGATCGAATGATGGCACAGCATGAGCAGGCTAGTGGGGAGGAGGGAGAGACACGCAAGAGGGGCTAACGGCAGAAAATTGAGAGGGGCAATGATGATAATTAAAATGTATAAAATAATAGCAGGAAGACAGGATGATGGCGGCAATAACCCAAATCCACCAGAAAAGCATACGATCTATCTTCTTAATACCACACAACTGTCATTCTAGAATGATCTCCACGCCAATGTCTTCTGCTGTGACCTTCTCCACAATCAAATCCTGGGCCAAACCCTCTCAAGTGAATAATAGATCGTAAGCTCACAAGACCTTGTATACTAGCACGTCTTTATGTGTGTTCATGTCAGGGTTAATTTTCCATTTTCACTCTATATTGTAACACCGCTATAGAATCTGCTGGAAGACTACAAAGACAATTTGGAAGCAATAATAGTAATAATAATGACCGCACAGACAAAATCTGAACAGGGTGACAAACGTGCAATAACAGACTCGACTAACACGGACAGATGTGCAGTAACAGACGTGTCTAATGAAGATAATGTAACTAAAATTACCCAGGCATATGCGCGGCTAATAAACTGAAGAACTGATGATAATGTAAATACAATGTGAATCAGAAAGTGGTAGATTTATGGTATTCCCTTTGAGCATGAACGTCAGAAGTCTATGTGATCTTGTCTTATTGTTCAGAGACTCAGTAGCCAAGAAGATGACCCCAAAGTAGCAGGACATTTTTATGAGGGAATCACTCGCAGGTAACTGGATTCCTCAGAACAGGCAAGCCTTGAACTTGGTCAGAGAAAATGGACCAGAAGCCACGTAGCGAAGCACATCAAAGGCATCAGAATATACAAAAACTTACGGGTCAGAAGAAAGATTTTTGGAGAAATAGCTACCCAGCAGCAAGATTTTCCTCTACACCGATACAGAAAAGAAGCAATTGATCCATCAAGTCTGCCCGATCTGAATCACTTTTTTTGTATCAGTTCTTTAGGCTACGGTTATACATATGCCAAACTTTGTTGAAGTTAAACTGAAAGTCTATTCTGGGCATCAACTTCTGTAAAGTAGAATTTTCTCATATTAACCCTCCGCTTTCTTACCGTCTTCTAGTTCTGGAACACTTAGTTTTATACTTTACATGTTTGAATATTTCTATCATCTGTCATCTCCCTCCGCTCCGCTACATACCAAGTGCATTACTTACAACTCTCAATGAGAGAGCGGCGTCACAAGGCAGAGATCACCTCGATGTTGCAGTGATTTAGACCGACATCGCTGACATAATGCAGAGATTTAATATAAAACATGTAGATGTATGACATTATGCTTTTATCAACAACGGGGGGGGGGAATCCAGTTTACAACCGTCAAACCAAAGGCCCTGCTCCTAGTCCGCATTATGTAACTGCAAGGCACTCTGGCTGGGTTTTGGACCAGGATGCCGGTGGCTGTGGGTGATGGGAGTTGTTTTCTGAACACAGCTGGAGAGTCACTCTATCCTGTTTTAGTGACAGACATGTTATTTGCTGCCGTACTACCTACATACAAACATGGATTTAAATGGCCTTCACGGCAAGTCTCTACCAGCTTATTTCATTCACTTTATTTTTTCACACCCAGATTACAACAGAATGCTTTTTGTTTATTTAAAATAAATAAAGGCTCCAGGCACTCAAGGGTTCCAGCTCAGGGAAGGACAACAGCAACGACGTTTCGACCTCACAATGAGGTCTTTATCAACTTTTTTTTGCTTGCCATATAATGTTCTAGGTGGCCACATTTATACATCTAAGTTTAGGACTCATCATTCTCTGTAATGGTAACACTTAGCGCTACATAACGCATTACGGTCAACCAATTCTATATTGTGAGTTGTTTAATAGCTTAACAGGGTTCTCGGATACAACAATCGATATTTTATTTGGATACAATAGTTTAATGTTTTATTTAAGGCTAATGAGGGTCACGCAGCCTACTTTCCCAAAGTCTCTATAACTAGTTTAACTCTTACCTTTAGCAGAAGACGATTACCTTTCCCCCCGGTGCTATCACCCCACAGCACAAAGCAATCCAAACATAATATACAGATGGACTAGCTTATAAACGACATGTCCATTTCCAGTGGTAGTGCAGCATACCTTCCCAACAATGACATTTATGTCTAAGTAATTACTATTCCTATTATTTATAAGGGAAAGACGACCCACAACCACGCAGATCCTACAGAAACACTACGAAGCCGTGTGTTTGGCCTACGCTGTAGGACAATGTTGAAGAAAAAATAAACCCTTCCATTGTTGGAGTATGATGGGGGGGATATACAATAAGTCACAGCGAGCTTTAACCCATGAGCGTGAGGCTGGCACACAAACCAGTATCATACTCACTCACTTTACACTCCACGCATTAAGCTAAAAAATGCTCTAGGAGGTAATTAGCAGTCTGGCTGCGTTTGCTACTTATTGCAACCATTTTGCCGTGAGTGAGATTAAGTATCATATTATATTTACACGAAAATGGCAATCATCAATACAACATCCGCCCTTCAACTGGAGAATGTGCATTAATACCAGCTCCATTAAAGCCGCGCAGCAGAATAAATCAGTATGTATGATCTAAGGGGTGAAACAAATTTGGAGATTGTTAACCATTTCAATTGGCACAGCCCATTGATACAGAAAGAGCTTAAAAGGAACCTCTAACTACCTCCCAGACAACAAACAATGCCAGCACTGAGAATGATTGTTATTCTACTGCATGATTTTCCAAACAGCCATGACTACTCAGCTTTGATTTAAGAGCCCATAAAACCTTCGCCCACCCCTTACCGTGTCAGACCGCGCTCAACCCCAAGGTATGTTGGCCAGCCTCTCCACAATCTCACTGCTCAAACCGTAGGTCAGATGCGGACTGGGCAGGACTCGTCCTCCCGGCACACACAGACGTCCACAAGGAAAACCCCCCACATCTGACAGCAAGCTGTAAACTTTTGTATGAACAAGGAGTTTACCATTTTAGGACACCAAGGAGAGGGGGTGAGAGCGACAGAAGGTTTCTATGGAAAGCCTGGTAGCAAATGCTGGTGTCGGCATAGATAACCATACCTTCCTCTTCTTAAACTGCTGTCGTGCCAGGTAACCTCTGCAAGCAGCTTGGAACAGGCAGAGGTTTCTCCGGGTTTGCTCATCCCTCTGTTCCTCGAGCTTCGTGAAAGTGCCTGCTCTGAAGAACACCTGCAGAAAAAAAAGAGGGGAGATTGATTTTAACGAAATGCTGCGTGCAGCAGACATCATCGTGTATTTACAGAGTTAATTCCAAACTACAGTCTCCACCTGAAAAGTCTAAATTGCCTTTAGGTTTCACTGTAAACAGAATTAATTCTGACAGGCATCTGCACGGCTTTGTGAGAGAGCACTGGGTCAAGGGAGGTACATCGTAAATTGAAAAATAAAATTGGGTGAATCGGGTATAAAAAGAAGTTCTGCCAAAATAATTATATATAGATTATATATATATATATATATATATATATATAAATAATAAAAAAAAGTAACTAGCCAATTTCTGAACAATTAACCATTTGTGTACCAGTGGGATACTCAAAGCATTTTGATCCTTGGGGTGTTATGTTGCCAAATCATAGAACATTTTGAACAGCAGAGCATCTACATTCACACGCCTTCGCTGGATTCAAGACATGGTGGCCAGACCAGGCAGTAACCAAGTTATTTCTAGCCAATCTGCCATAAACAACAACATCTGAAGGTTTAAATGATGCCAGAAGACAAAAACACATTTCTCCTAATAATGTTCCTCCACAAACAAAACTGGAAACCAGTCAGCTTCCATTTATTCGAAAGGTTTCCTTTCGCCACTAAAAGTTAAAATTGTAAGCCCCCCCCAAAGAAGCTATTTGCGCTCCTAGAGCTCAATGATATCGCTCGACAAAAAGAGCCACTGCCTACGCTGTTAACATACAGTCTATACATGGCACAATAAAACAGTAGTTTTGATCGCTTGACGTACCCAGTTCCTACCTCGAGTGAGTACCTCCGTCCTAGATCAACAATTGCTGTCTGTGACTGCGCCTACATTCGGTTATTCTAACGTAAGAGCCACTTCATGGTGGGATTAGTATATCACTGGACAATGAAGCACGCTCTTTTTTTCTACCTTCCAAACATGAAGTGCTGTTTTAGGGTCTCCAAGAACAGACAGACACGTTTTTGTTTATAATACCAGACTGAAGTTGAAGCAGAAGACCTTTATTACAGAATGGCAACACATTCAGGGGGGGCCATCTGGATTCCTCAGATTGACCCTTCAACGTCTGAAGAGTAGGCTAGGAGGCTAGTGAAAGTTGTGCCTGGCTGCATATGGACTTCAGAAAACAAAGAGTTAATCAGCATGGCCTGCGGCTCCCTGATCCTGCTGCTCATTTGCATGAGGAATTCTGCATGTGGGAAGCAACTCCTGCCCCATTCATAACGCCAGCAAGCAGCGAGCCCAGTGCGGTTTTATCCTAAATCCTGGCAGCGCATTGTGTGGCTGTGAATAGAGACTGGGTCTTTCGCCGTTACCTCTGGACATGACCCAGATTTTTGTCGGTTTTGGAGCAGAACTGCATTCTTTCATTGATGTGAATATGATCTGGGTTACACATTAATTAAGCTATAAAGATCTAGCATCTCTCTCCTAATCAGATATGTTCCATGTGATAGCCCCCCACACACCAATGAGAAACAAAATAGGTGGACGGGGACACTGATGTGGGGAATGAATAAAGGCTGGTCCGTACGTTCCCAGAGACTATGAAACGTACCTCCAAGTCATATAAAGTCAAAATAAAGCTCACTACATGGATGTAGCTTTGTAAATCCTATCCCATGTAGCAGAAACATACATTTACACAGTAATTACCAAACAGTGTTCACAGATCATTCAATCAAACAAAGCTAACTAAAAAGTACTTCCAATTGGGACACATCTATGGTCATTCCTGTACAAGCGAACGTTACATACCGCCGGGTCATTACGATATCACTTACCCTGCTCAATCCCATATGATAACTGTTCTTCTCTAGATCCAGAGACTCCAAAAGCTCTTCAACAGCCTGCAAAAGAAACACAAAGCAATGTTTGTCCTGTTTCAGGTGGCACAGTTCCCAGGATATTACAGAACATCCCTTCCAAAAACAATCCTCCCGGCGGTCTTAAAGATGTTGTTTTGTTTATTATAACCAGTTCCATTAGGAGTAGCTTAATAAACGGCCGCCGCGTTAAAGAGAAATCGCGCCTCCCAAATTAACAGGGACCTGCCATAAAGTTGTACGCTTTTCTGCCATCGCTCCGACGTTTACATACTTGCAATCTTCTGATACATATTTGCAAACTTAGCGACACCGTGTTTCAAGGTGCAGCCAAGTGCTACGGCGGAGTGCGATAACATTTCTCATTATGTGATGTGACAGCCTTAATACGAGTTTCTGTATAAACAGAAAAAAAAAACCTCACAAAAATAATTGGCTATTGTTAACGTTTAATATTTTTATTTATTTGCGGCATTTACGGTTATCAGAGCTGTAGCCGCTTCTCAATTCTGTTTCTTTATCGCAGGAAAAATACACACTTCTGAAATTTACAATTGTATTCGATTGCATGCAGTCATCTGCAGCATGATATCACAACACACCATCATTAAAAAAATCTGACACTAATCGACATCTTGGGTTCATTATGGAGACATTTGAGGGCACGGGATGTAGTGTAGAGTTATGATGGTGGAGGTGTGATGCATCAGCAAGATGGCAGCTGTCACATAAGGCATAACTCCGGTTGCCGTATCAGCCTTCCAGCGGAAGCGGTAAAGGCTAAAACAGTGAAGGAATTAAACATGCATGGGATAGGCATATGGCTATCCTGAATCTAAGATAAGATCAAGGACCGATTAAGGTCTAAATCTCTACATCAGGAGAAATGGGCAGACTAGATGTGCTGAATGGTTCTAATTTGTTGTCACATTCTATGTTTCTATATTAAAATGGTACTGTCACGTCTAAAGTGCTGACCTGTAGTCTGTGATATGTATCAACCACAAAATAAGTCAATTATCTGGTATACACCCCACATAAAGTAACGCGAATACGGTAAATTTAGGCACAGCAGGAAAAAATTTATGTATTAAGTAACGGGAAAAAATATGAATATGACGGGAATTGGAGTTAATCTGGATAGGAGAGTTCCCCTTTAAGTAGTAAAATGAGGTTTAGCTGGATTATCCTGTACCATCCCGTACCATCACACTCAAACGGTTGCTATTCTATACTTTATACAATTGAAATGCTATCAAACAGATCCTAGGTTGTAAAACCTGCAGTAAAATGGCAGTGAATGTGTTCCATGGCTGAGTGCATTTTATTTCACCGCACCTTCGCTAGATGCTGATACATAAGGCAGCCCTTTGAATCTTTCTCTGCTATCCAACTGTCATCCCCGCATCAAATAAAAGCGTCTTTGATAATGCATTACCTCCACTTGATTGCTGGAGAGTTTCACAGTACGATGCTCTTAAAAACACAACCGTTCTGAACACAACTGAAAACACACCCTTGCATTGCTGAACGCGCTACAATTAACTACTGAAGCTCTACATCCCGACAAAAAGGTCAAGCGCAGCCGCACAATAATAACAGATCTGTACATCACGCTACCAAATGCGTAAATCAATTTTATATTTTATATTATATTTATAAGGAACACAAAGACACAATGTTATCAGCACAAAATTAGCTAAAAAATATTGTAATCTAGAAACACAGTAAAATATAAAGAATGCATTGTCAAGGGCATTTTGTATCCTATGTAAAAAAAAAGGGGAGCCATATAAGTACAGCAGTCTACAGACATTTATATATAAATAAGAAAGGCGGACCATAACCCATAGAGCTTACAGTCTAAGTACCCTGTTTAAAGTGTATTCATAATATGCTTGGAGGTCAGGTGCACTTTAAGAAAAAGCATCTAAAGAACACAAGTTCATGCCTTGTCATACAACTTATACATTGTCTATAAACAATGAAATAATAAGCCAATTAAATACACCAGTCCCGTTACTGCAAACTGCATCCCAATGTTAAAGGCAGCCACATGTTGGGCAATGAGAGAGAACACGACCCCACGAGGAGTACAGTAGAGGACAGCTCCTTGTATACATCCGATGACAGGGACAAAATGCCCATCACCTCCCAGCCATTTCTCAGTTGGAAACGAGAGCGGGCTCTTAAACGCTCCTCGTCACGACTGCAGCAAGAAGTGGCTGCTGTCTGCTGATTTATAATAGTCATAAGTTTCCTGCCAGGAGAATATACTTCACCGCCACAAATACATTCTCATCGGTACAACACCGTGTGAATGCGGAAAGCTGGATCTTCACTTTACCAACTGTTGCCAAATGTAAATCCAAGCAGAAAGACGTAGCCTTAATGCTACTTTGACCAAAACAGATTTAAGGATAACTCAAAAACAAAAAGAAACCCTCTTTTGTTGCTAGATATCTTTTCTTATAGATGATATATAAATATTTTTTTTAAAGTACTAACTGGTTCGGTCGTGGCGTCCATTTAACTTTACATATAGTTGCTGACTAAGAAGGTGATGACCCAACTCTGGCAACCAACCAGCTGTTGTTGACCAGAACGTCTATTTTCTTATGCTAGCTGGCCAAGTATAATGGGAGTTGGAGATCAATCCGTACTATGCACAGTAGTAAAATACTCTTTATTCTTCCCAAAGAGTTTTGCCCAAGCGAGCTTCTAGCCAACATGAGTCAGCAGGAGCACTGCAGACAAAATAAGAGCAGCACAACGAGCAGAAATGCTATCCAATCCCTTTTTCTCTGTGAAATGGTAGATTTCTCCTCTTTAATCACAGATGGTTATGTGCGCAGGTAGTAATAATACTACACATTACAGGGATATGAAGCACAGTCTATGAGATGGAGTCTAAATGCCAGCATAATAGACCTAGAACTGCCAGCCGGCTGAAAGGTGACAGCTACTCATACACGTTCTGCATTTAACCATTTATTCGGCACAAAATCTATCAGAAGCCACATCCAAGGATTTTCAATGTATTTATATACAACGCAGAAGTGCACAACATAAACAATAATTACAGAAATTCTGAAACAGTTGGTCTGAATTACTTCTAGTCAAGCAGGGGTAACACCGAGTTACTAGACTTTGATCAAGCTTAATATGGAAGCAAATTATCATCATCTTTTATTCATAAAGCTCTAACAATACACACAGCACTTACAAGACATACATTCATGGGTGTGACAGAACTAGAATAGACAGACCGTGACAAACCCGATACATTAAAGAGGGTCCTGCTTACAGTCTAGGGGATGTTGATTATATTGGCTAATGGTTTTCGCTACAGTCCTCTGTGATAACCTCTACACATTAACAAACGAGACGCACTTTGCACAGAGACCTTCATTAGTCCTGTACTCTGGTTTACGAGAATGAAGAAAGATAGAGACTTACTGTCATCATAGACAAAAGCTATGTATGAACTAATTCTTTGAGATTAGCCAGGTTTAAATGGAAACCTGTATATGTATTAGAGGGACGCAGGACTCTTAAAATGAAGAAACTCTTTCATATTGTGATCAAGCGTGATTCACAAACTAAAAGCTAGACCATAAAATGCAAACTCATATTTCTGTGTTTTTCCCCCACAATATGTGCAGGAAAGCCCTAATTCTAACGAGGATTGCTACCACATACCAACAAATAAGAACCAAGAGAACGTGCAACGCTATCAACTCACAGCACTTACTCTGCGTTCGCACACAGGAAAGACGCCGCTGATAAAACTGCTTTCGCGGGCAGTATTTCCCACATCAACAAATATCATCAGACATCATTAACCAAATCTAAAGGACCTAAAATGGGAGCATTTTGTTCAATCAAAGCCCTGATAAGATGATCATTCTGTGTATACAAGCTTATTTCTGAAAGAACACAACGTACGTTCAAACCCACGGGGACAAGCTGTCACTGGAAGCAGAGGACTGTATCAGACGCTTCTCCTTTCAAATCGCTACTACGATTTTATTTAATGCAGCATAAAAGCCAGTAATACATCATTAAATGTTAGCTTAATACTTAATAGCCAATGCCGTTCACATTTTATATGCCTTAATTCAAGATGGATCCTTTAGGAATAGGTCTTAAATAAAAAAGACAGTCAAGATACCTTGGGACTGAGGTTCCTTCAAAACCTAACCCCTTAATAGTTTACCACAAACATTCTGCTGCAGCCACCTTCTGATGGCAATAATCAAACTGTCTTATAGTCTTATTCTAATTGTGATGTCGAGTCTTTAGTCCAAGTTGATACCTTTTATTGAGCCAGTTATTGTCGTCGCCCCCCCACTACCTCCAAGTAAACTCAAGCAAAAGAAATTAATGATTCTTAAACAACCAGGCCTGATTTGAGCCATCCGTGTTCAACAGAAATCTGACTTATGTTCTCCATTTGATAAGCCTAAAGTTGGCAGCATATAAGATTTCAAAGTCCCATCACGGCCCCCTAGAAAACTGTTGCACAACCGTATCGAAAGAGTTACATGGCTATAAAGCTACAATAACAAAATGGAGCTGGATCTGGAACAGTAGTGAATCTTCAAAGAGCTCCAGAAAGATTATAACGTACCCTAGAACATCCTCAGATTTGCAGGCATATCTTTCTTCTTAGCTGAAGCCAGTGTCAAGCATGGGGTAGCAAGGCAGAAACCACTACACCCCAAGAAGAACATGAACGCTCAAAGGATGTGTAAAAATTTTACTGAAATGTAAGATTTGGGAAAACTGACAGATCTGCCTAGGATAGGTGGTCTAAGCTCTTATATCTAATACTGTTCTGAGCGATCATGGGTTGATTCCTTCTAGCCCTAAAACTGGTGAGGGTGTAATAATCTCTTTCTGCCTGTATCCCAAGTAAATGAGCTGTGAAACTAGATTTCCCAGCTAAATCATTAACGGTTAGCACTAGCATTCAACTGGGCCAGACACCACAAAACATTTGGAGCAACCAAAAGTATATCTCCAGCGTTACTCCACTCCATTATCTTTGGAGCCTACAAATTATAAGGAGTTACATTTTCGCTACAACTTCCACACAAAGGCAAACATCAACCCATAAAGTGCAAACATACAGATTTCTGGGATGTACTTAAATGCGAAGTCCCAAGGAATTTTATTTTTCCACCTTGACCGTGTAATACAGTGGTGTATACAAATAATATAGGTAAGCACTGACAAAACAGAGGTTTTAACGCTTTTAAATGGGGAACTCCCACCAAATATTTTCTTTACTATTATCAAATAAACGCATGTTTGTGAATAAAGTGGTGGGTGTTACATTCTTGCAAACACACAAGATTATTTATATAAACACATACATATACATATATATAATACATTTTAATTTTTAATATAATATCTTCATAAGCTTACAGAGGCCCTTTACCACTTCCATCACTCCTGTGTTCCAGTGGCAAGTTGTGTTCGCTGATCAAAGTTTAATATACAAATTGATACCCTTTGGAATTATGTTACAGCTAGAAGTTTTCCAAACTTTTGAACGGTAGTTCAAAATGTATATATATATATATATATATTATATATATATATATATTATATATATATATATTATATATTATATATATATATATATATTATATATATATATATATATATACATACATACATACACACACACACACACACACACACACACTGTATCCTTATAGACACACACAAATGTACATAAATAAATAAAAACGCATTTATCCCAAACGCTACACAAACATATGCAAAGCACACAGACATATGAGAAGCTTACACTGTAACATTGTAATGATGTTTGCTATGTTAGCGCAGTGCCTTTGAATGCCTCGCTATGTCCCCCGGGTCTGCGCTCCTTGAAGTCTTCTGTAGTCAGAGATAAAGCACAGAGCCTGTACGCTTTGCTCGTCTCCGCTCTTCCCCAGCCCTGCTATGAGGTCACTGTGCCTCCCATTAGCAGAGATACAATGAGATCATCTAGTTGGAAGCCGTCCCTATCCAGCTATCTCGTACAGAAACACACAGTCTAGGTCCTGTGCCGGGGATTAACAATGTTTAAAAAGCACATTAGAATGGTTTAATAGCGCCTCGGCACATGTATCACATTAGAACAAGTACACTAGACGTAGCTATACAGAACAAAGGTTCGAGGTTAACCAGTGAAACCGATGCTATGTCAGTCAACTTTGTCGACCCCTGTATGCAAATTAGCGTTACTTTCATGCAAGATTTTCCTCGCTTGTTTTGGTGCTCTGCTTTCTGCTCTCATGGCACATATTAAATAATCAAATTACAATACACAGCACTTTCTGTAACCTAAAAACTCATTATTCGGCAGGTTTTCTACCTTTTTTGTTGTTTTCTTCTAGTTGTTTATCTCCAGCTGCCAGCGCACAAAGTATGTACAGAGCAACCCAAGATAAAGTGGAACTAGATGGCTCTTTGGGGACAAAGGGAAGGACAAGCCGACCTCAGCTTGTATAATCACTTAACCCTTTAAATCCACAAGAGACAGCTGTGTGTTTCTAAATATTACTATTGTTCCTGACTTGTACAAGCTTAAGCTTTATATTTTGTTCCAATAGTCTTCTGTAACAGTCAGCTGCGTATTATGGCCAAGACCCTGGGAGGCACATCCAGGGAAGAGAGCAGCTCCTGGGCAGCTTTAACAGGGGCTGATTGCATTACCGGCAATTACAGTCCATAGTACCAAACAGCTCTCCATTGGGCTAGTTTGGGATCTCTCTTGAAGTCTATATCTTAGCACCATCAAATTCCGTAGCGCTGTAAAATGGGTGGACAGGACACAACATAGTATGTAGCATAACAATTTGACTTACAGAAAAACAGGTGAGGAGGGCCCCGCTCAAACGAGCTTACAATCTGGTTTATAATGGCTTCAAACTGGTTATAATGCGGAATAAACACAAATTGTCAAAAACGAATCCAATGGTACGGTGTGTGGTAAAGAAGTCTCATGGAAAAAAATATGGTTTGTTGAGATTCAACATAGCGTTGTATTTAGTGATGTAGTGCCACACTTTACTGTTCTAACGGACTTTTATCTGCAGATATGGAGGCTGCCACCGCAGGCAGGCATGACGTTTGTGGTCATAATCAGGCTAATCTGACCGACTATTACAGCTTGAATTAGGATATGAGAGCTAGAACACATACACAGGAGACATATAGATGCTAAGAATCCTGTATTATTGTTTTTAAGACAGAAAATTACTTTTTAATACTATATTAACCTGTGGTGGGAGTTCCACTTTAAGCAAAGTTTTACAGGGCAGCAAACTATACTCAGCACGGCATCAATAATTAAACTACGCAGCATCCAACAGGGCTCTTTATCAATAATTAAATTAGACAGAGCACAATACTAGACTGAATAAATTAGGTATAAGTCTCCAAAAGGCTATCAGCAAGGAAAATATGCTACACTTGTTGCTAAATTACACAATCCTTTTGGGCAGGTTTATTGCTTTAAACATCATTCTGTAGGCTCTGTACACAAAATAAAACATTATCAGACATTGCTTACACAAACGGGTTTAAAGGGGGGCTCTCACTTTTCCTGAATGCTGCATTTTACAGCTCAGTCCTCCGTAAGTTGTGATGTTGTTTACAATGTAAAAATACACACACACACGTTCATACATACTACAAATCAACTTCATGTTTAGAACATGGGACAAGCTATCAATTTTTCCATATGTTTGTCTATATCATTCTAAATGTATAATTATCTAACTGTATACTGATATGTCTGTCAATTAAGGTAATATCAGCCAAATTAGTGGTTATGAGGTCACAAATTCCAATACAAAACATGACGCATCAATATATATATATCTCTATCTGATGGATGCCCCATGTTCCGGGGGTAAAAAAGGATTATTAGTTTCAGTGATAAATTGCAATAACTGCACAACCTTCACAAGCGTCCTTAGACAAACGAACGCCCTGCTCCCCGGGAATTTCGGATCACTCTCATTTCCCTGCTTGTTAGGACCAAGCAGGCATCCTCTGCTTTCTGGCAAGATTAGTAGTCATACCGGCGCATGGACAGACACATCTTAGCTGTCCCTAGGCTTTACTCGTATTTTTCTATTACTGTTGGCTTTGTTAAGCAAACAAGCAAAACCCCGTATTGAATTCCCAGAGGCGATCAGACACGCACAGGTGGTGCATATTACATGAGGAGTCTGCGCTCGCAAACACGCCGTCAGATCGCGGAGTCTCCGGGTGACATTTAATTCCAAACACCAAATAGCAAAATAAATGGCATTGTGCTGTTTAGATGCCCAGGTGCCGAATCCACAGAATCCGCTTCCTTGCTTATTCCGGTAAATATCGTTGTTCTGTTCGGTTTTTAAGGCATTACTCACCTTATCCACAAGGAGGGAAGGTTTTCTTGGCCCCTTACCAAGCAGACAGGTAAACCACAGGTTTCAGGGTGTATCCCATCATATGCTCATTCCTATCATGTTTAGCTGTAAAACTTTCTGCATGTTATTTTACTCTTTATTTCCCTAGATCTTTAATTAATGAACAGACCTGTCCAGCATACTTTGGCATCTAACAAAAAACCCCATACCATTTCTTTAGCGTGAGCTCATGGAATACTCTTATTCATTTAATCATTCTAAATAATGACCTAGATCGCTCCAGCTATGAAAGTTTAGAGAATTTTCACAAGACATGGTGTATCGAGCGTTGCTTCATAATTCACATGCTATCAATTTTAAAATTTAAAACGATAGAACAAACATCACCAATAGACACAGTTACTGCACGGCTCAGCGGATGAACTATACCGCATGTACTATTTATGTTACAAACAAAGACTACGGTCTCTTCCTCCAAACAAACGCTGCGATGCATTTCTAAGCACACGTTAAATCGGCGATGCATTCTAATCTCTGTACCCCTGAAACCCCATGGGGACTCGCAAGGTCTTTGAAGCAAAAGACTGGTAAATACTTAAATCTCATTTCTGCTGACAAACATTACTACACAGAAAGCATCCCCTTCTGGTACGGAGACAGAAATATAGTCTGGTATCTCTAACTATCAAAATAATGAGCGACTCTAGTCCCCTGGTCCTGTCTGTACATAAACCTCTTTTCTGTATCCAGAAATTTATTGGAAGAAACAACGGAGAGGAGATAGAAGCTTTCCTAAAACAGATCCTGTCTCCCTGACGGAATTCAGATCAGCATGCGAGTGTGAATTTGGGGACATCAATGTACTCAGATGATAAAAATTTAGCTGTAGACTTTGAAAATTACCACCTACAGATTAAGCTGGATAGGTCATCAGGATTAAAGGATTGAAGCGTCATACAATAACATAATAACCTTTGCTACTATAAAGTGTTTCACTATTCTTACAATATTTTTTTGCTTAAAGTAAAAAGTTTTAGAAGCCAGAGGGGCAG